>NC_091125.1:38485311-39085311 GCF_040183065.1 Periplaneta americana
AAACTTTTTTTCGTTCCTTATTCAAATTTATTCCCAATACTTTTCGACTGCAGCGATATTTTACTACTTAATTAACTTATTATTGCCAGAACATGAATTTTACCAGCAATCGAAAAGTATTGGGAATAATTTTGAATAAGGAACTAAAAAAAAGTTTCCTTCCCAGGCAGGATTCGAACCACGAAAGTCTTAGTTACCAGTCTATCGTGCTCTGGAGTGAACAAGGCTCTTAAATCAGCTACAAGGGTCGGTCCAGTTTTTTTGTCACTACTGTACATTGTCGTTACCTATAATTTAGTAGTTACAGTCACAAAGAACCCCAAGTTTGTGGGTTTAACGAAAATAAGGGGTGATAAAATTTCTAGCTTTACTCTGAGCGTATTCCGAATCTCACCGGTGAGCAATCCGATGGCATCACGGTGTTCCGAATTCCACCGATGACGACATTGATGCTCCACCGGTGTCGCACCGGTGCCATCAACTTGCAGAGGTGGTGGCAGTCTCCATCAGCCGCCATCAGTGAATCTGATTGGTTCTTGTATAGGGCGGGAATTAGCAGACGAATAACATCGTGTACTGTTGTCATGGCGGTGTGTTCTGCTTTAGTTCTGCTGTATTGTTTGTAATGAGCAGAACGTAAAAACAATATGTTAATGGCTTATGAGCGAACATGTCAACGGACCCGTTATTACTACCGGTTCAAGAAATAAATTGTTTATGCTATCTTTTCTTTGAACGAGATGGGAGTACGAAAATTTCGCAAAATTTTGCTAGCGTAGCACAGACAACAACTTGTACAGTCGCCATGACAGCCATCGATCCTTCCAGCAGTTTTGTTCCTTATTTCGCTGCAACGTGACGTCATTGATGCCACCGGACCGGTGAGATTCGGAATACGCTGTCTGTTAGTAAGGAAGGCAACACCACAATATATTTTGTATACTAGATTTACAGCGCGTAAAAGAACCACTGAAGCAAAACTTTCAGCTAGCTGTTTCCGTGAAACTAAATTCACTATCTAGCGGAAAGGGTGTAAACCATATGCGCCACGGTTGGGGTTTTAATCCTCAAATGTGCATCGGTAAACATTGCAGTAGCGCCACGCGACTAGAGCAATTACTACAGGCAGAATAAGTGCGTCACGGCACCTAAATTTGTTTTAAGTGAACATGAGTCTGGTAATTTTTTGGATACTCTTTTAGACTTCCATTTGTATAGATTGTATACATTGATAAGTGCTTCACTTCTGTCTTGATGACTAGCAAAGCTGAAGGAAACAAATTCCTTTTGCGAAAACATATTGAGAACTTTTATTTATTCAGACGCCAAGTTCCCCCTTCCCCAGAATGTGGGCAAACGTACACTGCAAACGAGATGAAAGGAAATAACAAATGTCGTAGAATTGTTCCACTCAAAGTTCAATTCTACCTTTCATCATAACCAGCCCAAAATGTTTCACTCCAACGACACCTATTGGAATTCCAAACCTTAACATAACATGTAAACATCAGTATGTACATGGACCAGTGAGAAGGATTCGTAAAATCTGTGACTGACAAGTAGGCCTACAAGCGTATTACGATTTTGAAGTAAGAGCACGCTGGAAGCAGAATAACACGAGCAAATTTTATTAAAACATCATCTTATGAAACAGATGCTCTAAACTTAATAAAGGGTAGCAAATGACACAAATTTATGGACAAAAAAATTCGCTGAAGTATTTTAACCAATACTCACAAAGTACGTTCACCAATCAATCTTAATCACCGCTGCGTAATTTCGTAGCCAGTTATAAGTCTGGAAAAGTTGGAAGTAAAATGATATATTAATAGGCTATTATGAAACCTTGATACATCTAACACTATCTCGAACTGGGAATCGTGGCGCATCTAACACTATCTCGGGACGAAAGTCGTGCGTGGGGCACCTTGCACTATGTCGGAGGTTAGTTGAGGTGACCGTGGAGCAGCTCGGTTTCTGCCAGCAGAAAAATATTCCTGTGGCGAAGCTACATTCATGCAACTGGGTATTCTAAAGTTATATATATATATATATATATATATATATATATATATATATATATTGTAGATAAACTCCAGTCGGGGTGTTTTTTGCTCTGCATAGATGTCGATGATGCGTTCTTTGAAGATGTCATCCCTGAAAAGACTGTTTAACAAACCCTTCTCAATAGCTAGAGTACTCAAATTGCTCAGCCTAGAATCTGACATGGAGTTCCTTAAAAATGTCTTAACTCTCTTCAATGCACTAATACTTCGTTCACTAGATACAGGGAAGATGAGAATCAGTCTTATGAGCCGCACTGTTTCTTGATAGATTTTTTCTAGGCCATTGTTCAAAAAATATTTCAGCAAAAAACCTGCAAATGCTTTGTTTGGTCAGAATAAACGTTTGTGATCCATGTTTTTAAACTCACAAACATGCACTGGAATACCGCTCTCACTTCACCACTTTAAAGACGCTGCTGCTAACCAAGTCATGCTCGTGCGTCGAAATGTGTCAGAAAAAGTTCGTTTTCACGTAGTATTCTTTACCAACCGTTAAATATATTTTCAATTTCACATTCGTTTTAGTAGTTAATCTAATTCGAATTCTATACTATAAGTGTATTCGTAGTACCGAAATACCGAACCCACAGGTGATTATTTGAATAAAAACGTAAGTGGATAATGAATGATACATGATAATAATGAACACATCTGCACTTTACGGAAACAGACCGACGAAAAATGAATACTGCCCTATTATTTCTCATACACTGACAGACTGCAGCGTTGCCAACCGTGGCCGATTTCGGTAAACGTAGCTTTTAGCTATATAGTCCAATGGCAAAATGTAGCCGAATGAGATTCGATCGAATGACTATTTGTGAATACTCTCAATTTTATGTGTAAACACGTTCTTCTATCAAATTTTATTTTCTCACACTCTAATAGCCATAAGAAGTTTCTCGCTTCCGCAAAAAATACGAAAACATAACAGAAAATTTAAGGTAGGACTGAATTCCGGACACAGCGAACATTATTTATGGCAAGGAAAGCTTTGGTATTTTCAGTTTTCTTTTCCTGTTATGTGAATAGCGCCCATTGTTTAACCATCCATTCTTGGATTCATGAATTCGCCGACACCTGACAGTGTCTTTATTGGGAGTCGCCTATGCAACAAAAATGAACTGGCCCTAAATTAATGAATGACATTTCCAACACATCCGCCTTCCAACATTGTAACTATAGCATTGGTCGTGGATTCTGTTTATTACTCTCTGAATGTGTGTGGCTTCATTTTGGTATTTGTAGCCGAATTTCGGGACGTTTGTAGCAGAAGCAGACTCTGAGATTGGTGCTGCTGAGTCTAGACTCTTCACAGAGCTGTCTAGCATTAGTGACGTATGCAAGCACTCCGCTTGGCGCATGCGCATATGCTTTCTCTAGCTGCTGCCGTGAGCCTGGTTTGAAGCAGTATCAGCGAGTAGCCACACTGTAGTTACGTGCTGGTTCCGCGCCGAGGAGCTGGCGTCAATCCTTCCGTAACTAGACCGAAAACTAGAGATTTCATTTACCTATACCAATGAAAACAGGAAAATATAAATGCGCTTATTTCTTCAAAATCCAATGGGTAATCTAAGGCTCACAGATTACCCTTCAGCTTCGCCCCTGTATTTCCTGGGGGTTACTATCTCAACATAAACTGTAGTTGTCTCTGCAGAACAATATGTCATGAGACCGCACATACCTCTGGCGAACAAAGCAAAAGAATAATGTAATATAATGAAAAGCAAAGAGCCTTCAAAAACTGCAATGGCTAAGAGAACACAATGAAGGCTACCATCATAAGTTGGGAGCGGATTTTTATGTGCTAAAAAATTTAAATACATTTATTTTTTATGTGCTAAAAAGTACGAAAATATGTTAAAAATAAAAAAAATATATTTTTTTTAATATGACAAAAACACCTTAATCAGCTTGGAAAAAAAAAATGTTACTAGGTACTCACCAACCACACCTGAGTGCTAGTAGTTGGCCGAGAATTGCAGTGAACAACAAAGGTCATCTCCGAATTCTCATCACAAATGCATGCCGATTATCTCTGAACGACGACTTGTACTATGAAAACGATTTTTCCACATCACAGGACGTCAGACGTGGATATTTAAAGAGAGGAATGTCACAAACACAAACACCGTCAATTTCACCTACAGGCACACCCTCCAATACTTGAGCGATTTTACGCATTTTTTTATATCCACTGTTTTTCCCAAACACATTCTGGAATTTGTCCCTTAGTACTTGTACTTCTGAACCTGGTAGCGAGTCTAGTTTAATTTCCACGGCACGCACCTCCCTGTTTCAGAGAACAGGTTTTTGGATGTTTCGAGTTTTTTTATGGAGTCACACAAAAAGCTTAGATTTGCTAATAGGAAAGCCAAATCGTTTTTAAACAACCATATTTCAGTATATCTTGAAGGATATCGATTGACGAAGCCCGATAACAGGGATTCACAACAAGACGTATTGCCTTACTTGATGGACATCAGCGAGAGGCGAGAGATTTGTTTAAATTAAATAATGTTCATACCAGAGCTCTTATCTGTTGTGTTTCACAAACAAATCGTGGAATGAAATATCATCTTCAGCAACAATAAACATTCCTAATTATGTGTTGCAAGATATCTCCTCCATGTCCACATTAATTTATTCTCTAATAATAACACCGATATGCTGCCTAGCAGTTCTCAGAACTTGAGGCGAAACTATTACAAAAATGGATCACAGATACACCACACAGCGCATAGAAATTCGAAACAACCAAGAATTCTTAAAAAGATAACATACTTCTGAGTTACATAATTGATTTAATTTTAAAATGTTTAAAAGTTCTTGTAAAAAAATTATTTAAGTAAAAACACTCCAAGATTTATGTGTTTATAATAGATTTCCTGAAATATGTATTTACATAATTTTTTTGTGAAAATACGTGTTTTTATGTGAAAAATTCGGGTTTTAAACTTGAAACTTCATGTTCTGAATTTTTAACTTTGTTAATTGTGTTTTATCACACGCAAAAATAATATTTAATTACATAGAAATCCGCTCCTTAATCATGAGTAATTGCAACAATGGACATCACTGCTTGATTATCTTATAACGTAATTGCTCAAATCAAAAATTAAAATACAGAGTGAGTCAAGAGGAAAAGTTGATAGTGTGAGGAGTGATAATATTGGTGATTCTGAACAAACAAGTTTATATGAACATATATCGTTCTTAGCAGAATCTGACATAAAGCCGTTTAAAAATCACCGGCGTCAGTCTCATGTCCTTCATCAGCACTCATATGCGAACACAAAAGACATTAGGTTGTAGTAGGATCAATGGAATGTATCCTGGATGTTGGATCGGTTGCGGTGGAGTCATTTCTTGGCCACCGAGGTCACCTGACATTTCTAAATTGGATTACTGTGCGTGCAGTTGGCTTAAGAGCGAAGTCTACAAGCGCTAAGTGGAAACTTCTCGCTCGTATTTTACATGCTTGTGCTCAAGTAAAGGAATATCAGAATCAGTTCAGATCAGCAACACAGCAGCTGTTTACAAGAACTGCAAAGTGCATTGAAGTCGACGGTGGACTTTTTGAACATGTTCTGTAAAGAAAAGTACACAATTAAACAGAACATAAGGTAACAATGAATAATTTCAAGGAAAAATTGTTCCGGGACCGGGTATCGATCCCGGGACCCTTCGCTTAGCGCGCGAACGCTCTTCCGACTGAGATACCCCAGAAACTATACACGACACCGTCACAATTTTTTCTTTGTATTCACACGACTCAAATGAGCTGACAAGACGCCAAAACTCAACTATGAGTGCACACAAATACTTCTTTAAGGAAGAGTAGTTTAAACTTTTAAGAAACTGTGTCTACAAATTTAGAATATACAGAACAAAAAGATTCCGATGCGTTGGTTGCTAAGTTAGCTATAGAAAGCAGATTTTCTCAACCAAGGAATTCTCTGTATAATATGAGTAAGAAATCATCTTCGTAACGGATAATAAGAATAAAACCAGTCTCAAGACTCAGAATGTAAAGAGTTAACTCAAAATCTCTGACGATTCTTGGCTAGATGCCACATTCAGATTCGAATTACTTGAAAGAAATGTTTTGTAGCCTACATGTTACCTTCATTTTATACCCAATTATGAAATTAATACATTGCCTGCTAAGAAACAACTTCTCCATAGGGAGCATGTGGAAACTACCTCTCATTTCTGTAACGTGATCTAGGCGTGAAAACTTGCAGCACGAACACTTGGCTGGTGCGCTGTTCCTATAAGAATCGTCGGTTCACATTTGGCTGCGAGTCAATCAATCCATCCAGGTGTTACGGCAACATTCTTTAGATTTACTCAAGGATTAAAGAGGTTAAACGTCAGTTTCATCCATAATCAGAACAGAAAAGGTAGCTCAAGCAACACATCACTTTAAATTCGATACGATACAGGATACCAATATACACCATTATTAGAGAGTAGTAGGCCTAATCTTCCATAATAGCTTTAAAAATTAAATGCGTCCAAAATACGTATATTTATGTAGGCCTATATTGTTTTGTTTTTCGTAATCAATTGTTGAGAATGTTTAAGGAAATGTTAAATCAATTTAAAAATATGAAAGTCCTGCATATTTGCGTCATCAAAAATAACTCCAGAGAAGACATTACTATGATATTTAATTGGGAAGTTACAATTTTGATTCTTTCGTTTTTCTTTTAATTCCGGTCTTATTAATAGTACCTATATATCACTTTCATCTATGACTGGTGTCTAAACTGGTCTTTATTTTACCGATCTTAGCAACCTAAACAATGGCATTATTCACTGCAGTGAAATTTTTTATCACTTTCTCCAAGACAACCAACACAACAGCAACAATAAAATCCATATATTCATTAATTATAACGGAAAAAAAGATTAGGCTATACTATCTGTACGATGGAAACTGAAGGTACTTCCGAAATGATGGAGAAATAAATCTCAACACTTGGTTACAAAATTCTAAATTATTTATCACAAAGTGACATAACATTTTAGATTTCAGGTTTCAGTTTAGCTCGTCCATTTACTTACCACCATTGTCTTCGTTATCATAAACATCAATCAAGTATGTTGATCCTCCAATTTTTCAAGTCATCTCTTTCCGATCATCTCATGGTTTCTTTTCCGTACAGTCCTTAAGAACCTACTTCGAATGTCGACTTAAATCATTCTTGTTTTATATCTTATATGATAAAAACTAAGGGCCATATTCATAGACATTCTTAGCGCGGGCTTCCGTAGATGATCAGCGAACTAACCTTTTTCGTATTCATAAACCAGTGATATGATATGAATCCTGTACAAGTAACCAGTCGATAGCTGGGGCTAGTTTAGCACGCTCGTAGCGCGGGCTAGCGAAATGTCTATGCATAGCACCCTTAGAGTTTTAAAATAACTTCCTAATATTTTCTATTCTAGTCTGTGCTCCTTGCAATTCTCATTATAGATTTAAAAAATCCCCAATCTGTAATCTCCACTACTCTTGAGTTCCAGTCGATACGAGTTCGATTCCCGGTAAGGAAGTGAATTTTTTTTTATAGGAGTAGGGTGTGTGTATCTTGTTTTTTCTTGTATCTTGCATCATATAACTATGATCAGAAAGTTTCGCTGCTTGTGAATACATAATACTGTCAGCATCAACAATATGAATAGCTCTGTTATAGTCCATATTATGATCTGTTACGTTGAATCTAAGGAACATGTCCTTGGTTGATTCACTGACGTCTTAGTCTTCCCTGATCTCTGCGACCTGTTGAGGCATACCAGAATGTTATTTTTGGTCATTTATCCCTTTCTATGAGTATTCATGTGGACTAAATAGTAATAGACCTATCTTGTACTAGCGATACGGAATGGACACTGGTTCCCGTCCTCATGAGGGAAGACATTTTTTCAGGTAATTTCTGCCAATGTATGGGATAGGTGCCCACAAAGCGTCGTGATGGATTTGAGGAGCTAAGAAAGCCAGCTATAACGGCTGGGAGGAATTACAGTGTTACAAGTTACCCCAGTACTGTTAGATGATCGTTTACCTCTTTGAGGCATTTAAACGTGAAGCCATCAGTCGGCTGGTAGATCTTAGCCCTTCATGGGCTGTAGCACAATGGATAGAATGGATCCATTTCCGTACGCCATGAATGGGCATTTAGTGGTTCCCGAAATGCTTCGAAACTTCTCTCCAACGCCGAGAGATGGGGCTGCGATTTACAGTGCCGGCCTCTTTGTATCAGTCGTCCTGTACCGTAGAAATCGAAACAATTGAAGGAGTCAGAAGCAAGTTGGTACAAGAGCACTTTAGTTAGTTTTAAGAAAATATTATTGAAAATACAGTATTTAAGCTTTCGTAAATTCCGTGAAGTTTTAATTTAATTTTAAAAACGTATTATTTTGCACTGATACTATTTTGAGGTGAAAATTGAGAACAAATCACTTTCCACGTTTTTAAAATAAACTCGGTCTGAAAGACAAACTTCTGACAATGCTACGTCTGGACTGTTTAATTCCTTTAACATCATGTAAGTATTCCGAACATTTTTTCAGCTACTTTCACCACAGAAGTTGCAATGAATTCCCCGTCAATGAAATGTTTTAAATATGGTATGCATGTCGTACGAGAGCCAGAGTGATCTCAAAAGATAAAATGTAACGGTAACTTGTAATGGCTATGTTATCGGTATTTTGCTTTTCTGTCAGATTCTGTAGACGTTCTTTCTTCCAAATGATTTTTTTTTTTCATATCTATTAACTTTACTCTTTTCCGCGTTAACGACTTCAAATAACATTAAAATAATTCAGATTTGTATTTCTCCAAGGCAAAATGTATAATTTCTTGTAGGTTTTCGTGAGCGAATACTTAAAGTTTGAACGACCGTATAAAATCATAGCAATCACGTTTCGTAGTGGCAACGGGATATATATTTTAATCAGATCACACATTAAAATTAAAATTAAAACTTCATGCAATTTAAGAAAGCTTAAACATCTTCAATCACATTTTCTCAAAACTAACTGAAGTGCTCTTATACCCCTTTGCTTCTAACCCCTTTAAATGTTTTGATTACTAAGGTAAAGAACGACTGATACGAAGAGACCGGCACTGCCATCTCTTGGCGTCGAAGGTATGTTTCGAAGAACTTCTGGTTCGCGAACCACTAAATGTCCATCAATGCATACGGTTTAGGTGACCTTTTCAGTTTTTGCCGACATCTCTTAATGTCCTAGGTTATGCAAGGTATCTCACATTTCTCTCTAATAGAAGTTGTTCTTTGATGGTCTAGTCTAGTGTAACCCAGTAACCGTCGCAATAGGTGCTTTTGTACTGGTTCAAGCTATTTCCTATTTAAAATACAAATTCATCTGCCATAGCTCAATGCTGTTTTTCATGTAATATTACGTAATCTTAATATTGTATCCATTTACCAAAGTGTGTTTTCATAATTCCATTTTTTTTAATATATTATCACTGTGCCTTTATATCTACGTCGTTTGTATGTTCTGCGAATAGACTCCACAAGTATGTGAAGTTGGAAACCTGTTCTCTTATCTTTATATATGTCAATTTTCATCTATTTTTCTAAACACTGCCTTTGTTTCTATCTTGAAGCAGAAATTTCTATATTATAGATAGGTCTATTGGTTATTTTATATGCTGGAATTTGTAGGTGTGAAAGTACTTGATCATCCGCATGTAAAAATATTCGAATGTTTTCGTTTTTATATGAATTCCATTATCTACGGTCTATTTCCTTTCTCTAACTGTTTTATATATAGATGTAGAATAGGATTTCCTTGCAGGAAACTTTTATTAATAACTAGGCCTATTTGAGTACCGTTATTTCTCCGCTTGCTAATTTAATTTAGACTTTTGAAATGTTATACAAGCTTTGAATTGCTATTATTAATTAACTGTAGTCATTGAAAAATTCCCGTAACACTAGATAACTAGCGGTCCTGGGTTCAAATCCCGGTTGAGACAAGTTATGTGGTTGAGTTTTTCCCGGGATTTTCCTCATTCCATTGAGAGTAAATGCTGGGTAACTTTCGGCGACGGACTCTCGACTCTTTCATCTTACTCAGACATTAGATAACCATAGCTGTTCATAAAGCGTCGTAAAATAACGAATTAAAAAAAAGACTAGAGAAACGGATCAAGAAATCTAACCCTTCAAAATGCATTATTATTATAATTATAATTATTATTATTATTATTATTATTATTATTATTATTATAGTGTGAGTGTACTAAATGAAGAGATTATGCATGTTTTCACTTCATGTCAAACCCTGTTAAATAGCGTTTGACTTACAATACCAAGTGTAGTTACAGTGTCTATGTTAAATTTGTTTTCTCAACAATAATTTGTGCCCATTGGCAAGCAGTATATTTGTAGAATTTCATAGCCGCAAGAGCAAAGTGCTGGTAAGGGCGGAATATTAATGAATCGTGCAAAGTATTGCTCAAGAGTCTTTGTGTTGATTATAGCAAGCCGTTTATCTAAGTTTCATTATGTTAGATAAATGAGAGCTAATACCACAGATTACATTAATTCACATGAACATATGGCTATGCATATCTTCTACTTAAGTTATAATTTAGATATCATAACGTAGAAGGAATATTTGTTTTGATTGCACAAGAGATGGCGAATAATTCTAGTACACATGGGATACGGATCGACATATTTGCTACGATGGATGTCATTTCATCTAATCCTCCAAATTGCAAGCCAATTATTTCTCGTATAATGATCTCGTCTCACATGATTGGATAGTAAAGATTCGGTCGTTGCTGAAAACCATAACTACTATTCCCTTGAAGGCACTAAACACATCAAAGAAGATGAGGATATTATGATTCTCTATATTTTTCCACATCTCAATAAATGTTCTGCATCTTTTATTGTAAAAAGAACAAAATTACACGTGAAAGTTTCATTTTATTGCAAAAATGTGCAATCGTTTCAGCATTTGATGTTATCTTATAATGATCATTAACAATTTTATTTTCTACCGCCTCAATCACCAATATCGCAAAAGATTAATAAATAATCCATAATCAGTTACATGAACACACGCCATCTACAACACACAACAGAAACAGGAATCTATTAATAGTGAAAACGGGCTACTGGTATACACACAGATCCTAAACATGCGATATGACCACAGATGTTAAAGCGTATATAAATAAACTTAACAAAACAATTTTTTTTCTTATTCCATAATCACCATAGTGATAATTCTGTTAGCAGTAATAGCAATATATATATATATATATATATATTTCCATTATTCTTGCTGAGATGAGCTATTTTTGTACTCTTCTCAATGTTTGTTTATTTATTTGTATATTTGTTTACTAGTCTCACACTATTGCATGTTGCCATTATCACGGCTAAAGATAAACTCTACAGCCCTGAATTAAATAAATAAATAGCATAATATAGACCTATTTGATACTGGGCTGCTATACACAGTGTACTAACAATTAATTCTTATCGCGTGTCAATTGTCTTCTTCTTTCTTTTAGAATTTAGAATCCTTGACTTATACGTGTCTCAAATCTATCTTTTCCTGAATCGAGCTATACTTTTCCCTGTCCTTTGACTGGCTTTGTAGCATTCATTTAAATGTAACCATTCGGTCTCTTGAATTCTTTTTAATCCATTTTTCAATTTCTGTCTACATACTTATCTGTTTTCTGTTCACACGAAGGACAGCCAACTCATTTAAAATTGCATTATTTTTCATTCTGATCATACACGTACACATCTAAATGATACCAACTAAACACACAAACAAAATATCCATGAATTTATTAAATAAATAAATTAAGCCTATTAGTCCTACTACTGTATAAAAGGTAATGGTATTCCCGTAACATGCCATGAAAGCACTTGGGGGGGGGGCATGGAGGTAGAGCCCCATGCTTTTCATGACCTCGGCACTAGAATGAGGTGGAGTGGTCGGCACCACGCTCTGACCGCCTTTTACCCCCGGGAAAGACCCGGTACTCGATTTTGTAGGAGGCTGAGTGAACCTCGGGGCCTTTCTGAAAGTTTGGCAACGAGAAAAAATCCTGTTACCACCTGGGATCGAACCCCGGACCTTCCAGTCCGTAGCCAGCTGCTCTACCAACTGAGCCATATAATACTGTATACTGAATTTAAATGTTAAATGTTATGTTTTATTTAACGACGCTTGCAACTGCAGAGGTTATATCAGCTTCGCCGGTGTGCCGGAATTTTTTCCCGCAGGAGTTCTTTTATATGCCAGTAAATCTACTGACATGAGCCTGTCGCATTTAAGCACACTTAAATGCCATCGACCTGGCCCGGGATCGAACCCGCAACCTCGGGCATAGAAGGCCAGCACTATACCAACTGCGCCAACCAGACCGACTACTGAATTTATTAACATAGTGTTATATTTACTCTTAAGTTGCCAATTATAGCTACGTTTTACATTTTTGGCTATGATATCTATACGTAACTCTTTTTAATTTACTTTTATTTGGTATTTTTCATTTATATCTATATCTGTGTCTTTTATTTAGGTAGTATCTATTTGTTTTTTTTTTCATTTTTTAATTTGTAATTACACTTGTATCTTGCATTTGTTTCTGTTTTATCTCTTTTTTTCATATTATATGCAATTCTATGTTTTTTTAAACAATTCTGTACTGTCTATTGTAATTGGGGCTTTGCCCTGTTATAGATATAAATAAATAAATAAATAAATAAATAAATAAATAAATAAATAAATATTAAAAAACTATACAAACAAATACACAATGACACACAATTTACATAGTGTTCGAAATGGTTTCTTCCAGTCTTTTCCATGCCTGTCTGTCGTTCGCTACACCCCAAAATACAAGTTTTATTTATAAATCTTGTCCGCTCACGCGGTGTTTTATGTCTCGGCTACTAAACCTGCCGCAACCGGTGGCATCCGTACTTCAGCTTTGCTTCTTAAAAGAGATGAAAATTTCCAACTGTTAAAACTGTAAGTTTTCGCTCGTGCTTTTTCTTTTGTACTAACCAGTGGATTCAAATTTTGTGAATTGCCTCCATTCGTTCGGATCATACGTATCTTCTTTTTTTTAACATTACAATCCCATTTCGCGCCTGATAAGCCCCAGGAACTGGAGCCACAAGCTCTTCCTGAACAGCCGACGCTGACTGGTGGACACAGGACTTGTACAATATGTATTGTTCATGTTTATCATATTTACATGTTTTCCCAAGGCTGCTATGAAGACAAAAAAACCCATTTCATATGTCTCATTATTCTGCAGCCACTATTATTGCCTTCGATATTCATGAGAGTACAGAAGTTTCCACGCATAATCTTATGATATTTTATAATGTTGTTTTGGAGATAAATGACATGAATTTCATCCTGTTGCCACATCTCTTGCTGCTGCTACTTCATTATTTAAATTTTTATCAACTGTGTGCTTATCTAATGTCGATGAAATTTGTAATATTACTATTTAGCGTGATGAACAGAGATTCGTTATGAGATTGCTTGATATTCGCCTTACAGTTTAAGAAAATCTCGGGGAAAAAACCAATTGGGTAATAAGTCCGAGCGCAGTTCCGAAGTAGGAGTCCCTTTTCGCTACCCATAGAAAACGCCGATTGCTCTATTTTATTATTTAATTTGACGATATTTGCGATTAATACGGCCATTCAATAATTAGGTGAGAATTTTAATGTGAATTGGTATGAAAGGATATGAAAGGAAAATAACGTGGTTTACTTATGATATTACTCGTGAATGTGAAAGAGAGATGCAAAAAAAAAAAAAATGCAGCCTGGATCTCGCATAATAAAATAAATAAACTATCACGCTAGTACCAGTCTTGTCTATTTTATCGGGTACTGTGAACACTGTGTAATTCTGTCCTACATTTTATTTTTCTTCACATTCCATGCATTATACTTATGACGGGCATTGCAACATCAAGAAGAATTCACCAGCACCACGCACTCACGTACTCAGTAAATGTCAGTAAAATACATATAATGTAGCTCTGCTTTTCAGCAGGATACAAATGTCATTGATTACCGAAGTACAAAGTTACAAGGAAATACGCCGCATCATCACGTTTTTCAAATATAAATCACTACATATAATGGGAACTTAACATGCAAACCAGCCTTAGGCAGTTGACAACACAACACGTGCCGATCACATAGCTACACTACAAATCTCAAGAGTATGTGGCAAGAAGATTTCGATACTAATGTTTTGAAATGCGATCTACTAGAATGTACAGAAGAAAAAAAATCGACCAAAACGTTGTCTTACTTAAGATTTTCTCAGTGTATACAAATAGGTATAGAAGTCGCCTGTATACCTATATGTTACATGACTGGCTGAAATATCTGTACATAATTTTGTGTTGAACAATAATAAGTGGCGATGTTGGATAACATAGAACGAATAATTATAGGATAATTACAGAATAGAGACACAGACCATTCAGCGACGTATGCGAAGGAAACCAAACCCAAACGCATTTTATAGATTTTCCGAAGATCGGTCTCCAATGTCTTACAGGAGAAACTGTTGAGTAATTTCTCTCGGTTATACGATTATTTTATTTCGGCTTAAATTACAGTATAACGAAACTTTAAAACCATCCTATTTCATTAACAAACAATAGCTACCTGAACATTCCATTGTCCACACCTGTGGAGTAACTGTCAGCGCGTCTGGCCGCGAAACCAGGTGGCCCGGGTTCGAATCCCGGTCGGGGCAAGTTACCTGGTTGAGGTTTTTTCCGGGGTTTTCCCTCAACCCATTACGAGCAAATGCTGGGTAACTTTCGGTGCTGGACCCCGGACTCATATCATCGGCATTATCACCTTCATTTCATTCAGACGCTAAATAACCTAGATGTTGATAGAGCGTTGTAAAATAACCCAATAAAATAAAATAAAAAACATTCCATTGACACTGAGTAGCTGTAGTGATAAGAACAAACCAAAGAATAGAAATGCACAAAATTATCTTAAATTAACTATTTGGGACACTTAAATCCGCCCTTTTTTTTTGTGCGCTACATTCAAATGTGTCTATTTTTATATAAAACACTGCTTCAATTCCGTTACCATACTTGTCTTGTTTAAAGGATTATCGGTTTTGTAAAATTTGTGACGACTTGGTATTATAATACCGTTATCACGAATCAGTATTGACCCAGAAGCGTAATGAAAAGATATGACCGACTAACAAGCCATGACTAAAAACAGGTATAGATTGCACTTCTTCCATTGCTGTAATGAATTAGAAATTCACAACGTTTCGAAGATTCACTGTACCTTCGTCTTCAGATATTGCTTGGTTTGCCTTTTCGAGGGCGGAACCCGAAACGAGTCCTTGTACTTAAGATTGCTTTCGCCCATTTTGCGCCAAATTATATAGCCTATATGCGAAGATTGTTCAAGTCTTACAGATGGGCTGAGTGAAAATAGTCAATCCGATGCTGACAGGTGGGCCATCCTGCCTCAGTTCTGACAGAGCCAGCAGGTCCCACCCTCGGACGAGTAGTCTGATAAACTCCAGGGACCGGAGCTCCAAGCCCATCCTACTTCAGTATCGAAAATTCGTACTATGCCTAACAAGACTTCACCCCAACCTATTTTTAACTATTGCAGATGACGAAGTGTGAAGAAGATGGAGAGTATTAGTGGAATGGTAAAGGGAAACGGGAGTATCCCGAGTGAAACTCTGCTACGTGGCAATGCATACATATTAGAACAGAGCATCTTCATTTACGATACGTACAGTATATTACGAAGATATCGCACAAAAAGTGTCATGCTATATATCTACGGAAATATCCTAGTGTTCAACAAGCATCTGATTCCAAATCCAGAATTTAATGAAAAAAGTGAGAAAAGTCGTTCATTCTTAAATGGAAACGAAGACGCATAAATCGCATTATAATAAATAAACAAGAAGACGCACAAATCGCACTATAACTTAAGAAAAACTCGCCGACAGGCTAGAACCAGGGGTAAGAAGTTCGTATCAAAACTATTAAGTTGTGTGAGCTTGGACCATATATCTAGTGAACTGTAGTGACGCAGCTGTCAACGTCAACAAATCAGTAAAACCAACATGTACAGTCGGATGGTAACCAAACTTATCTTACGATCCATGGCCGTAGCATCAGAAACAAAATGAACAATTAACATTGTGTAAAAAACAATAATTGGCAATTACGTTCTTCGTACTTTTCAATATAAAAAAATAATTTAACCATATATATAAGAATAACAAAATTCGTAATAATATGTATCTTGTCTTGTTATACCGTAATTAATAGACTAATGATTTACATTTTTAGTTCATCAAAAATATACCATTCTATGTTCAGAAAAATAATATTTATACCCTGAAACTGTTCGTTCTACGTCATAAGACGTAACTGGAGCAAATCTGAAGTATGATACAGTATTTCTTACTGTATCATCAAATGAACAACAGCTTTGTTAATATAATAGTGCATTTCGTTATGGTACATCACATTAAACCCTTAATTCATAGAATATATATATTCCACAAGGGTAGCTGCCTTCAGTAAGGGTTGCCAAAAGATATAGCATACTAAATAAATAAAAATAAATATAAACATACTTGTTATGATTATTATTTTCAAATGGAAGCTATCCTTGGGATAATTACTAGTAATCAGATAGAATATAAAGAAATTTAGGTGTACAGGTGATTACGTAAAATCTGAACTGAATATTTCATTAACGTCTATAGCAATAATTTTCAAAATGTTTAAAGGAATTCCAAAAGACTTAAAACATTCAACTGAGAATTTTGGAATTGTTTCCCTTGCTACGAACAACAGTCCAAATACTTCAATCTGTCCTTGTATATGATTTTTCATTTCTTGCTTTAATAACTACTGAGATTCCTGCGGATTGGCATATATAGTTGAACAATAATTTAATTATTCTCCCACATCTCGCGACGTCAGTCGTCATTTATATATTCTGGACTGCAGCAGAGTGACTGCTGCAAGCAACTGTTTGAAGGGCTATTGAAACATATCATCATGCATAGGACGAGAAAGCAAAAAAATATGTCTATTTTGAATCAAAGTTTGAAGTATAATATTTCTCTTGATTGTTTTATCCCCCACAAAACGAAAAGTATTCTAAATAAATATTTCGTTCACAGTGTCCCTGAAATAGTGTTCGTTCTTTACATTACGTATACACATATAATTTTCACGTAATATGTATCTCCATTTGTTGATAGGTTTATATGATTACCAGTACATCTTGAAGTTTTGCAATCAACTTCGTGTGATTAGAGAATTTATATTCTGCCATGTTAAAAACCGTTAACTAAACTGTACAACTCCGCTGCAAATGTTAGCACGTAATGAAACAGCTTCTCTACTGTGGATATTGCTGTAATACAGTTACGAAAGTAGTCCATCCGCAATTGCGGATATAGGCCTACTGTAAGTTGTTTACGTGAACAAAGTACATATATTAGTCTATACACAGCAGACAACTAGTGAGATTAGCTATATGTGTGACTGCACACAAACTGGAATCTATGTTTTGGTACGAACTTCTTACCTCTAGCTAGAAAGTGGCATTCAATCCATGGTACGCACACCTCGGGGTTGTCTCAAGGGGTACGGAAGACTGAAATGCGTTGCGATTTCAAAATTTCTTCTATTTCCATCAGCATATTTGTGCGAACAAGGCTTCTCAGCGCTGACATCAGTAAAACCAAACACAAGAATCGCATGAATCCAGAACCTGACTTCATCCTTTCACTCACCAGCATTCGTCCACGCATAGAGCTTGTAGCTTCAAAGAAATAAATGCACTAATCCCACTGAATAGATATATAAAATGGTGACATTTATTTTATTATATTTGTTGATAATTATTGCAACTTACATTACTTTCTTTTACAATATCAACTATTATTTTCCTTGCTTTCTTACATAATTCATTACTACTATTACTGCATAAATAACTATTGTATGCGTAATAATTATAATAATTTATTTTGCACATAACATCAATCATAGTCTTTTGATATTTCTCATACAATTGCAATGCAGTTTATGGGTATGAAGGCAAAAAAATATATATTTTGTGAGTACGCTAGCAAAAAACATTGAATACCACTGGGCCAGAAAACTCTCATGAAATCAACAGGCAGGTGTAACTAAGACATTAGCTTGGAAAGCGACGAAATCGTTAAAGTAAACCCTTGTACAGGGACATCATTTTATTTTTACTAACATTTCTAACATTAACCTTGCTATACTTTTGGATTAACGGTTAAGAACCGGAAACACCGTTTGCTACCCCCTTCCACGACTGGAGTTCGATAATACTGGCGTAAAATACAAACAAATCTCTTTACTAGGTACAGGAGGGAAGAAAAGTAGTTCATCCATTTACGTAAACTAGGAAATATCACAATTTTGATTTTAATAACTTTCATTAGGTTTTTGCTTAATAAAAATACAGTACTATATTAACAATAAGTGTTTTTACTCACGAACTGAACTATCCATTCGGACGTATTCATTATGCAGTGCATATTATACTGTCTACAGCATATTAGCGTACAATATAGAGAATGAAGTTAAATTGAAAAATAATCATAATATGGACTTCTAACACATTTCTGAAAATGGTGGCAGTGCATTTCGATACAAACTTCAGTTCTTTTGCGCATATTATCGCACTATAGACTATTGTACCTAATTCCAATTGCCAGTTTCGTCCTTCGTACTAGTAACTCATGTTGAAATAATTCTGTACCTACTTTATAAAATATTACCTTACGTACTGTAAATTCAATCTTCACTTCTGCCCGATCCGAAAAGATAAAATTACTCAGACATGCTATCGACTGTCCGTCTAAGTGGTTTTGTCACAGGGTCGTAGAAAGGGGGGAAATCAAGTGACAGTTAATTACTTAACGAGGACCTTTCACTTAAGTTATTGTAAACAGTTGTATAATATTACGTAGACGTCCAATTCCTAACAGAAATTAATGTTTTCAGAAAAGAGCTAAGACAGCGAGGGGCGAGCAGAAGCGGGTGGGAGAAACCGGGATGCGACGTAGGCAAACGGACGACAGTACCTGTGCGAAAATATGATTCAATATTGAAAGCTCTTTCGTCACTGGAAAACGCGAACATATTTTGGAACGTACTATACTCACTAACTCAATACTGTTTAGTGTTTACTATGGCCGTAAGACGATTTTGACTGCATACGCGGCCTTGGTTCTGTGTGGAGAATGTTGGAAGTTTACTAGTAGAGGGGTGGGAGTGAAGTACTGTACATTCAAAAACTCAAGTACAATAAAAATTGAAGTAAAAATAAAATGATGTCCCTATACAACAGTCATTCATAAATTGAATGAAATGGACCATATGCATTTTTCATTTTTTTTTTAATATATGAATATTTATTAACTACAAATGAGTTTTCAACCGGTGGTAGTTACAGGAAAAATAATGATAAATAAAGACAAGGCAGAAAAACTAAAGGAATACACAGTAGGAATATAAACAAAACTAATCAACGACAGCACATAAGAGAACGAACAAGAGAATATACAATCAAATGCCTATAAAGAGATGTGTTATGTCACTATATACACTCTTCAGTACTAACATTTTCAACATCTTCTGGACATTCTATAATCACTACACATTAACTGCACTCATTACTCGGTCACTAAAACTTACTGAACTGCATCTACAGCTCACTGCACCTTCACTACAAAAACCTGCACACACACACCAGCGTCGAGCATTACAAGAGCTATGTTCGGTTCAAGTTTGTCGAGTATGGCGAAGTTCGATATTTACCGATGTTCGCTCTATAGAAGGCGGCCTATCATGTTTGTTCAGCCTTGTTATAAAAATATTCTCTGTCCTCTATTCCCATTGCTGGCGTTATCCCTGGCTGAATTGAGTAGTATATATTGAATATGAGTAAAATCCGTCCAATAGTTTAGATTAAATCAGGCATGCCAGAAATTAGACCCTGAATGTGCAGTTATGTGCGCGGATCGCCGTCTGTGCGGACTGCATCATTCAAGCGTTGCTCTTACCAGTTCTTAGCTGAAGGGGTGTACAATAATCTATTCTGAGCTTCTAGTGTTGGATTAAATAGGCATTTGGACGTTATAAACACACTTAGCAGAAAGAAAAAATACAGTTATTATCAGTGTCTATATTTGATAATTGCAATAAAAGAAACATTAGGCTTACTCAGTTATACTTTAAAAAGTAGTGGTTTGTAAAACGTAATTTATTAACATGATTTTATATAGTATTTGAAGAAAAAAATATTGCAGTAATTTCGAAACAACAAAAAAGAACACAGTATTTCATTTTACGTAGTAGGTACTAATTATTTTAAAGTAATAGGCCCTACTCTTTCATTGTTCGTCGAGGATTATTATTTATTGGGACCACTGAAGAAAATATTACACTCCCAATTAATTACATGCAGTAGGATATTGTGAAGTTTTACACTGAAATAATTTCCTTGCTGAATGTCAATATTAATTAACATTAATATTAATAAATAATATAAATTAAGTTTGGAATTTAAATTCACATATAGTTTATTTTGAAAACTTTGAGAGTAAGTATCGACAAGGTGGGAGCGTTACTGAAAGAAATTAAAAGTGTAGTTGACAAGCTGCGAAGCGACGACATTCTCTTTATGTCAGGTTTAAAGATTTATTAATGTAAGTATATTAACATAATATAGTGACGTGAGATGGAAAATTTGCCATTACATATTTTTCCAGAAAATTTTTCCGCCTTGCAAATAGTTGCTTTCTTCGCTCCTTACAATCTCAGGAGCCTCGCATGTATTCCTCACTATATTCTTATCATTATCAGTAGACTTCGTTGAATTGCCACACGCAGCATGCAATCAGGTTGCCGACGTACGGTAGTATAGAGGAGATGAGAGACCGCCCGGTCTCGTAGTATAAGCAGTTCATGTTAAGAGTTGTGACCGGTCCAAATAGATACAGCAGCTACAGCTAATGTATACCTATGTAATCACTTGTTTTTGCATTACTGTGGTTGGAATAGTCAAAGCTTAACATCTGTTCAGTGCAGACAAGAATTCAATCAAAAATACTACAATGAGAGTGTTGCTGTTCCACATAATTGCCCCTGGAATATCCTTACCCCCGCAGCCAGTCTTAACACGGTGGGGAACGTGGTTGGATGCTGTTAATTATTATGCAGAACATTACGGCAAAATAATGGACATAATTGATGCATTGGATAGCACAGACAGTTCCGCTGTTGCAGCTGTAAAATCATTGCCTTCTGAACAGCTATTGGAAGATATTCTGGTCATTGATTCTAATTTTAAAATCATGTCCAAAAGCATCATCCTGTTAGAATCGTCTAAACTACAACTATCAGAAGCCCTTAATATAGTGGATGAAGTATCACAAACCGTTATCCAAAATAACATTTCATTAATTTCAGAAAAAGTGAAATGTAAGTTGAGAAACATTATTGCTAAAAATTCTGCCTATTCACAACTTCGTATTATAAATTATGTACCATCAGGTCACGACAAGACATCTGAAGTCGGTGTAATAAAAAGTAGTGACTTTCCGTTCTTCAAATATGTACGTATTAATTCGTGTGATGTTGAACGTATATTTTCCCAAAATAAAAACTGTTTAAGTGGCCATCGGAGAAGGTTACTTTGCAGTCGCTCAAAATGTACGTAACTCTTCACTGCAATGCACATATTCAAGGATGATGCGAGTATCTTACATTACATTTAAGGGTTAATATATCTCACTATAAAATAATTGTGTATTTACATGTTTAGACATTTCCTATTTCAATGATCATTCACTATATTTCTTGAATGCAGGATACAGGTTTTATTGTAACTGCAGTATACTGCTCAGTGTTTACATTAGAGGCATACTCCATCCTTTGCACGCCCCCTTCTCATACAGTCTATACTGCGTGCGCAGTAAACCTTATGATTCTCGTGGCAATTCCACGAAGTCTACTTATCAGCTTATGAAATGAAAGTCGTAAGTCGTCTAACCTTTGATGGCTATGTTAGTACAGACGCAATTGTCAAGTTTGTTTTGCCGTGAGAGTATTGATTAAGAAATAAGCGCTGGCGAATATAATATTTTGAGAACTTTACTAATAAGATATAAACTGTCACAAGATTATTACCTCGACATGGGCTGATGAAAGCCTTTCATTTTAAAATAATTATTGTTGGCTGAGGAAAACTTTATAACAATTATGTTATACGATTCCTGATTCCTCTTCTTCGTTATATCTGTGGACTCCTCACTATATTTTTCATAACGCATTCACAGTCATAGCTCAATCAGCACCCCTACTCATCTGTGTTAATGAAACAAAGCTGATCTGCTACTGCAGGTACTGTGTACTGTTCTTTCTCTGCTCTAAATCAATTACATGCTCTCAACAACGACACAGATGGCTTTATGGTTTGAATCTAATGGTTTCTTGTTTAATCAAGATAAAGCTATCAACTTAACTTTCAGCCTAAACTATCTAATAAATAAGGACAACAGACTCAACTACACAAAATTTCTGGGACTTTTTATAGACTCCAGTTTAACATGGGATAAGCACATCGAATACATATGCACAAAGCTATCAAGAGTTTTATATTTGCTAAAGAAATTAACTACTTGCGTTTCTCAAAATTATTTAAGATGTGCCTACTTTTCTTTCTTTCAGTCGATAATTCGATATGCCCTAATTTTCTGGGGAAATGGAAGCAAAATTGGAAGCGTCTTGATTTCACAAAGGAAGGTCATTAGAATTTTATGTAAATCAAACTATCTGGAACATTGTCGGCCACTTTTCAGACAATCACGGATTTTAACAATAATAAATTTGTTCACATATATGATCTAGTACTTTACACTCGACAAAATATCGACAATTACTCATTAGTGGCAAATATACATGATCATGAAATTATAAATAGTGAACAAATTAATATTCCATATTGTAGATTACACAAGAGCAACACAAACTTTTTAATTATGGGGATGAAATTATATAATAAGCTCTCAAGTCAATATTATAAATTACCACTCAATAGTTTCACATATATGATCTAGTACTTTACATTCGACAAAATATCGACAATTACTCATTAGTGGCAAATATACATGATCATGAAATTAGAAATAGTGAACAAATTAATATTCCATATTGTAGATTACACAAGAGCAACACAAACTTTTTAATTATGGGGATGAAATTATATAATAAGCTCTCAAGTCAATATTATAAATTACCAATCAATAGTTTCAAAACTAGATTTTACAATTGGTTATTAAATAATCCTTTTTATTCTGTTGCTGAGTTTTTCAACACAAATTTGTATGAAATTGTATTTTAATAAATAAGTTTAATTGCAATTTAGTTAGTTTTCTTCAATTTAAAAGTTTCAAATTATTTCACGTTTTCATTGTATTACTTAAATTTTACTGTTTCTGTTATTAGTGGTTTTTTATGTAATTATATGTTTTTTCAATGTATTCTGACGAAGCCTAAAACTGTATGTCTAATGGCCAAATAAATTGAATTGAATTGTATAGCCCTAACGCGCTCCTCTCCAACCTGATTCACTCCCTCCAGGTAGGGGAATAGGAACTGCACATCGCACAGAGACAGGGTTTTGGCATGCCTGGGTTAATCGTTGTATGTGTACACAGACATGTAGCATATAGTCAGTCAAGTCAGACAGTAGACAGACGCACAGACAGACAGAGACAGACGGCTGCTGAAAAAAATACTTTTATGGTAAAAAGGATCCTATTTTCGTGAAAATTCTGATTTAATTTTTGCTGCATCACAATACATTCTCTTTATATATTTACATAGGAAAATAAAAACCTTAACAAGAGTCCTATTAATCACAACTATTGCACACATGGATTTCTAATTAACAATAGTTCGGAGATCTATTGGCATATGAAGTAAGAACATTATACGAGGCGAATTTAAGTTTCCCTGGTGCCGTTTAGAAAAAAAAACACAATTGCATGGAAATATTTTTGAAACAGATACAGCAATTGTTATGTTATTTTTCAACATAATCTCCACCGCAATAGAGATATTTGTCATACCGTGGGATCAACTTTTGTATCCCTGTGTCGAAGAAGTCTGCCGCCTGGGATCGAAACCAGTGTGGGATAACCATCTGCACTTCTCTATCACTGCCAGTGTTGTCTTGGTTCACAAGTACGCTCGGTCACAACGTATCTTCTGCAGGAATTCCGCTGGGAGTGTTTCAACATCCACCCCACATCCCGGATCTCACTCCCAGTGATAACCATCTTTTCTTAAACCTGAAGAAATTCCTGTCCGGTCAGCATTTTCACAGTGACATGTGCAGACGCATGTCACATAGGCTCCCGATGCCGATTCCAGGCTGCAGACTTCTACGACACAGGGATACAAAAGTTTATCCCACGGTATGACAAATGTTTCAAATCGTGTGGGGATTATGTTGAAAAGTAGCTCAACAATTGGTGTAACTGTTCCAATAAATCTTTTCATGAAATTATCTTTTCGTTCTCTAAATGGCCTCAGGGAAAGTTTCCTTCTGGACGTGTCTCGTACTTTAGTACACAGTAAGTACAGGGGATGAATATTTTTCGTCCTAACTTTTGCCTGTAATATACAGACCTATTCCAAACATTCACATCATCTCATGCCAGAGGTTCAGAAAAAAACAGTCACATGCTTATTTCTTTTGCAAATAGGACCACGGCTTGTTCCACCTCTTCGAGAACATATTTGTACAACTTACCAATATACATAAACAAATTTAAGACCACTTTCAGAAATCTGTGTGTATCCAATACAATGTTAAAGGATAGGCCATGGTCAAGGGTTGAAGAACTCTAATAAAAGAATGCCGAAAAGGAGTCACGACGGCTATGATGAGTAGAGGAGGCAATGGTAGGTAGGAGCGGGGGGAGGAAGGAGAGGTCCAATTTTTAAGTAGTAGTTTGCTTAGTTCGGTCTTGAGTACAGTCTTCCCTCCTATTCGTCTGTCCGTCCATGTTCAACATCACATAGCCTACTATTATCTTGTCAGTATGAAAGACTGCGCGGCAATTTTGCTTGTATTTAAGTTTCGATCCCGCCTCGGGTCCTGCGATGGTTTAAGCTGGCTTATCGGATGTGCAGTAGGACTTCACAAGTTCACATGTAGAACACACAAGACAGTCAGATCCAGTAAAAATTGAACACCTCGCGGCTTCAGACTGAAGATCTGTGTCAGATACCGAAGCTAATGAAGCAACAAGTAACAATAACCATTTACGAAATAGTCACGACCCTTAGAATATATGCAGTTCGACACGTTTTAGTCGAGATAGTGTGTTCAAAATGTGTTAAATTATAACGGATTCCGCAGTAAGTAAGAAGTAGAATGTGATGAACTAATATTTTAAAGGAACAGTTCTGGGTGGGAGTAAACTTATCATAATGTGAAACACTTCAGTTACTTTAATTATTCTTGGAATAACAAGATTTTATCAATTGGCATTATACAAACTACACGTAAAACAGGTTTAAACTTCATTGGATCATGACAAATAATATCACGGAAGTTGGAGTAATGGCCCTAGAAAACTTTTTCAGAACAAGCATTCTCACACAGAACGTATCACACCACACATCACCTCGTAAGTAAGTAGTGAAACAAAAAGTTTAATTAAACAACCAGCATAACACCATGTCTCTATCTAATAAGTCGAGTCAACACTGGCGAGAAATATGTAAGTGCATTTGGCGAATACGATGTGCCAGATACGGGGATTCCGAGAAAGATATTTGTCTATACGCTGCCAGACCCATAAGCACTGCAATGTTCTGCAATCAGTACATCGTACACCTTCGGAATAACGTGAAAACATGAGAAATTTCCATAACAATAAATCGTTGACTTACTTTTAAACTCGTTACTACATTTGAGGAAATTGTACAAGAGAACAAAATAACTTATTCTTTTTATACCTTAGTCAACAACTGTTATGTATCTGTTCTTTATAAAATATAGAAACATTTACACACTTACGAGGTGTTATTAGCTTATGCATTTTGAAAATATACCCATATTTCGACAGTCGGAAAAAATTGGACTGAACGGAGTTTCAGAAGTAAGCCGACGATATATGCATATTAATAAAACATACATCTATAGTCATTCCGTTATAAAATCAGAGTTGTCCACACCTGTGGAGTAATGGCTAGCACGTCTGGCCGCGAAACCAGGTGGCCCGGGTTCGATTCCCGGTCGGGGCAAGTTACCTGGTTGAGGTTTCTTCCGGGGTTTTCCCTCAGCCCAATATGAGCAAATGCTGGGTAACTTTCGGTGCTGGACCCCGGACTCATTTCACCGGCATTATCACCTTCATCTCATTCAGACGCTAAATAACCTAAGCTGTTCATAAAGCGTCGTAAAATAACCTAGTAAAAATAAAAATCAGAGTTAATTACAATCAATAACTAGTTCTGAAAATACGTCTAGGCTACGTCATGAAATGCAATACCAATGGGCATTTTAATATAGGTTGTGTTATTGAGCCTACACATGTTCCGCAACAATTCAGTTTATCATGTTACCAAACAAATTTCTGAAATATCAGTTTATAATTTAATTTTTTTTAAATAAAATACCATTCAACATACATAGCGAGTCAAAATACTCATTGAGCATTAAAATAAAAAGATAAGTACATATTCGTATTCATCATTACGTACAATACATTATTTATCGTAGGCCCTAACCCTGAAAAGTAATACATTAATACATTGCACAATTTAAGTAGATTTATGTAATTTATTGTGCAGAAATGTTCATAAAATACTCACTCATACATTATAATCGTTTCTAATTACATAGTCTCATTTTTAGCTTCGCAATAACTTGCAAGTAGACAGAGTATTGGCATCAACATCGCTACTTTCACAAAATATCGTGCTACGATAGAAAAAGAACTAAGGCTGAATTCTGATAAATACATTAACAACAGTACTCATCCATATCATAGCAGTTGCTGAAAATAATGTTGTTTGCCTGCATCTAGACATAACTGAAAGTTATGTTCGAATACACACGGAGGTATTTTGAACATTTGTGAGAGAAATTTCTCTTCTAATATTGCCTCTCAGCTTTTCTAAAGTAGAATTTGAACTTATGTATTTTGTTCCGCAATTTTCTCTACAGGTACATGACATCGGAACAGAAATGTCCAATTTCATCCGACGTCTCTCCTGTTAGCACAAAACGTGATTCCGTTTCCTCTAAAACAGGACAGCTACTTTTTTCTTTTAATTACAACCTTGTATATATTAATCCTGTTCTGAAAGCTTAATCAGGAAATGTGTTGTGAAAATTTTACAGCTATTTCAATTATAGGCATAATTTTATGATATGTAGGCCTTAGTCGACTTATTTAAAGAAGCAATATATAACAAGTGTAAAGAAAAGTACATTGCAATAATGATAAAGAGTCATCATGAACATAAATAAAATTAAAGCAAGGAATATAATAAGATTTTTTTCCATCTTTCTTGTAATTCAAGATTTATATACTTGCCTTAAAAATAAGAGGGGAGCAAAGACATCAACGTAGACTATTCCCTGCATACTCTAAAACTGTTAACAACGTTCTGTATATGACATTCAACTTTTGGCAAACATAATTTAAATATCAAGTTGAAAAGCCATGATATTTTTTTTTAAATTAATAGCCTATATTAATGGTGAAATACCTGTACATGATAAAATAATTTTACATGCGTTTACATTTACGGGAGAGTCGGGTAGTATCGGACAGTGCGTTTCTTTCATCTACCAGCATATGGTAATACCTGAATGACATGGTTACGTTTCTCTGTTCGACATCTCAGAAACGTAACCATGTCAATCAGGTACTATAATCGTGTGATAGATGAAAGAAACTCACTGTCCGATACTACCCGACTCTCCCCTAAATACACTCAGGGACAAAAAAAACCGGACACTTTAATATTTGCTGGTATTTTGCAAAATATTATCTTCTCATACAATATTATGGTAGCCATCTGTTGTTATGGAGACGTGTATATATTGTTGATTGTTTTTTGTTTTATAAACAAGCCATTACAACCAAATATTCCAATTTTGCTTTCGGAGTCTCAGCTATAACAATTTTGTCTCAACCATTTTGTGCTTCATTATCGTTATCATTCGTTATTTCTTTATTTTTACATTTTCTGAGTTTAAGTGGGGTTGTAACATTTGTCTTGAAACAAGATGCGACCTGAAGATGTGGCTCGAGCTGTAGCCCTTTACGATGATGGACGCAGTGTACGTTACATTGCAAATGTTATGAATATGGCTACAAGCACAACCCATGATGCCATAAACGGTATAGAGAGACCCTAGAATATACCAGAAGACCAGGTTCGGGTCGTCCAAGAGCTACAAATCCAAATGAAGACAGGTATATGGTGTTGAGAGTTCTTAGGGAGCGCAACCTGCCAGCTACTATTGTAGCCCAGCAATTTGTTAACATGCATGGACGCCCAATTTAGGCCAAAACAGTTAGAAGGAGGTTGAAAGCAAGTGGACTTATATCAAGTAGACCTGCAACTGGTCCCAGACTTCTCAGGATGCATCAAGTTGAACGACTGCGTTTTGCAAATGATCACAGGGATTGGAGAAATGGACAGTGGAGCTGTGTTTTGTTCACCGATGAGTCCCGTTTCAATCTGTGCTCACCTTATGGACGTGAAAGAGTTTGGAGAAGTAGGGGAGAACGATTTTCACAGTTTTGCATTTCCGAAAATGTGCCGTATGGAGGTGGTGGAGTGATGGTTTGGGCAGGAGTGTGTACGGATGCTCGTACAGAGTTGGTTTTTGTTGAAAATGGAAGACTAACAGCTGATAGGTATATAAATGAATGTTTGGCTGATCATGTTGTGCCATTTGGCCAATTTGTAGGCGATAATTTTGTTTTAATGCATGATAATGCACGGCCGCATATTGCCCATGCGGTCAGAGATTATCTCCAAGAAGTGGGAATCATGTTCTTCCATGGCCAGCAAGGAGTCCAGACATGAACCCAATTGAACACGTGTGGGACATGCTGGGACGGTGTGTTAAGAATAGACACCGAGACCAGAATCGTTACAAGAGTTGAGGCGAGCACTTGGCGAAGAATGGGAACTTATTCCTCAAGAAGACATTGCTAACCACATTGAGAGCATGCCAAGACGTATGGATGCAGTTATTCAAGCCAGAGGGAGTAATATCCGTTACTAAAAAGAGTTTTTAATGTTTAAGGCACCATAAAATTAAAAAACAGTTAGACCAAACGATGCCATAGTTATACACCCTTTTTAATTTTTTGTAAATTTTCTCATCAGAGATTTTTATTTTTTTTCAAATGTTATCGTATAAGGTGCTAAATGGAACATTATTTTGTTTAAATGGGTTTTGTTTCATTTTGAAATAATTGGCAACAAAATACAAGCAAATATAGAAGTGTCCGGTTTTTTTTGTCCCTGAGTGTATTTATGTTATTACATTAGATGTAAGAAGGAATAGGAAGTGTATCAGCAAACATTCAAAATTATAAAAGAACAATAGAAATTATGAACCAAGTTTTATTTAAACTCTCCATGTCCAGAAACATACAGAACGTTCGCTTACGTAATGTGGATCTGCCGGGAGGGGCGCGACCGGCACGAAGACCATTCAACACACAGCAAACCGTCTCCCGCACGGTCCTGAATCCCGTTTTGTCTCTCTTTAGAAGTGGTTGTGTTGACGTTAAGTTGCGTGTTATTCTTATGATTATGTTAGTGAACTACACTGTTACGTACTACACGACATTTCTATAACTGACAATTTTATTATCAATTTAAGCATTACTGCAGATCCAAGAAGTTCAATTGAAGAAGATTGTACCCTTGTTATGATGGAAGTAACTTCGTAAACCTTTACGAAAATGAAATTCGAAAACATTATTGTAATTAATGTTATGCCCCATATTATTAACAGAAAATACATGATATTTTCACTAACTCCAAATTTGTCAGCATAATTCCAGGCTGACTTAAAATTAATTCTATAGTTTCTTATAATAAATCTAAACATTTCTCAAACTGGTCCTCTGTTATGGTAGTTTATCTGGATAGAAACCTACAGGATCTGCATTTGTTTCCTCTCAGGAATGTAGGGGTTTACTTCCTTCTCTGAAAGAGGAATAGAGAATAATATGTATTCTGTTTGTCCTGGGTTTTCTTATGCGGTGGCATTACGTCGTGCCGACCATTTTCCCGAAGTTATAAATGTTTCACTAAGTAATGTTCATTTACTATGATCATGGAAGCGGGAGATGGGATAGCAAAGGAATTAACTTGAAAAGAAATAAAATAATGATTGTTATAATAATCATCAGTAGCAGTAGCAGTAGCAGTGGCAGTGGCAGTAGTAGTAGTAGTAGTAGTACTACTACTACTATCATAATTACTGGATGATACAACACATTAAGCTATGTATGTAGGTCAAGATTTTTTCGAAGCTGATTTGGATTTGTAGAACTTGCTGGGAAATAATTCTGCACACAGAATTAGACCTCCTTGGTAAGCACACATTACTTTCCTTACAATCTCCGCAATTACGATGGAATTCTATCGATTCATCGCGATGTAAAAAGCTGAAGAGGTAATTTTATAAGTCGGAGAAACATAAAAAAAAAAAAAAAAAAAAACAAATGACAGAATAGCTACAGTGCACTGGCTCCAAAAAAATATTAACACACCCCATTTTGTCGTAGTACTGTGTTCAATTTAAGACAAGTGAAAATGAAGTTTATATATGGGCAAAGATGAGGTAGTTAAACGATTTCAATTACGAAATTATTCAATGACACAATAAACAACCTTTCTATAAATTAAAAAAATAGTATTAGAATCACCAAAAAATATATATATATTGGCACAGTGGCACCATCGTACGTTTCTGTCATTTAAACTGCATTAAATACAAGATTATATTTCTGTACCTTCACTAAGGGTTGTTTACCAGTCAGTCGTAAGTCTGGTACGGTTACTGTCAACATGGATTCGAAGAAAGGTGAGCATTCACCCTCTGTTCGAGATAAAGTTGTGTTACTCCATTCACATGGAAAAAGTTACAGAGAGTTAGGTAAAATACTTTCTAGAACAGGCCTGCACAAGGTTTGCGCTCTCAGAGCCGGCTCACAGCTCATGAGCGGAATGCAGGTATTAGGTGCGCTCTGTATAGGATGGACTGGAAGAAGTAGTGATCTCGTACAAAATGTACACAAAAGCAAGTACTATTACGAGGTTCATGAAATGAATTCCCGTTCAGTGTTTGCAAAACTATCTTGGACTTATTAATTAATACAGAAATATTTATTTTACAGAAATAATAGAAATTTTATACCTACTTAAATGTTCAATATCATTTTGTTATATTTTTATTTATCAGTACATGAAAACGAGGTTTTATGCTGTTGGCAGCTGAAAGGAACAGTAGCCTACTGATCGTAATGAAACATCAGTTACAGATGTTCGAGCCTGCCTTTATTAATGTTGATTATAGAAAACAGTTGCTCACAAATATAAATGTTGAGCCAAACATAGCAATCATTTTCACAGCCAGCCTGTGTAGTCGTGAATATCATTGCTAATGTTTAGTCTTGTAAAATCAACCAGGCTAGTAGTATTATTCAAACGATCTTTAGCCCTAAAGGTACGTTTTCCTCGGTGCGACTATTGCGATGATCGTTCAACGTACAAAGAAATAGTGCTCAACGATTATCGTTGCACGATCATCGTTGAACGATCATCTCAATAGTCGCACCGAGGAAAACGTACCTTTAGGCCACAATGAAGATCAATAAATCGTTAAATGTTATGTTTTATTTAACGACGCTCGCAACTGCCGAGGTTATATGAGCACACTTAAATGCAAGCGACCTGGCCCGGAATCGAACCCGCAACCTCGGGCATAGAAGGCCAGCGCTATACCAACTGCGCCAACCAGGCTCACCTGTAACTTATAGGACATTGTTTCAACTGGTGTTGAAGGAATTTATTATGATAGCTTTAAACTTCTTTCCAATTAAGACAAAACGTTTAGTACGTTATTTTACGACGCTTTATCAACAGCTTATGTTATTTAGCGGCTGAATGAGAAGAAGGTGATAATGCCGGTGAAATGAATCCGGGGTCCAACACCGAAATTTACTCAGCGTTTGCTCATACTGGGTTGAGGGAAAACCCCGGAAAAACCTCAACCAGGTGACTTGTCACGACCGGGAATCGAACCCTGGCCACCTGGTTTCGCGGCTAGACGCGCTAACCATTACTCCACAGGTGTGGACTTTAAAACAAGATCTTGGAACCTAGAATTAAATTCATTTTGAATTTCAATTACTATTTGCACATAATCGTTTAACATGGCTTCATCACGAGCAGTTTCTATCGTTCGAAAGTAAGCCATATTACCTTCCCGAAACTGACTTACGAAAAGTGTAAGTTTACGACTGAAATCCCGTAATTTATTCAACATATCAACACTGAGCTGGCCTTTTCCCTGAAGAGGATATTTAAATTGTTGAAGATTAATATCTTTAGTATCTTTATGTCTGGACCCGTAATGATGCATTATGTTATGTTTCTTTCTACCTTTCAAAATGTTGTGGCAGATAAAGCACTGAGTATTTACTCCAGCAGCTATGAAAAAATAAGCATTTTCCCATGCAACATTGAAAGAATTTGCCTGATCACAACTTTTCCGTCTTTTAGATTCCTTCATACTGTACTGTAGCAGTAGGTAAGCAACGTGAAACAGTTACTGAGAATACGCACTGCACTTCACTAGTTAGCTGAGTGGTCGTTTCCTTCTCCTGTACCTATAGCAAGACTATGTCATTCTGACGTATCTTCCTCTCCGATTCGGCGAGAGGTAAACACAGCTCTCCCGCTCCGAAGGAGCGTGCGCGCTCGTTGAGCGCTGTTTGTGCAGGCATGTTCTAGAAGCTTCTTTACTGTAAGATCTATAACACATAAACATAGAGAACAAGGATCTTCACGAAACAAGCAGAGATCTAGTCGCTCATGAAAACTCACATATCGAGAGAAAATAATCATTATACGTTTAGCCCAAAAGAAACTTACAAAAGGTGCTGCCTTTTTAGCTGCTGATATCGCAACAACATTTAACAAGACGGTAAGTGCTCAGACAGTACGGAATGTTTTGGCTAGTTCTGATATTCATAACAGGTCTTCCAGCAAAAACCATATAGTATTTCCTAGGTAAACAGGAAGAAACGCCTTGAGTTTTCCAAGGACGATTGTGGAAAACTATTGGAATTCTGGGACAATGTCATATTCTCAGACGAGTCGAAGTTCAACTTGTTCGGTTCTGAAGAATGGAAGAAAGTGTGGCGAAAACCTAACACAGAATTACAACAACAATACACAGTTTCAACAGTAAAAGATGGAGGCGGGCATTATGGTCATTATGGTTTGGAGGTGCATGGCATCTTCGGGAGTTACAAATCTGGCCTTTATTAATGGAGAAATGGATCAGTACAAATTCATTAGTGTGTTGCGACATATTCTGTCCAACAGTGTGCACAGCCTGGATGGGGTCTTCCACTTCCAACAAGATAACGATCCCAAACACACCGCTATAAAAACAAGAGAATGACTACAATATAAGGCCCCAGAACACTTCATCCGTGTTAATTGATTGCATACAGGATACTGAAAATACATTACAGAGACTATTATACATATTGGTATAATGTGCCAATACTTTTTTTGAAATCAGAATATAGATTTTCTTTTGTAAATCATTATTTTGTGTTACTGTTGTAATTTTCGTGAAAGATTTTCGGTTTTACATTATATTAAGGAATAAACACATTTATTTTCTTAAACTTTCCCTTTATACAGATCTTATAGGGAAAATATTGAGCGTGTCAATACTTTATGATGCCAGTGTAAATAAATATTTTGTTAAGTGGTACTAATTCGGATAATGGTTCAAATTTGTCGATTCGGCAGGCTTATGTCTTGAAAAGATTAAGTTTTATTCAATATATAAAAAAAGAGTTTCGAAGTGGACTAAATGTTAACACTCAAGATATTTAAAAGGATAAATACAATCACGAGATATTTGCAATAATCACCTGACTATTAACACCTTTAAAAACGTTGCAGCAACTTCAAATCTGAAGAGAAATGGGTGCAACCTCTTCTGCAGTACAAAGCTAGTGAATCATCCTTTTGATAGAAACACCACACATGAATTTCAGAGTCCCACATAAAGCAACAAGCCATTCTTTCCGATGAGAAACAAACAAACCAACTCATCCGCAATGAAACAACCCCTTCTTTATGTCTGCGCCATTCACCCGCTGTTTCCGCCTTCAAATTGGAGGGTTGGAATTCTCTCTCCTGAGTTGTCAATTAATTCAACCACCATCTTCTTCCTTTTACGTTTAAGTAGGTGGAGACCCGCAAAGCTTACAATATAATTTCTACCTTCGAAATGTATAAAATACTCGTGTAACGTCGTCCCTTTTTAAACGCAATAAGCTCTTATCGAAAATAATATTCTGCTTTAAATTAGACTACTTTATATTGCAACAGAACCTATGACAAAATGTGGCTAAATTCTCATAGGTCTATATAATTTTGTTGTCGTCGTCCTCATCATCACTATCGTCAACACCATCATCATAAACACCCTTTTCGGAAAAGAAAGTTTAAATTGATCTGATCATGTCCGTTCCGATCGTCCAATGCTTATTCAATCATATTTAAGCAGCATTCCACCGCTGTGAAGTAACGGTTAACACGTCTGACCGTGAAGTTAGCGGGCCCGGGTTCAAATCCTGGTTGGGACAAGTTCCCTGGTTGAAGTTATTCCGGTTTTTTTCCTCAGCCCATCCAGAGAAAATGCTGGGTAACTTTCGGCGCTGGACCCTGGACTCAACTCGCTGGGATTATCACCTTTATTTCATTCACACGGAAGATAACCAGTTCACACCTGTGGAATAACGATTAGCGTGTCTGGCCGCGAAACCAGGTGGCCCGGGTTCGATTCCCGGTCGGGACTAGGTACTTGGTTGAGGTTTTTTCCGAGGTTTTCCCTCAACCCAATATGAACAAAAGCTGGGTAACTTTCGGTACTGGACCCCGGACTCATTTCACCAGCATTATCACCTTCATCAAATTCAGACGCTAAATAACCTAAGATGTTGATAAAGCGTCGTAAAATAACCTACTAAAAATCACTGGGATTATCACCTTCATCTCAATCAGACGCTAAATAACCTAAGATGTCCATAAAGCGTCGTAAAATAACCTACTACTAAAATTAAAAAATAGATAACCAGAGCAGTTGATAAAGCGTCGTAAAATAACCAACTAAAAATATATTTAAACAGCAGACTTTACTTGATAATCTTAAGTACTGTCCTTAAAATATGATCCTTCTATTCGGATTCGTTTATTTATTTATTTATTTATTTATTTATTTATTTATTCTGGTGTAGTTAAGGCCATCAGGCCTTCTCTTCCACAACACCAGGAATACAAATACAATAACAGAAATAAAAAGGAAAAAAAAAAACACTATAAACGAAGTAAAGTCACACAAAAATATACACAGGTTGCAGTCACACAAACTTTAAATGAGTGATTAAGTATAATTAATTGTATCCTAATTAACTAACATAAACAAGAAACTTGCGATTTTAATCTGGAGTAAAAAAGAAACACAAATCGACACTTCTAGCAATATCTAAAAAGCATTAAACAAGACAAAATTTTCCAATTTAATTTTGAATTGTGATAAAGTCCGGCAGTCCCTGACATCATTAGGTAGCGAATTCCAGAGACGAGGTATTTCTACAGTGTACGAGGATGAGTATAGAGACGTTCTATGATGAGGGATAGAAAGAAGTGCTTGATGTCGGTTTCGAAGAGTTGTAAGAAATTGAAAGCGCGATAAGAGATAATTCGGAGTAGAAGTATGCATGATTCTAAATAGAAGAGACAGTGAATGTATTGTTCTTCGTTCCTTCAGACGCACCCATGAAAGTAACTGGAGGGAAGATGTTATATGGTCAAATTTACGAGTATTGCAGATGAATCGTATGCACACATTATGAACACGTTGTAGTCTCTCAGCTAAGAGTGAACTTACATTAGTTAGTAAGGAATCGCAATAATCAAAATGGGGCATTACAAGCGTCTGAATAAGATTCTTTTTTAGACTAAGTGGTAGAAATTCTTTCATATGAAACAAAGAGTGAAGTTGAGAAAATATTTTTTTGCAAGTGTGTGTTACTTGGGTGTTCCAATTTAGATCGCTATCCATAAAAATGCCAAGATTTTTAACTGTTTCACTGTATTTAACAATAATCCCATTCAATGTTATATGTGGTATAGTACCACTATCAAGAGTACTTCGTAGACGATTATGTCCCATTACGATTGCTTGCGATTTCTCTGGATTTAACCTTAATCCAAATTTGTGTGACCACAGTGAAATCGAATTTAAGTCTTCGTTTATTTTATTTACTGCGTCACTAGTCTCATCAGGGTGGAAATGCAAATAAATTTGCAAGTCGTCAGCATACATATGGTATTTGCAGTGTTTTATCATTTTAGTCACGTCGTTAATATAAATCATGAAGAGTAAAGGTCCGAGAACTGATCCTTGTTGAATTCCAGATTTCACGACACACCATCTTGAAGAATAATAGCATGCAATGACACATTGTTGACGTTCGCGAAGGTAGGATTCAAACCAAGTAACAGAACTTTCAGAAAGATGCAGAAGTCTTAATTTACATAATAGAAGGTCCGTGTCAACTGTATCAAATGCCTTACTGAAGTCAAGTAATGTCAGCAATGTTAATTTACGTTCATCTGTGGCTTCACGTATATCCTCATTCACTTTTAGTAGTGCTGTAGTCGTACTATGCCCATTTCTGAACCCGGATTGGTATTCGTCCAGTAAGGCATGTTCGGTTAGATAGTTCATTAGTTGTTTGTGAACAATACGTTCCAGAGCTTTTGATAGGGCAGGTAGGATACTAATTGGACGGAAATCATTTGCACATAATGGGGTTTTAATTTTAGGGATCGGACGGATAAAGGCTTTCTTCCAGAGGTTCGGGTAGGTAGAAGTTATGAGTGAGGCGTTGAATATATGTGTTAATGTCGGCAGTATTATGTCCAATATTTTCTTCAATAATATTATACTAATATTATCCACACCTTCAGCTTTAGAAGTAATACGTTTTATTGCCGCTCTCACTTCAGTTTCTGTGACATAAGTGAAGAAAAATATTTCTCTATCCGGAATTGGAGTCATTTGTAATTCGTTAACTGTCTGCTGTTTGTCGACCGTATCCAAGGTTATTGACTGTACAGTTGCAAAATGGTCATTTAGTTCGTCAAGAGAAACTGGCACACTGTCTACCTGAGTCCTGGGATTTCCTACGCCAATTGTCCGTAAGTTTCTCCACAGTTTGGAAGGGTCAGCTCCCCCCTTCAAGATGTTATGAAAATGTCTCAGTTTTGCGTTTCTAATGGCTTGAGTAGTTCTGTTACGTAAGAGTTTATAATAATTATAAGATATTTCTGTCTTGTCATGTTTAAACGTTTTGTATGCAGTGTTTCTGTCCGTAATCATACTACGTATGTCAACAGTCATCCATGGTGCTGGTGTTCTTTTTACGCGTTTAGATTTGATAGGAGCATGCTTGTCATATAAATTTATAATATACTCATTTAGTTTAACAAGTTTCTCGTCAACAGTATGTAAGGTCCATATTGAGTCCCAGGGAATCTTTATTGCGTCTTCAAGTAGTTGGGTTTCATCAATACGTTTCAAGTCACGATACTTTATGAGTTTAGGTGTGGGCTTGGGACACTTCAAAGAATATACTAGATAAATAATATCGTGGTACGAAATTCCCGAAGCCGCACATTGTCCATGTTTTTGTACTTTGTCTGCATTCTTCGTAATAATTAAGTCTAATAGGGATTCGCATTTGTAACATTGAATGTTACTGTAGCTACATACGTATCTCCTGAAATGGTTGAAAGGTCGGATCTTCGGCCTCTCACGTTGACGGTCCGGGCTCGAGTCCCGGTTAGACCTGGGAATTTCAATTGGCAAATTCACAATGACACTTGTGGCGGACAAGGTTGCAGTTAGGGTTCCTTTTGGCATTCACCCGTTTCACGATATTAAGCATCAATATCATTCAGTCCGATATCCATTCTACTATCATTCCCAGCATTCCCTGAACACCGCCTGGCACGGACGGTTGGGGCTGATCTAGGGACGAGTGGTGTTGCCTGCTCGAAACCAGCGTACGCAGGGAACCTTAGTGAATTCAGCCGGTATGGGTTTGGAAATGCGCCTGGTTTGAGGGTTAGCGCAATAGATCGTGATAGGTCGCAGTGCTGGGTCGTAATGATCCTACATACATAGGCCTACATTAGAAATAAATAAATAAATAAGTACAGCTGTCAAAAAAAAAAGTGGCCGTACTCATGAACAGCGAATATTTTCAAAGTCCACTTCGGGTCGCGGCGATGTTAGGCCTACACGATGCATGTGCTTGTACAAGCAGTTCCCGAACTATGAAAGTGTTCCATATCTGCGCCTCGTAGACCAGCAGTAGAGTGCTTGTTTAATGATTCAAAGGTTGTGGGTTCGGGCCTACTTCAAGTTTTCATTTTATTTTTTAATCGTTCTTTAGCAATGTAAATGATATTCAAATTATCATTTATATTCAGTTATCGTTCTTTATGGATATCACGTTATTTAAAATTTGTTATCGTTCTTTAGAGATATGAATAAAATTCAAGTCATCATTTGTATTCTGTTATCGTTTTATAATGATATGAATAATAATAATTATTATTGTATCTCCAATGGGGGTTAGCCCTATTTTACATAGGCTATGTATGTTAGGGCTATAATTTCATACACAAAAAAGATAAGCATAAAGAGAAATGGAAAAGAAAATTAAATTAGCTTACGCGATGTAAACAAAACATAAACAATCCATAAATTAGGCATTGCGATTGAAAAACAAATATCAGGTATCAATTTGAAACATACAAAAACATTAACAACACACATACGTAACACTTCTATAACACAAATATCCAGCTTTCCGTACCATACATCATAAATTAATACACAATAGTCACACAAACACAATCAAACTATAATTACGACATTGCGACGACATCAAGCATCCCATAACTGACTCACATACGTAACAAATCAAGCATCCGTTACAACACATACACTTCAACATAGTATCCAAAATTTTATAAGTTACAAATTTGGCTTCAAGAAGAATAAATAGGACACTGTTACTAATTACTATTCTTCTACAATTTCTTAAATACATCTGTAATAAATCTGTGAAATTCCGATATGAATAATATTCTCGTTTTTTATATTATGTTATCGTTCTTTAGCGATATAAATAATATTCAAGTTATCATTTATATTCTGTTTTCCTTCATTAGCATTATAAAATAATATTCAAGTTATTTATACTGTTATTATTCTTTCGCAATATAAATAATCTATATTTTATGTAAGTAATTATTATAACACAAATAAACATCTTTCTTTGTAAAATAGGTTATTTTATTTAGATAATTAAATATGTATTATAAAATACCTTACATTAATTAAACAAACCGATATTTATCATTTATATTCTGTTATCGTTCTTTAGTGATACTGTATAAATAATATTCAAGTTATTTATATTGTAATCGTTCTTTAGCGATATAAATAACATAAATTTAATATTAGGTTTGGAAAAATCCAGTTGCATAATACTGCTATTAGTTTTTCTTTTTTTATTATTACATTATACTATGGTGAACCACAATAAAATGAAAAGGAGTAACGAGGAATTGAACCTGAGACGTTGACATCTAAATTCCGACGTTCGTCCGCTGAGGTACGAGGGCAAAAGTGTGGAAACATTTTCGGAAAAATTGGCGCAATCACACTAAGATTTTCTGATGATTCGTAGAAGCTAGTCCAGGATGCGGGGGGCATAGGCTAATTGAGATTTCCCGGTCTCTGATCGGGTCAAACATCCTGATAGAATTAATATTTAACCCTTGCCGTGACTTTCGGTGAAGTCCGGAGGGCCCAATTAGTCAAATCCACTCTCCTCATCTCCAAGCTTGGGCCCCCTGGAATTTAATAAGATGCGAAAGAGATAGTGGTGTGCGGAAAGCAACGGGATGTTACCGCATTTAGGCCTATCCTTCCCAAGAAAAACTGCAAACATGAACAAAGGAAGCTTTTAATAGAAGAAGGATCTTCTGCGGACCTCTGGAAAAAGAACTAAGGAAGAGACTAGTGAAGTGCTTTGTGTGGAGTGTGGCATTGTATGGGGAAGGAACATGGACATTACGACGAAATGAAGAGAAACGAATTTAAGCATTTGAAATGTGGATGTGGAAAAGAACGGTGCGTGTGAAGTGGACAGATAGAATAAGGAATAAAATTGTGTTTCAAAAAGTGAGTGAAGAAAGAATGATGCTGAAACTGATTAGAAAGAGAAAAAGGAATTGGTTGGGTCTCTGGTTGAAAAGAATAATAGACAACATTAGGAAATGTGGATCATATGCGGAGACTAAGAGGAAGGCAGAAAATTGGAAATATTGGAGATTGCTGGGTTTGCAATGAAAGACCTGCCCATAGACAGAACACTTATGTATGTATGTTCAGAATTCCTGGAATATCGTGTCTAAGAACAGTCGCTATTTGCAAAGACTAGTCGATTCCGTGCCCACTCGACTGCAAGATGATCGAGATAAGAGGAAGATAGACTAAATATTGAATTGTGGCTTTTTGTTTTGTTTTTTGAACGCTTAATTGTTTGAATGTTTTAAGGCCGACGCTAGTAAATTTGTTTTGTTTATGCTACGAAAGATATTTTTATTGAGAATAAAATCTTTTTTCTTTCCATTTGCAGCCACAATATCATAATGATAAAGTCATGGCATAATATATTAATGAACCTGATGTTAATTACTAAAATAATCGTAAAAGAGAAAGGAGCCATTATGTCTAGTTTGTCTCTCTCAAAAACAACAAAAAAGAACATAAAAAGCACGAGGTTGTAGTCGAACGCGGGCCTCACGAATAAGAGGCCTGAACGCTACCATTACGCTATCGAATAACACACAGAATACTTCAATTATAACTGTAGATATCAGACAACGTGGTCCAACAACATGTAACATCGCCTGTCTCCGAATTGTAACGAAGATACCCGAAGGGAACTTTGTTTCAGGAGAGCGGCCACTTTTTCTTTTGACAACTGTACAAGTTAAAGGTAGCTGAAAAGAAAAATTACGAATATCGTATCATCCATTGGCTCTAGAATTTCATTTATTGGTATTCTAATATTTATTTGCATTAGTCTATATCAAAATGAACAGAAACGTTGTCATCTTTACTCATACATTGCTATAAGGCAAGTCTTAGTGATCTATTATTATGCTTAGGCCTATCACTGAGTCCGAGGTTCGCGAGTTCAAGATCCGCCTAGCGGATGAATTTTTAAGGGCGATACAAATCCTCAACATTGCTTCCTTCGAAAAGGAAATAAAATTGGGGGCCTGTGTAGTAGATTTATAGCACGTATAAGAACTTTGTCACTAAATGACAGAGCTCCAAGCAAAATTTCCAAATAATGTTTTCTTCCGAAGTCAAAATTCGAAGATTTTTTTCTTTGTCCAATGACAGAGCTCTTAACTTGTCATAGTCGCCCGACTCTACGAGCTGACTTATAGATGTCGCTAGTGTCGAGAAACTTGTATCACTTAGTTCGTCAGAGATTGTCCAGAGTGCATCAGAGGTGGAGGGTCCACATTACATTCGTAATGAATGACGATGATGGATTGTTGGGATGTCACAGGGGAACCAGAGTACCAGAAGAAAACCCCAGTGTTGCCTGGACCACGGGCTTGTCCAACGCAAGTTAAATTCAGGGTAAAGCGATTTTGAACTCGGGCCCCCTGGCTTATAAGCCTAGCATGCTAGCACTGAGCCCCCATGGCGGTTAAATTTGTGGATACCGGTAATGCAATGCATCTATATTATAAATGAAATATGTGTACGGAGATGTCTTATCCTCAGCCTGTAATCAATAATTCACATACGAAGACATTGGCTACAGTATAAACTCCCGTCAGATTGAATGGAATAAATGCGATGACACCTTTCATGTAAGCTACACTGTAAATTAAATAGGCGATTAATACACATTTGCTTCATGGTACGGTTTTCAACCGTATCTTATTACTTTATATGGTTTCAAGTGACAATAGAAATTATAGAGTGTAATTATTGTATCTTATGCTCGACCATGCCGAAATGTAGTAATTATACACCTGGTAGTAGCCCTTTAATACACCTCATTAAAGTACACCTATTCATTATAGTTCAGTTGTTCAGCGAATGAGAAATCACAATTGTAGCATTATAAAAGCGTAAGTATCGATTATTCTCGGATATGCAATCGAAAGACTACTAGCGAAACGTCACGGAGGCTGGAAATCCAATACTGTCGCAGAAGGTTATGTTCTGTTACTATAATAATTAGCGTTAATTGTAAATAATATTCAAATAAATTCAATTCGCCATCTCGTTTTTCAATTCTAAATAAATTTCCAGGTTATATCAAGATTAATGTTCATGTTATTCTCTAGATTATATCAAGTTCATTGACATTCGTTCCTCGGAAAAAATCAATACTTTCGCGTCTGCGCACATTTCACAATTTAGAAGGTCAGTTCCGCTCCTCACTTAGATAACCCTAACATGAATACTTATGAATAACTTCAAGTTAGAAATATGGTCGAGCATAAAAAGTCGTATGAAACTTGCCTATAATGGTAATTAAGACGCTCGCTTGCGCTCGTTTCATAAACAAACATACTCGCGTCTTAATAACTACCATTATAGGCTCGTTGCATAATGTAGCTACTATTAAAATAATTATTCATCCATTTCACCATTTCATACAGCATTTTTTTAGGTCTACCGTTTTATATGAATGAAGAAGCAATAGTGGTTATCCAAAGACGTTCATTCAGGCCGGCAGCGTACTGCTTCGGACATTGTCTCGGACAGGACGGTTTTGTCACGGACCGTTCGATGTGACGGTGTTTACACACATTGGTACTTGTCATGAGTCTGCTGCCGGCCTTAGATTTGAATCTTCCCATTGAGGGTGAAGTTTCTAAGTCTGAACCTGCCAATTTCTTCGTTGTAAAGAGAAAGGCAAAAGAAGTACTTTAATAGTGAAGCGGAAGGAAACGACTAGATCCACTTGTATTTAGTTGCTTGTGACGGCTACAACATGTAATAGTAATATACGTTACAAGAGCGGTATGTTGAAGTTTTCATGTTCGAGTAAAAGACTGAAAAAGCGAAACGTAGTTGAGCTTTTTTAATTTCCGAGAATTGAAAGAAAACATACCGCTCGTGTATCGTACATTATTTTGTGCGAAGGTCGTTTATTACATACCTGAAAGACGAATTTCTAATTAGTTGCAATGAAATCTCCATGTTGGTTTCTGTTTAATGAGGCAACTTCGGAAAACCAAAATATCTTTCTTCAACATTGTTGCTATAAAATGTTTTCTGTGTTTACTATACTCCAGCAGGCCGTGATATACGTCTGCCTTTTTTTCCCCAGTCTATAAATGCGAACTTAAAACAAACGGTAAGATTATTTATTTTTCATTTTAATATTTTAACAATATTATTTATATAACATATTGCAGTAATAACATCGGCATCTGGAATCTTGTTGATTTTTTCACGGCTTCCTTAATGTTACTTGCATCAGGAATGCAATAAGTTTCGTGGAGTAGTAGACTTTACTTAATTTTTGCAAATATTTAAAAACAATAATTAACAGTGCAATTTAGGAGAAATTGCAGTGGTAAGTTTCCAATTTATAATTATTACTATGTTAAACGTCTCTAAACATAATATGTTAAAAGCCTAAAGCAGTAAAATGAATGTTGCGCTTAAGCGGTAAGAAGAGGGAAATTGTTATGTGTGTTACGTTGGGAATACTGAATGTGGTATTTCACACTTACCGCGTATTGGTTCTGTGCGGAAAACAAGCAAATACGCACGATCTCGCACAATATATATATATATATATATTTTTTTTTTTTCGCAAACAATAGTTTTCAATTAAATCTAAACAAACCACCTTCCAGTGTCCAGCACATCACACAAGAAGGCTTCCCGTAAACGAACATTATTTCTGTAATAAAAATCAAGATTTAGTTATTATGAAAACTATAGCTAACTGCACATTTATCGACGACAGAAATACATTTCCAGATCCACAAATAAATATGTATTGTAACTTCTGAAATTAGAAACGAGTCCGACTTGAATACAGTGGAAATGTACTTATCAAGGTTTTTTGTATCGCAAACTGCCTACTTGTAACAAGAATATGAACTGGGGTCCCAAGTGTGGTTGTATAGATGATACCAGATTACAACTGCTTCTACGTATTCGGAAAAACACGCAACTAAATACACGCCAGTTCTCGGCTTGGCCATAGCCCCAGAGAAAACAAATACTAAATTCCAATTATTGTTCAAATTTACTGTCGAAGCATTCGCCTCTCTTCCATTGGCGCACGTCCCACATGTTTAAATAAATAACCATTAATAAAGAGGATACTTCCTTTGTGAAGGTTCTTCAGCCGATAGCATTTTTACCTCAAGCAGGAAAGATATCAATCTCGATTTCAGAGTTTCCGAAACCAAGGCAATTTGCATTTTCCCTACTAATCGATGCGATGTTTGTAAAACGCAATAATACAAGAGATGAAAAACTTCATTCCAAGGCTTTAAACTTCTTTTATTTCATCAGAGAAAGGATATCTTATAACTTAAAAGTTTTCGAAGACGAATGGGCTACAGTGGGACCAACAGGAATTGATCCCTGTTTGTAGACGTCAACGTTGCCAAATAATATATTTATGACGGGAATTTTTTCATCTTCAACAGAGGTCTGAGAGTTTGCTTGCAACATTAAACTATCTTGTATAAATAGTAATTTTATGCGTCGAATATGCAAACACAAATACAAGCAACAGCAATAATAATAATAATAATAATAATAATAATAATAATAATAATAATAATAATAATAATATAATCCACATCAACATACATAAGATGAATAATGTATATAATTTTTACAATACTGAAAACAGTAAAAAATGTAGACTGCAATCATTCTTGGGCTTGAACTCCTTAAATTGACATATGAAACAACAAAGATAAAGTTTCAATTACACCGATATCACACTAAAAGGAAATAAAGCAGCAAAGTGAATATATTGGAAAAACCAAATAGTTTTCTATGGAAACACAGATAAAAGAAAGAGAAAAAATTATGGTTTATTTAACGACGCTCGCAACTGCAGAGGTTATATCAGCGTCGCCGGTGTGCCGGAATTTTGTCCTGCAGAAGTTCTTTCATATGCTAGTAAATCTACTAACATGAGCGTGTCGCATTTAAACACACTTAAATGCCATCGACCTGGGCCGAGATCGAACCCGCTACCTCGAGCATAGAAGGCCAGCGCTATACAAAGTACGCTACCGAGACCGACGAAAGAGAAAATGTTGGTTGGCTGTGATAGTTATGAAGGGAAAATACATATCATGCATATATTATTTTCATTTCTCCTCGTTTCTCTAAATGAAATCTCCACAACGACATAAAAGTTAAAATATAATACTGTAAGATAATTATAAGGTAATCTTGTGTAAACCACAAAATATCTTGCAAATAGGAATATTTTTCTGAACAATATATTTTACTTTTATTTATAAAAAGTTCCAATATGAAGATATCTAAAACAATAAATGTCTTTGGAGTACCAATCCATGAAAAATTAGTGTGTACGAGAAATGGATAATATACCAGAACAGGAAATATAGGTATTCGATTATCTACGCTGCCATTTCTTATATCAAAGCGGAAAAGATCTTCAGAACAAGAGAATTCAATTTCAATAATATTAATGTTATTAAATAAAATTGTCAAGTTCGACAACGGTGAAAGGGTATCAAAACTCTCAGTGCTAATAAATTATACATGTTTCTCAAAAGTTAATATTGTATCAGTGGCGGTTCCTCGGGGGAGGGAAGGGAGGAACGTCCTCCTTACATTTTTCTTCTTTTGAAAGTAAATACCAAATAAAATACGTGCCTTGAAATATGAGGAAGATTCGATAATTTTTAAGTTCACAGCTATAAGAAAAGCTCGGTTGATAGAGTTTTAAACAACGCGCGCTCATGTGCTGTAGAAAACTGTGAGAAACATGCGAGATTGTCTGTGTAGAGGAAAGGCACTCCATTCCTCCTCTACTGCAGTTAACACACATAGACAACAGCGCACTAGCGGCCAGAGAAAGAAGCAGAGTTTTAAAGCAAGTAAATGAACGGTGAGGGAGGAGATCCTCCTCTGAATCAGTTACGAGCGGGAAATAGAAACCGACTGATTATGCAGCAAGCTCGCTACCGCTGCCATCTAACGATGCTGTATTCAACCAGACTATAACACCTCTAGGAGGAGACACAACAAAAACAGTTTTAACGCAGCGCTATGAAAGACACCATGTAAACTTTTTTTAATTATAAATCAAAAATATTATTCATTGCACTTTATATAGGCTACTATTCATGGTTTGAAACTTTCGTGGATATTTGAAAGTTAAAGTCGGGTTTATGTAAAACAAAGAGGAAGTAGTTTTACGTAATGGCCCCTCAAATTCACTTCTATTCATTGTTTACTAGACAGGGCACAGTCAAGTTGTCAGTTTTGTACAAATATATTTGAACTGAAAGTAGGTACTTCAAACTACATCATTTTTAACATAAAAAATTAATCGGCCACCGGCAGTTTTGAACAATAATGATAGTATGACTTTACAAGCACTGACATTCTTCAAAAGTATGTGATACTGAACTTGTAAAACGTACAGCTGTCAAAAAACAAAAAGTGGCCGCACTCGTGAACAGCGAATATTTTCAAAGTCCACTTCGGGTCGCGGCGATGTTACACGATGCATGTGCTTGTACAAGCAGTTCCCGAACTATGAAAGTGTTCCATGTTTGCGCCTCGTAGGCTAGAGGTAGAGTGCTTGTTTAATGATTCAAAGGTTGTGGGTTCGGGCCTACTTCAAGTTTTCATTTTATTTTTTAATCGTTCTTTAGCAATGTAAATGATATTCAAATTATCATTTATATTCAGTTATCGTTCTTTATGGATATCACGTTATTTAAAATTAGTTATCGTTCTTTAGAGATATGAATAAAATTCAAGTCATCATTTGTATTCTGTTATCGTTTTATAACGATATGAATAACAATTATTATTATTGTATCTCCAATGGTGGTTAGCCCTATTTTACATATGTATGTTAGGGCTATAGTTTCATACACAAAAAAGATAAGCATAAAGAGAAATAGAAAAGAAAATTAAATTAGCTTACGCGATGTAAACAAAACATAAACAAACCGTAAATTAGGCATTGCGATTGCAAAATAAATATCAGGTATCAATTTGAAACATACAAAAACATTAACAACACACATACGTAACACTTCTATAACACAAATATCCAGCTTTCCGTACCATACATCATAAATTAATACACAATAGTCACACAAACACAATCAAACTATAATTACGACATTGCGACGACATCAAGCATCACATAACTGACTCACATACATAACAAATCAAGCATCCGTTACAACACATACACTTCAACATAGTAACCACACTTTTAAAAGTTACAAATTTGGCTCCAAGAAGAATAAATAGGACACTGTTACTAATTACTATTCTTCTACAATTTCTTAAATACATCTGTAATAAATCTGTGAAATTCCGATATGAATAATATTCTCGTTTTTTATATTGCTAGCGTTCTTTAGCGATATAGATAATATTCAAGTTATCATTTATATTCTGTTTTCCTTCATTAGCATTATAAAATAATATTCAAGTTATTTATATTGTTATTGTTCTTTCGCAATATAAATAATCTGTATTTTATGTAAGTAATTATTATAACACAAATAAACATCTTTCTTTGTAAAATAGGTTATTTTATTTAGATAATTAAATAAGTATTATATAATATCTTATATTAATTAAACAAACCGATATTTATCATTTATATTCTGTTATCGTTCTTTAGTGATACTGTATAAATAATATTCAAGTTATTTATATTGTAATCGTTCTTTAGCGATATAAATAACTTAAATTTAATATTAGGTTTGGAAAAATCCAGTTGCATAATATTCCTATTAGTTTTTCTTTTTGTATTATTACATTACACTATCTCGAACCACAATAAAATGAAAAGGAGTAACGAGGAATTGAACCTGAGACGTTGACATCTAAATTCCGACGTTCGTCCGCTGTGCTACGAGGGCAAAAGTGTGGAAACATTTTTGGAAAAATTGGCCCAATCACACTCTAAGATTTTCTGATGATACGTAGAAGCTAGTCCAGGATGCGGGGGGCAAAGGCTAATTGAGATTTCCCGGTCTCTGATCGGGTCAAACATCCTGATAGAATTAATATTTAGCCCTTGCCGTGACTTTCGGTGAAGTCCGGAGGGCCCAATTAGTCAAATCCACTCTCCTCATCTCCACGCTTGGGTCCCCTGGAATTTAATAAGATGCGAAAGAGATAGTGGTGTGCGGAAAGCAACGGGATGTTACCGCATTTAGGCCTATCCTTCCCAAGAAAAACTGCAAACATGAACAAAGGAAGCTTTTAATAGAAGAAGGATCTTCTGCGGACCTCTGGAAAAAGAACTAAGGAAGAGACTAGTGAAGTGCTTTGTGTGGAGTGTGGCATTGTATGGGGAAGGAACATGGACATTACGACGAAATGAAGAGAAACGAATTTAAGCATTTGAAATGTGGATGTGGTGAAGAACGGTGCGTGTGAAGTGGACAGACAGAATAAGAAATAAAATTGTGTTTGAAAAAGTGAGTGAAGAAAGAATGATGCTGAAACTGATTAGAAAGAGAAAAAGGAATTTGTTGGGTCTCTGGTTGAAAAGAATAATAGACGACATTAGGAAATGTGGATCATATGCGGAGACTAAGAGGAAGGCAGAAAATAGGAAAGGTTGGAGATTGCTGGGTTTGCAATGAAAGACCTGCCCATGGACAGAACACTTATGTATGTGGGTATGTTCAGAATGCCTGGAATATCGTGTCTAAGAACAGTCGCTAGTTGCAAAGACTAGTCGATTCCATGCCCACTCGACTGCAAGATGATCGAGATAAGAGGAAGATAGACTAAATATTGAATTGTGGCTTTTTGTTTTGTTTTTTGAACGCTTAATTGTTTGAATGTTTTAATGCCGACGCCAGTAAATTTGTTTTGTTTATGCCACGAAAGATATTTTTATTGAGAATAAAATCTTTTTTCTTTCCATTTGCAGCCACAATATCATAATGATAAAGTCATGGCATAATATATTAATGAACCTGATGTTAATTACTAAAATAATCGTAAAAGAGAAAGGAGCCATTATGTATAGTTTGTCTCTCTCAAAAACATAACAAAAAAGAACATAAAAAGCACGAGGTTGTAGTCGAACGCAGGACCTCATGAATAAGAGGCCTGAACGCTACCATTACGCTATCGAATCACAGAGAGAATACTTCAATTATAACTGTAGATATCAGGCAACGTGGTCCAACAACATGTAACATCGCCTGTCTCCGAATTATAGCGAAGATACCCGAAGGGAACTTTGTTTCAGGAGAGCGGCCACTTTTTCTTTTGACAGCTGTACATGTGGCAACACAGACCACGTGGCTAGATGCATTGTTCTCGCTTTCCTCAGATTATTTCCCATTCCCATTTCCGTAAAACAGTTCCGGTTACGAGTTAGTAGCTAGTCTCTTCCAACACATGTGATGCTGTAGTGTGCTCGAAAAATGCTACGAGGTTGTGAATTTCCTTGTAATTGTTAATTTGTGCAATTATTCAATAATGAATGGAAGTGAAATCATTTATATTTTGGACAATTTAGGAAACTCAGTTTACAAGAACAGATTATTGCTATACAGAAGGGAAGGCCAACCCCAACACTACCTGGTCTTACATGTATGCATGTAGGCTAATTTGTAGCACGTTTCATTCAAGAAGGTGTCATTTAGTGCTGTTAATTTCTTTCCTCCTCTTAAGAAATATGCAGGAGCTGCCACTGTATTGTATTAAACCATCCGATAGGTCTTATATCATATAAACATTAATATTTTATCTCTGAAAAGATACGTTTGTACTAGTATTTTTCTTCTCGGACGAAAATGTTGAGGACATGGTAAAACATTTCATGGGACCTGGAAAAACTTTCACACAATACTTCCGTGTTACGTCAAATAATAACAATTGAATTCGCAATCCCTGGGAAGAGACAATTTTGGGATCCTCCACTTAAACGTGAATGCAGAAGAGTAACTCCTTAAAATTTCCATTGATTTTGAATCACAGAATAAATATAAATGTGTCGTTAATTGATTTATAGTTAAATTTAAAGAACTTCCAGTGTCAGCGAATAAAACCATTACGGTTTTGTCACCATTTCCTTCACACGTGTTTGTGCGAGAATTATTTTTTTCCATACGCATATTTAAAAAACAAATACAGAGAAAGACTTTGTGCCGAAAGTAATTTGAGACATTATCTTTTGTGGTTCCTGAAATTAAAGCTCTGTAACATCCAAAGTACGCTCATCCTTCTCACTGAAGTTACAGTAACATAAACCCATATGAAATTTTGTGGCTACAGAAAGTATTTCACCAATATCAAAGTACTCATAATTTCCAGTACCGTAAAGTGGGTATATTTCGGACGCAGGGGTAACATCAGACGGTAATTCAATTTATCATATTTTATGTTGGTAACACCAGTTCACCAATGATTCTTTAAAAATGTGAAGAAACATACAAGCGATACGAACATAGCAAAAAGCGCGGAAAAGATGCTAAGAACTGGTGTTACCAACATAAAATATGATAAATTGAATTACCGTCTGATGTTACCCCTGCGTCCGAAATATCCCCACTTTACGGTACTACTCTAAATTTAAAACATTACTACTATGACAACAAAAATAAGAAAATTTTACTCGCATTCTGTTTTTTTAATTTCAGTTTTAATTAGAAATATGTATATCATTTGAACTTATGCTTACGTAATTTAAATATTTTAAGTGTTCTTATATTATTTTTGGTGAGTTATCCCAAAGTATCTATAGCAGGCCTACCTATTGTAACTTATGTCATTTGAAATTTGAAGAGAACTAAATCTTTTGATTGCAATTATTAACTAAATTTCATTAAAAAAAATTGAGTATAATAGTAATTTATAGTATAAGAGAGTAAAATTAGATTTTATGCGCGAGTAGAAAGTTTAGCGCCCGAGGTGAAGCCGAGGATGATAATTTCCACGAATGCATAAAATCGTATGCTATACAACACTGGTATCTAAATTTAATTTTAAATTGTATGCCTTTTCTTTGTAATGTGCTGTTTGTGAAAAAGTTACAAATGAATGAATTTATATATTTTTTTCCACTATTTATATGTAAAGAGAGTTTTCTTTAGTCGCTCCTAGCAACCTAAACAATGACTTCAATGCAAGAGTGAATACAATTTGCTTTATTCACTGCTGATATTTTATTTACTCCTAGAAATCCATTTAAAATGTAAAACAATTACAAGACTAAACACACAATAAACTAACTAGATCACAAGCAAGAGCCTTTATATTTTTTTCAGTATTTATGAAAGGAACGCCAATGTGATTTCTTCGTTAACGTCTTTCACATTCCCACTTTCTCGCCACTCACAAAATAACTTATATTCTTTCTGATAAATAGATGCAGATTTCTGCGGAACTAACGTGGACACAGCCGCTTTGGAGACATTAAGGACTTCATCCGGCAAAAAAACTTCTTTAAACGACATTTTGCTTCCGAAGAACAAAAAATTTTTAATTCATTTATTCTATATCCAATGCGACTGACATTCTTGTCTTCATTACTATTCTTTAAATTGTAGCCAAATGTACATAATATTTAGTTGAACTAACCATGGACAACAGTTGGCTTTGAATCAAACAATAATAAATTAGCCTAATATTTAATTTCAATTAAAAATTATTTTCACAGAAATATTAGTAGTTAAAAAATATGTAGCACGAGACTTAATAGATTTTATTCACTCATGAATAAAGTATTACTTAAGTCTTTTGTCACATAAATTATTATTATGGTTGCTAATGTGTTGGTTATCATGGAAAAGTTTTTAATTATTCACAACAGTGAATTAAAAACTTTTAATTCAGTGCTGTGAATAAAGCCATTGTTTAGGTTGCTAACGACGATGAAATAAAGGCCAGTTTAGATAACGGTTATGGATAAAATTATTTTCATGGATATTTATGTGGTGTTTGCTCATTTCAGATCTTTGTGAAAGAATTCACGAGTCGACAGAATTTGGAAACTATTGAATAAGACAAGCAGAAGTAGCAAAATTTCCCGGATGTGCTGTAGCCTGGCTTAAGACCTCAACTGAAGATAGCACAAGACATACTATACATACAACAAAGTACACACATCCAGTCCTTCCGACAAGAAAATAAACTTCATTTGTCGAAGCAGAAATAGAAACCGGCTCCGGTTAATTTATAGCTATAAATGCTACACTGAAGGAGTGCCACTTGTGGCGGACAAGGTCACAGATGGAGTTTTTTCGGGGTTCTCCCGTTTCCCCATATTAGACATCTACGTCATTCCGTCAACATTTCTCCCTTCCTTCATCATTCCATAGGATTCCCCGAACGCCGACGCACGAAAGGGGCTGGCCTAAGGACGAGGGGCTTGTCTGCTCGAAACCTGGGTACTCAGCGAACCTTAGTGTAGTCAGCCGGTGTGGGTTTGGAATGCGCCTAGCTTGAGGGTTAGCGCAATAGATCATAAAAGGTCGCAGTACTGGGTCATAGTGCCCCACTCCCGAAAATTCCATTTCATTCCACAGCAGTTATAAAAACAAACAAAGGCTTTCATGTCATAGGACGAAAAATAACTGTACTTGATAATCGAATCTCACGCCTTTAGCTCCCACAATATCCGTGCAGTGTATATTAACACAAGCTAGCGTCACTCCGGTCCGTGGCAATCAAATAGTGGATTTTTTTAGTTGGTCATTTAACGACGCTGTATCAACTACGGGGTTATTTAGCGTCGATGAGATTGGTGATAGCGAGATGGTATTTGTCGAGATGAGGCCGAGGATTCGCCATAGATTACCTGGCATTCACCTTACGGTTGGGGAAAACCTCGAAAAAAACCCAACCAGGTAATCAGCCCGAGCGCAACTTCAGACCGGCAGGCAAGCGCTTTAACCGACTGAGCTACGCCGGTGGCCAAATAATGGATGACATAAACAAAAGTGGTATAACAATATTATAAAAAGGACTGTGCACAGGCGAACGGACTGATAACACAGCATTCTGTTTAATACTGTGTGTTGAAACGTTAATACATACGACTATTCTAAAACTAAGAAGCTTGTATGAATAAAGGTATTAAAATACAGAACACACTATGCATGTGAGCTAAAGGGGCTTTATGCAACTTCAGAAATCATATATGAATAAGCAAGACTTTCCTTTACCTTCGTGTAAAGACCGTAAATCTTTTGTACCTAACACAGAAGCTCGTGAAAAGCGAGGATCCATTTATTAGTTCTAAGTAATTCTCAACATGAATGTTAATCCCACTGTGCAAATTGTTAAAAGACCCCGAGGACTACACCGCAGGGGAGAGCTGTTAAGCTGGAGGGCATACACTATACAAGACGCCAACACAGAAAGCTACAATGCTTTCGTGCCGCAAAAAAGAAGTAAAACATTACGTTAATATATCCAATTTGTCCCTGAGCATGCACAACTTGAAGAGTGAGTGGCAATAACCGGCGATCAAAGCTAGAAGAAACACATAAAGAGAAAAGCAAAGTATTTATTGACTATACGAATCCCGAACTGAAGCTGAGAGGCAAATAAGCAATGGTCAAAGGAGCCAGACTCTGCCTACCGAGGTTCCAGCACAACATGGAAGGGCAATACTCGTTTTATGGACGCAAATTCCTGCATTAATACCCATCTAAACACAGTATAGAATTGCAGATGAAATCAACCAAGCAAAACTGAACATATAGCACTAAGCATCAGATTCAAACACGTCAACTCCGTTCTCTCAGATTTCCTCCACGACGATCCACAGGATATTATTTGTTGTGAACCGCATTAAACAGCATTACCAACATGCGTGATGCTAGTTTTCACTTTATTACTAAGGAGAAAGAGTACAGTCGCTTCAATATCACAATTGTTCACTGGAATAAACACAAGATATGCTTCCACGCTGTTCCAGTTGTGAGGCGTTTGGGATAACGGAAACAACTGACTACAACATCCTTCCTCATAGCAACTAAAATACGACTTTTTTATACATGATTCATTTTAGTAACATATAAAATGAAATAGAAGATCCGAAACACTTGACATAGTCCCTTCAGTCATAATATTTGCATACTTACTTACTTACTTACTGGCTTTTAAGGAACCCGGAGGTTCACTGCCGCCCTCACATAAGACCGCCATTGGTCCCTATCTTGAGCAAGATTAATCCAGTCTCTATCATCATATCCCACCTTCCTCAAACACTTAATATTATCCTCCCATCTACGTCTCGGCCTCCCCAAAGGTCTTTTTCTCTCCGACCTCCCAACTAATATCTATATGCATTTCTGGATTCGCCCATACGTGCTACATGCCCTGCCTATCTCAAACGTCTGGATTTAATGTTCCTAATTATGTCAGGTGAAGAATACAATGCGTGCAGTTCTGCGTTGTGTAACTTTCTCCATTCTCCTGTAACTTCATCCCTCTTAGCCCCAAATATTGTCCTAAGAACCTTATTCTCATACACCCTTATAATCTCTGTTCCTCTCTCAAAGTGTGAGTCCAAGTTTCACAACCATACAGAAGAACCGGTAATATAACTGTTTTATAAATTCTAACTTTCAGATTTTTTGACAGCAGACTGGATGATATAAGCCTCTTAACCGAACAGGCATTTCCCATATTTATTTTATGTTTAATTTCCTTCCAAGTATCATTTATATTTGTTACTGTTGCATAATATTTGCATACTTGAAAAAATACCACAATCATAAATTCAGAGTCTAAATAAAACCGAGAGAAAAATGTTGTCTCCATATTAGAAATCGCACATTGATCCTATCAGCTAACCCAGTCTAAACGTCCCTGATGTGTGGCTATCTATCATACAGGTGTAATCTCAGGGCTAAACAGAAAACACTTAATTTTAAGATAATTATTAGTTTTATAACTTATATAAATAGGCCTATAGACCTACTCGTACTTTCCTTTTTATTTCATTCTGTAATGGGCAGGGTTACATACATTTTTCTAAGAAATTCGTTAAAATTAAAAAGCTATAAAACTTCCATATGCAATTTTCGAATTAACATTTAACTATGGCGAAATATTTTTTTAAATACATACTATCAATACTATTTTATTTACCATAGGTCTATTATTTGTAAGACGGTAAACTATGAAACCATTAATTGCTAAAGCAATTTTGAGCAGTAATCACTAGGGCCGTGACATCGATATATTTGTACTGTATTAGTTTGAGGTGAACATACGACGCCCCGGACAGAATGTAATCGACGTGTTTCAAGTACAGGCAGCGGAAAAGAATTTGACACACGCCCTAAGCAAGCACGTTCCGTGTTTTATATATGATTATTGCGCATTATAAAATCAAGACAAAATTATTGTATAATAAGGATTAATATCGGAAAGGTCTAAAATGCTGGTGAGGTTGAGAATAATTGTTGGAAAGCATACTTAAATTGTCACAAATGTTGTAAAACATAAGTCTGAAAAGATGTTTTTTTTTTTATATATATTTAGAGTTTTGCATTACAGTTTTGGGATGCCGAAAACGTAAATGGTGTACAATTTTGCTTTTTGTATATTTAAATGTAACAATTTATTTATCACATCAATTCCGTATCTTACTTTTCTTGCATGTTGTTCGCTTAGTTTCGGTTCCTGCCGCAATAAACAACATTCATTTTCAGAGTTTCAAATGAAAATGACCGCAGAGTGTCGGATAGTATAACCTTGTATGCGGAAAACTGCGTTCAACATCGGCTGAAACGAAGGCCGCATATGTAAAATATTTCATATTATCAATTACATTTCTACATCACACAGTAATAAAAAAAACGATGGTTCAATTCATTATGCAAAATTGCAAAAGTTTTATCAGATGACAAGTGCGATTGTTATAATAGGGTAGGGTAGTTTGATAAAGTGCACTGCAAAGAATTGTTATTTGTAATGATCGTTAATAGTGGCACCGTATAGGGGAGAGTCGGGTAGTATCGGACATCGGGTAATATCGGACAGTGAGTTTCTTTCATCTACCACACGATGATAGTACCTGATTGACATGGTTACGTTTCTGTGATGTCGCATAGAGAAACGTAACCATGTGATTCAGGTACTACCATATGGTGGTAGATGAAAGAAACGCACTGTCCGATACTACCCGATGTCTGATACTACCCGACTCTCCCCTACGTAAAAATATAAGGTCCAGTATTGCATATGTGTGACAGGTCCATTAATATTTGTGTAAAATTTTTGCATTATTTCAAGTGTAACATATCCACACAAACTGACTTGTAGATACTGAGTATGAACTATAGCCTACTCCTTCAATAGTTTTGGGGGAACCGCTGTTTATAAACAGACACAAACATACGGAGGCATGGCTAAAATAATTTTTTCGGTTGCTAAATCTATAAATCGTTTTCCTGCAGCATCGTAATACCAAAAAATAAGATCAATTGTGCATTCTTAAGGATTCCAAATACTATACTCTCTCCAAAACACAGCCAAGCAGAGCACAGTATTTTGATAATGTCTCTATCTGTAGATTATTGTGGATTCTAGAACTTAAATCGTGGTAGTACGGTAGTTGGAGGTATAATACTAGGAACCGTAGGAAATTCTAATCATTTTCGTTTTCAATTTTTGGTACAGGTGTATTGGTTTAACTAAATACTAAATTATATTAGGCATAGTCTCTGAAATATCAAACATTAAACCTCAAACACTCTGTATAGACCTGTGTAATTTCACAGGAAATATAGGGTGTAAACGATATAAACTGCCAAAAAATACTGGTGGTAGAGCATAAATAAGTGAAGAAAAAAGTCAAATGAAGTTTTTCTGTAATTTTCTAGGTTTCCCCAGAAATATGTGTTTTGTGAGTCTAACTTTTTTGAAAATGAGAATAGACAGATATTATTTACTTTTCCCGATACGTACGCTAAAGCAGTCATTGTTACTCCGTTCTGCAGTGGTATGTGTTGAGCGCAAGATCTATTAGACTACTATCTATCTTAAAACATGGCATTTTACAAATTAAAATCAAAATTATAAGAAATAATTAAATTTCACTAGACATTTTGCTCAATAGACCGATATGTAAGCCTACTGTGAATATAATTTTGGCAGTTTATATCGTTTACACCCTGTATGTCACAAGCATGTTCCCAAAGTGTACGCTGTACGAAATTTGCGAGTTCAATCTCGCCCATGGATGACGGACATTTTAAGAGACGTTAAAAATCTTTAGCAAGGCTTGCTTTTGAACGAAAGGAAAATCATATGACCAGTGCTGTAAATTTGTGGCGTCTGAAAGAACCCTGAATCAAGACAAAATTGTCGGCTGTTATGTTTTGCGGACGGATATTTCTATGGATCAACGTCTCAATTGATACTGTACTCGTTTTGTAGAACATCTTGTAAAAGAAAAAGTAGGAATCAAAGTAGAGGAAAATGGGCTGACTTGTGAGAAAGATTGTTCAAAGAACCTAAAAAGAGAGGCCACTGTTATAAATTAGTTACTTTTATATTTCACTTCTAACAAAATAATGAGATTTCTATTATCAACTAAGAAAACACGGTCAATGTAGAGTATCCACCCGCCACTGAACGAATATTGGTTAAACGAGCGTTGAGCGACTTCCGCCGATTTTGGAATAGACATCGAAACACTTAGGTTAGATTAGGTTAGTTTAGGCTTTTATTATCCCGTCAAGATGAAGGTGAAAGTGATTGAGTGTGAATTTTTGTTTTCTATGTTGGCAGTTCAAGTGCGTCGGTGTCTATTCCAAAATCGGCGGAAGTCGCTCAACGCTCGTTTCACCCGAATATTTCACACTTTTATCACTGCAATGTTGCGCTATAAACCAATTTTCGCAAATCTAATGTAAAAGACTGCCTACACAAGCAACAAGTTATACTAAATGTTTAGGATTAGTGTAAAACTGGCCTATGTCTCCTATAGTGGGCGGGACATAAGTAACATTCACCGAAAACACTTTCACCTTCGTTTTTTACGAAAATCTGTAAGCGCAACAGTACCGGTATTCCTTTATTTCGTAGTCACTGTTCATTAAATTTTCGATTTTGTAAATTAGGTTTTATTCTTCCCTTCCTTTTTTATTTTTGTTTCTATAACCCAAGGAGCCCGGGTTCAAATCTCGGTCGATCCACCCTGGATTGATAACTTGTGTTCGGCAAACCCATGTGCCAGGCAATAGGCCTACAGGGGCTTTTTCCGGATACTTCAGTTCTCTGTGTTAGTCCAACAATTATCCATCATTATCAGTGACGCTTCCTCATAAGGGCTGAAAAAAGGCCTATGTAAATAAATTCTCATCTTTGCGTTCATCTATAACTGTCGTGTAAATAGGCCGTACTAGCCAATTGCATTGATATTAGTATTATAGGTCTATCTAATTGTATGAAAATAATTAAAATATTTTCAGGTTAGTATGAGAATACTGCTAATATGATGAAAGTAAACAAGCTTTCCGTTTTGAAGTAGAATCAATTTATAAAGAATTTGTATCACTTTTATGTTATTGCATTACATTAGACGAGTAAGTTTTTCTTAACTTTTCCTTAACTATTCTATATTTTATTAGAAATAATTTACGCTCTAATCTAGGAGAATTTTCGTGAATGAAAAATTAAAAGTGAAAATTCAGTTAAGATTAAGATGTAAAAAAGGGATGGACAAAATTTCCTCACGTGTTTGTATGTTTCAATAAAAGGAACAGCAACCACAAAGTTTGCGTCAGGTAAAATTTATACAGCTGACAGATAGCCCTGAGATGAATATTTTGATATAGGATACCCATTATCTGATTTGACATTTAAAACATTCTTGAATCCCAAACATCAGGAGAAATCAGTACATGACATCGTTTTTTAGGAAAATCCAATGCAGATTAAGGAAGGACTGGCTGCTGAGATCACTGAAGAATTATCTACCTTCACAAGTTGCTATGACTAAGAATTGTTAACTGAGGCAGACAATTAATATTGCGTACGAAATATCTATATTTCGTATCTATACTATTCCGTAAAGTTCTTAAATGATGAAACAGCTTACGAAAATACTCCTTGCACTTATTAAGATACACTTCACTTCGATGTTATAAGATCTTATAAAAAATTCAACACGTAGGCTATTTTCTCTGTCTCGAATAACTTAAAAAATACTCTAACTAGAATCCTTTTTATATCATGTCCTTTTTATATCATTCTGGTACCGATGACTTAGAAATACTCTGTATAATATAGTATTGAATAATACCTAGGTACCAATATTATTACTTTGCAAATGGTTAATACCTTTTCTTTTTAGATTTTGTGAATTTACTCTAAATTATACCGTAAATTACTAAACGAACTTACTTGAACCATACAATTTCTAACAACTTTCATGATACCAGATGCGGAAGTTATATGTGAAACCTCATTTAACTGTGGGTAAGAAGAATTTAATCTACCTTCGTTTAATTACTTTACTCTCATAATGGGCAGTAATAATGTGTTTTATACACTCGATCCATATGACAGGGCGGATCCCATTTCGGATAGCCTTATCGTTCCACGATTTTAACACTACGGTTACGTATATTAACTGATTCCGGGTACAACTGTACTGTCCGTTTCAAGTTAAATGGTCATTTAGTTGAAATACAATTTCTTGTATAGTTTATATGTTTCTAAAATAAGGCAATATGGATAGAATTGAGCCTTAGCCTAATAAGACCATTGTATTAAAAGTTCGAATAGATTTTCTGACATTTTATTAAAATATGTGGATTATTATTTTTTATTGCAATTAATGTATTTTCTTCTAAAGACATTGTTACAAAGGATTCCAAAGTGCTTAATAGAGAATAATATATCAAATAGCAAAACGTCTGAATTTCTTTATCTATCTTCATTATCAAGTTTAAAAAAAAGCGCAATTCAGGGTGTTTGTTATAACTGTCTATCTCGATCAGATAGGATTCAAGAAGCTATATCCATCATTTGAAACGTCGTACTAATTCAGATATGTTTTAAATAAAGCAAAAATACTAACAAATATTACCATTGCAATTAACGACGGCGTAACATGTATATATAAATACATATATATATATATATATATATATATATATATATATATATACTGTATAAACAGATGCTCAATTTGTTACTACGTCGTTTATTTATTTAGAGTTGTTATGGGTAACAGTACACACTTCATAAATGAGAATCGGTACATATTTTACTGTTAATATTACCAATGCATAAAAAGCACCATGGGTGACCAGCCGGCTGCTGGCCACTAGTCCATATGCCTCAGTAGAGGTAAACGATCATACAACCAGAACGGAGGTATCGTTTGAATATCACGATGACTCTCACCTCCCCAGTCGTTACAGACGGTTCGTGGAATCGAATTTCGCTACCCATCGTAGCTCTCCAAATTCAACACGATGCTGGGTGAGCACCGATCCCATACACTGGCCAAACTTACGTGAGAAAATTCCTTTCCGATGAGGAACAGAACCAGCGCGCATTCCATAATGCGAGTCCTAGGCATGATGCTTTAGGCCACGACGCTATGGCGTGGGAGATTACTAATATATTAATATTTATAATATATTAATATACAAGGTGGATCAAAAGTCGCTTTTCCCAACATTCATTCTTAGATTTCATATTTGTACACATATAACTTACAGTTGTCATAACTTGAATAAACGAATAGCTGGTGTAATAGCCGAAGTATGGGTTGACAACCATGTCTGTGCGTCAACTGTTTTTTCGATGTCATGTCTCCATGTTGAACAAAATCTGTAAAGGAATGTGTAGTCAAATGTAAATTGAATGTAATTAAATGTTAGGAAGTGTTTGGGGAAAGCGACTTTTGACCCACCTTGCATTTCATGTCTCCAAACAGTGAATCTCTAAATTAATATTATATCTGTTATTTAGTGTTGCACAAATAGTTGAATTATTAATTGTATTAATTACTTCATTCGATATCGAGGTGAAATTTAATGTACTGTACGTATTAATCATTGTGTCAGTCTTTCCGATATTTCATCAAGAAATCAGTAACTATAAAATACTGACGTAAAGAAAGGAGAAAACAACAGTTAAATGTTTAAAAGCGGTGTAGACTGAACTTTTTCCATTGCCGGTAATGAAATATGAAATTACAAAATTTCTAAGACTGGTTCTATTTTCGTCTGCAGATAGAAACATCCAAAGAGATTTAGCTGTTTACAACGACCCTACGGGTAGTAATCCCTTCCCACCACATTTTTTTGTTCACCTGAAGACGAAGACAGAGCCAATTTTTGAGTACGTTGTTGTTAACTATTTAATTATCAGTAACGGAAAAAGTTAAATCTACACCTCTCCGTTCTCACAAATATATAGGCCTGTTGAATATGAACAACGTAAAATCAACATAATAACTAATTGAGACGAAACAAATACGAGCAAATAAATCTAGCCAACAAAAGTTCTATTTTGCCGCAACAGGAACTGACACTATCAAAACCTCGTAACATTTTGGGGTAGATGCGCGTCATGGTTCGAAAGCACGGCATCAGAAGGGAAAACGAAGAGAGAGATTCGAAACAAGAGAAATGGCCAGAAAAAATTTAACACCCGTCGTATATTTATAGGTAGTTTGAGATTATAAAGCATAATGACAATGTGCTTTGTAATAACAAGCCTGTTAACATTCACAAATAGTTCTCAAGAAAGGCATTAAAATAAATGGTACAACTTTACGTCTATACCGCTACTTCTGTACGAAAGGGAGTCATATTTATATTCAATATCGGACGCTTGACTCATCAAATTGAACCAAATGTTTTCCACCAGGAGCAAAGCACCGAACCTGTAAGTATATCATTTTGCTGTCTTCTCAAAGATCTACGTGGAAGTGGATCTATATTGTGCCAGAATGGTGAATAATGTGGATATGAAACGTTAGTATACCCTTACATCCTGCTTTAAACATCGTCCACAACAAATTCCGCTTAGGGTTCGCCATGGCTTTTGCCTGTGACTCCGGCGTGGAAAACCAACACACTTTAATTTGATCAACAGTAAATCTAGAAAATAAATCCTGAATCCTTAATTAAAAAAAAAAAGTTACATTCATGCCGGAGGCAAGAAATTTTTAAGACTGTCAACACAAAATAGAGAGAGAGAAGAAGGATAAAATCGAACTTAATACTGAAGATATATCCACAATTAGAAACCGAAAGTGACCAAAGAAAGAGTTGAAAAGATCATATTAGAGTGAATAAACAGAACTATATGAACAATCACCCTACCAGAAAATAATATCCTAGAAAGTATAGAATAAGTGAAATAGAAAAGGATGTTGTTGATGTTTATTGACTTTACTCGCGTTGAGCCAGAGGCCGTTTTAGGGTCTTATACGCGCAGGATGCCCTCTCCAGCCATTGTACATAAATAATAATAAAAATATATTTACATACTGTATATGACACTATTTCTGGCATAAGTGCCAGTAGGTGTGTGAGTGCGGTGATTGGCTTTTTATTTATTTTATTTTAATTTTTACTTTTTTTGTTTTAATTATTTTGGTGTAGGCCTAATTTGTTAATTTGCGATGCTTAAGGAATGGTGAACGGGACAAGAGTTCGGGGTAAAAGATATCAGTTGATAGACAGCATTAAAGTATTATATGGGGAGATTAAGAGGAAAGAAAGAAAGGGAAATGCTGGGTTTGCAGTTAAAGACCTGCTCTTGGGCAGAACACTGTGCATACATACATTTTTTTTTAAGTTTCCCCTTCCGGTGGCAGAAGCGTCTGAATCGTTATGGAGACTTTCATGGTGTGGTGTTATTTTATTCATCTGCCTCTCTGTTGCTGTCGTGTGTCCTCTCAGACAGTATTCAAATTTCCAACAGTGTTTGCGGTTTTGTTTGTGTGATAGAAAAGGAAAAGGCGAAAAACTTAGTAATAAAAAGGGAACGGTAAGCAAACAACACGCCAGTAGTCAATATATTTGTACAATAGTCGATTTACACAGAGAACTTGGAATATAAATCCGTCGGATTTTAATTTAATTTGAAAGAACTAATTTCAATGCATCGCTGTAGAAGAGTCCAATAGTCATAAACTACAACTACTATTTAATGAATGAAATTTATCACCATTAACAAAGAGCCAGTAAGAAAAGAAAATATACCTACTCCATTGACTACCTAGCAATTCACTACCATAGAACTCATAAAGTCCTGTATAATGACTGACGACTTTATGAATGGAATTGATGGCAATAAAAGTGAACTCAGTTGTATTGTCTTCATTTATGATTAACATAGGAAAATTGAATGGTGCTGAGCAGCAAATCTTTATTTTGATTCCAGCTATCTCTGGTGGCATACCGGTAGCCTATGTCTATTGTAAGATAAACACATTTATATGCACCAAAATGAGCTATAGGCTATATGCCTACGTACGCGCCGCTAATATGACATCCTATGTTCGTAACAATTCTGTCGGAATAGGGATAATATTGAGTCTAAAAATTGCTGTTACTTATCTGATGATGACAGTTATAAATGATGGACATATAGAATAAATGTTCAATTTCTACGAAACTTCATAGACACATGACACTCATTGACAATTGGATGTTATCATTCAAATACCTGTCAATCTAACAAATCCTGGACATTTTATGATATGGGTGAAACAATTTCCTTTGTGAGGTAAAAGACCTTTCAATCACTGCAACTTTTCGTCAGATACTTGTTGAAGAAATAAAGATAAAATAGAGAATATTGGGAAACCCAACATGGTGCTTTAACATAAAATTATTTAAAACTAAAACTTGTTGGGACTATCTCCATTGTAACAGAAATTCAAGATAAAATCATTAGAACCAAATTTGAATAAATCACCGTTTTGTGAAACTTTATCATAAGGATTGCATAACAAAGTGCATACATTTCATCTTTCCACGCTCGCTTATGTAGAGCGGACGCGGCAGTGCACAGCGCAGATGCACACATATGCAAGCGTGGAAAGATAAACTGTATGCACTGTATAATCTCATATTCTTATTCGAATACATAATATTGTATTTCATGTATATGTTTAATATGAAGAGAATCGAGCTAGCAGTTTAGCAACAATGGCTGTAACAGTTACGCAGACATATGGAATCTATACTAATAATCAGGGAAAGGATTTATATGTAAATACATATTTACTTATAAAGCTAATATAATTTATATTTTGCATTATCTTTATGTTTCACAATGTGTAGGATTGAAAAATCCTACTTTTATTTTCCATATTTTTCCATATTTTAGAGTTTAGTACATATTTTCGTTAATTTCCATATATTTTCCATATTTCATATAAAACAGTCCATATTATATTAGGTTTAACAATAAAACAAAACAAAATTCCATTAACTTTTAAAAATACATTTCAACAATAGAGATTTAAACACATGTTCAGTAATCCCTTTAACATCAGAGTTATTTGAAAATTAGCAGTCCTATCAACAATGGGAAAGTAAGTTACAAAACTGTATTAATTTAATTTAAAATTTTTAACAGACTTCAGTTGTGCAGCTCAACAGTTAAATGCCAGTCAGAGTACACATAGGTTCAGTTTTGTAAATCATACTATAAAGACGGTAAATATGCCAAAAGTACGTCATTCAGTCAATTTAAAATCAAAACTAACAAGTTACATTTCAGAATTTAAAGAAGATGGTTTATCAACTGACAATAAAATATTATTTTGTAATTTGTGTCAGTGTGCAGTATCATCTACACAAAAGTTCCTGGTGCAACAACACATTACAACTAGTAAACATCAGGCCAACAAACAACTAAATTCCAAGCAGAGACAATTGTTTTTAACACAACCAACAACATCGAATGTAAGATCTGAGTTTAACATCGACCTGTGCCGTTCTCTCATCTCTGCTGATATTCCTCTCTACAAACTAAAGAATAAGGTCTTCAGGGAATTCCTTGAAAAATATACTCAACATACAATCCCGGATGAGTCAACACTTAGGAAGACGTATGCTCCATCCATCTACGATGAGACAATACAGAAGATAAGAGATGAAATTAAAGATAGTTCAATTTGGGTTTCCATTGATGAGACTCCCGACAAAGAAGGTAGACTTGTTGGTAATGTAGTTATCGGTTTGTTAAGTGAACAATATTCTGAACGAATTCTTTTACATTGTGATGTTCTAGAAAAGTGCAATAACAAAACTATAGTTAAACTGTTCAACGAAGCTATGGGTATCCTGTGGCCAAAGGGTATTATGTACGATAATGTGTTATTCTTTATTAGCGATGCTGCCCCTTATATGGTCAAAGCTGGACAAGCATTATCTGTTGTATATCCTAAATTGACTCATTTTACTTGTGTGGCGCATGCATTTCATCGTGTGGCAGAAGTGGTCAGAGACAATTTCCCTAAAGTAGATTTGTTGATTTCATCAGTGAAAAAAGTATTTCTCAAAGCTCCCAGTAGAGTTAACGTGTTGAAAGAAATGTACCCTGAAATTCCATTGCCACCAAAGCCAATTTTAACTAGATGGGGTACATGGCTAGAAGCAGTTGAATATTATGCCGAACATATAGACTCTATTAACAATGTTCTCCTTGCATTGGACTCTGAAGATGCAGTCTCAATTGATACTGCGAAAACAGTTACCTGTGACATAAGTGTGAAGAATGACTTAGCTCACATTCAGCATACATTTTCATGCATCATAAAAACGCTCAAAAGTCTCCAAAATAGGCACCTTTCACTATCTGAAAGTTTTGAAATTATAAATAGTACTGTGGAACAACTGAATCGTGGTAGAGGTAAAGTTGCAGATGCAGTAAGAGCTAAGGTGGACACTGTACTTTCAAAAAACCCTGGATATGAAGAACTACAAAAGGTTGTTGCTGTGATGAGTGGTGAATCAACAGTGAAGATTAACTTGGACTTATCCCCAGCAGACATTGTGAAATTGAATTATGTACCAGTTACTTCTTGTGACGTCGAACGCTCTTTTAGTCAGTATAAATCTATCCTCAGAGACAATAGAAGAAGATTCACTTTTCAGCACTTGAAAGAAATGTTTGTAACCTATTGTTATGGTAACAGACAATAAAAATTGTGTTTTGTTGAAACTACATTGGAAGATAAGGTACGTCCATTATATTTTTTGTTTAGTTTGATTAAAATGTACCAATATTTAACGTACATAGTCATTTTTTTATAATTTTAAGTCCATATTTAATTCCATATTTTGGTAAAAATCCATATTTAATTCCATATTTTGGTAAAAATAACTACATATATATTTACATATTTCATATATTTTTAGTCCATATAAATCCGTTCCCTGCTAATAATAAATCTGTAGCCGAAATTTTTCTGGTAATTTTCGATTTTCCAAAAATAATTGGTCCTAACATATATAATTAATCACCCTGAAACCGAAAATCGCTTTTTTTTTTAATTTTTGTTTGTCTGTCTGTATGTTTGTTACCTTTTCACGCGATAATGGCTGAACGGATTTCGATGAAAAGTGGAATATAAATTAAGTTCGTTGTAACTTAGATTTTAGGCTATGTGGCATTCAAAATACATTATTTAAAAAGGAGGTTATAAGGGGGCCTGAATTAAATAAATCGAAATATCTCGCTTATTATTGATTTTTGTGAAAAATTTTACATAACAAAAGTTTCTTTAAAAATAATTTCCGATAAGTTTTATTCCTTGAAAAATTTTGATAGGACTGATATTTAATGAGATAAATGAGTTTTAAAATTAAAATAACTGCCATCTAAGGCCGTGTAACGAATTAAAAAACAAATGACTTCATTTGTAAGGGGCCTTGGACAGCAACAATCGAAAGCTATGAAAGATAGCCTACAGATAATGTTTCTGTGTTTATATGAAGTGTTATCGGAAGCTAAATTAACCGATTTGTATAATTAATTATTAATTTACCATTGGAAAGTATAGTTTCTCTAGATGGACATAATTCTGTAATGTTATTACAGTAACTTCTGAGTGAATCGAGGACAGGTAAGATTAAAATAGCTTCTTATGCACAGAAAACTTGATAGGCTATTCTGTACATTCGTTTCCTGTATTTCCTAAAATAATTTTTATGACCAAATGAGTGGTCTCTGGATCAGAATTATCGCATTTTAATTATGCAAATACAATTTAAATTAAGTAACCTAATAAACGATTTATCCTTATATCAAACACGAATGTTCCCTGGATCAAATGTCCTATTTTAATTATGTAATTACTTTATATTTATTTCTAACGGGTGCAGCGGAGCGCACGGGTACGGCTAGTGTAAAATACATGGAAAGTTTCGGTATGAGTGATGCTGAAAATAAAGTATTTATGCACAAATCTCGAAACCAATTTCCTGCAGCGTCATGCTACGTAAAAATCTGGCCTATGAGGTTTACTCAGAACTAGACTTGTTACTAGGCAAATTACTACGCAAAATTAGAATCGATGACAGTGAAAAGCTACCGTCAATGTATCACTTGCAACGATACCATTAGCATTGTACATGAAGCACTGAGTAGCCAATCTGAGAAAGAGTCATTTCGAGAACAAGGCTATTAAGCCGATAAAATGTAGCACATCCTGAGGAGATATTTCACCTCGATTCGGTTCCTACAAATTATCAATGCAATCTTCCATATACCGAGACCCAGCCTTCCTACTCCTACGCCTATGCGAGCTCGTATTTGCTCTTCGCGTCCACGTGATTTCCACCAGTGTGAATAAACTCGTATATCAAGAAAGTAATTTCAAGGTACTCCTGAAGGTTCCACGATGAAGTCTGGACAGGGACTGGTTCTTTCTGACGCAACTATGCGGTTGGCGTTAAATCTACGTTCTTATAATTTCCAAGGATATAAACAAGAAAAATATTGCTTGGCCCAAAATATATCAAAACTCGCATCACGACCTCACATGAAATAATATTTCTTACATAAAACATCTTAGCTTCCTATGACGAATTTAATAGTATAATTACTCAATAAACAGAGTTACGTTAATGATACGTACTTTCTTGCAATTAAAAAAAAACATTACTTTAAGTGAAGCTGTGTCAAATGAATTGATCGCGATCACTTAGTTTTAAATCACAATGATTACACTCTGCATATTAACATTTATCCAAATGGTTTCTATAAAAACAGAATATGAATATTTTGTGAGTAGCTTATATTCTAATGATTAAGAACATTGACATATATTTGACTAACACTTTTACTGTAACAACTATCGAGTATCTAAAAATATCAGTTCTCAAAATAAACGAAATGCGTTTCCAATGACAAGTGAGAAGAGTAATATAATAAAATTACAGATATTTTGTGTTAAAAATACAGTTTAAGGCAGGCCTGCAGAACTGTAGCTCCTGAGAGCGACTGCTATACTCCCCTTTCTTACCCCACCCACCTTTTCTACCAGTGCGGTCATGACGTTCTAGTTACGCTTGGCTGCATTAACATTCATTCGCGGCGGCAGGTATACAATACGCTATCAAGAATTACAAATGAACAGATAAGAAAATCCTTAGGAACATACCTTTAGAAAGTAAGAGAAAAATGAATGAGGGAAATAAATAAATTAAAAGACATGTAAAATAAATTTTAAAATGTATGTATGCATATAATGTAAGAAGGTCTACCTATGTATATATCGTCCTATTACTAGTAAAGCCGATTAAATCCACTTTTTGTGTAAAATAAGTTAAGTACAGTCCCCGACATGTCTGTCCGTGCTCTGTATTCTACTAAAATGAAATAAGTCCGAAATGTTGCTTGCAGGCAACAAACCAATTACTTTATTTGAAGAATTTATTAGGATTTTTCGTACATTAATAAAGGTTTAATTCCTGTTTTTACAAAACTTGTATTACTGGCATTAACTGGTTTTACTAGTAATAGGACGATAAATAAATTGTACGTTGATAAGTGAGTGATAGCTATATGACCGGATGTCAGTGCTGTTATTTAACATTGTAACGCACTCCAGCCAAATAAATAAATAAATACATGAGTAAATAAATAAGTAAGAAAGTAAGTAAATAAGTAAGTAAATAAATAAGTAAATAAGTAAACAAACAAACAAATAATACGCGTACTGCAGTTTAAAGAGAAATGGAACATGGCAAAATCTAAACCCGTGAAGGAATACTACTTCCAAAGGAAATGGGAATATTATTATTTGGTTGCTGAAGACGAAAGAATTGCTTGTTTACTGTGTCCCATCCACTTTATTTCTACTCGTCATTTCAATATTAAACCACATTTCAACAAAGTCCATATTAAGAATTATGGAATCCACAAACTTTCGGGTAAGTTCATTATTACGAACTGTATATTGATTATTTACTTATATACTGTAAAATTAAGGACGTCACTCGTTGTGTTCATTTTGAATTGAAATTAATAGTGACTTTCAAGGTTCATTACTTAAATGCTACAAATTTATGTTTCCGTAGGTGATGATAGGAGGAAAATTTTCGAAAATCTAAAACAGGTGCAAAGAAATCTCAAAGAAACTACCGACAGGAAATCTAGGATAATTGTAAAACTTGAAACGAGATAACGCATTATAAAAACAATGAATTTATTACAATCCTTTTTCAAAATTACATGCCGTCACTGATGGACCTTTGACGACAAGAGAAGGTAAATAACTCTACGCGGAAGTCGATCATCCCCAATAGAAGTGGAGTGAGGCTGACGTCATATTTCCCCTACTTACGAGTTCTGCAGGCCTGAATTAAGGCAAAAGTCGCTTGACCAAAATTTGCGATTTAAATAAAACGACATAAAATATTGTGGTCTCTGTGCGTACACCTTGTCATCTACTATTCTCCACAAGAAAAAACCACATGGTATTAGGTCACATGGCCTAAGTGGCCATTCTATCGTTCCACGCCGACTAATTTATTCTCGAAAATAAGTATTCAGGAAATTTTTTACTTGTAGATCGTAGTGAAGTGGTGCATCATAACATGTTTTGAGAACTAATAAGCACACAAAGAGAACACAAACTAGTCTGTTAAGTTATTTTCCAACTTCAAAATTACACAACTTACAATTTGTACAACAATATCCATGGCTCACGCAAAATCATGGCCTACTACAAACATTAAATCTCATACATAACATAGTCTGATGAAACACTTATTTTCAAATTTCGATCAAACGACTTTTGCCCCACTTTGTATGTGTTCTTTGTTGACTTAAGAGAAAAGTGTTTTGAAATGTCCGAAAATACTTCTCTGATTGCTTTAATTAGCAATTGAATGGAATCTATAACTTCTTTATCTGAAAATTCATCTTGAACTTTGGAGATAAATTTATGAATAGCCTATATTAATAATCATACATCAATACTAATGGAATATAATCTACGTAAATGATTACTACTACTATTTTTCAGAAATGTGTGTACTAGACAAAATTGCACAACAAATTATAAATAATACGGACTATAAAATATAACACAATAGTTTATTCTAGTATTTGTCATTTACTTAACTTAGTGTTTCTCAAAGTTTTGTAGCCACGCGACACTCGAAAACATAAAATAAAATAAAATTCGCACTTTGTGACCCCACCGTACAAAATTCAATCCGTTTCACGAAAACGGGCTTAAGTGCACATACAATACCGGAGCGGGCGTGTGGTAATTGCGTAGAAGACGCCAGCTGTTCACATATGCCACTTTTGAACTACTCTTACATCTCGTAGGCATTACTGTTAACTCTGATACTTTTATCTAGGTTTGTTATGCATTATGTTGGTTTTTGACGGTTCAGGAATAATATAGAAGGGTTATGGCGAAGGTATCTTGAGGGTAGCGGAGGCTTGCCCCCGCTCTAAGTTCCCGGCTGTATCATAAATGCAATGAATATCGTCTTTGCGGGTAGAGAAAGCATTGACACACAAATATATACTATATATTGTAATTTTAATGCTAGATAATATGTCATTTTAGTGCTCACCTTGTATCTAATTCGCGTCTTCATTCGTACTTTTGAATTGTCAATGTGATGTTTCGAAGTAATAAAAAACTATTAACATTAACCTATACGGATATCGTTCGTAAAATTGAAGTACGTTCACTGCTCACTGTTTACTGTTGATTTCACTCAATGCTGGTTAACTGTGTCGTGTTAAGGGAACGTCTGCTTAAACCGTGTTGTCAATACTCTGAATTAACATCGTTGTTGATGCCATCTAGCGTGGGGTTTCTATTAATGAAGGTGTATTTATGTTGGAGATTAAGGGCCGTATTCATAGACATTTTTAGCGTGGGTTTCCGGTGGATGATCAGCGTTTTTCGTATTCATAAATCAGTGTTAGCGATAGGATATGATTTGAATTCTGTACAAGTAACCAGTGGATAGCAGGGGCTAGCTTAGTACGCTCGTGACGCGTGCTGCGAAATGTCTATGAATAGCACCCTTAGAGATTGTTCTTTCAACTTGACTTTGTAGCATAGTGGTTAAGCTATTGAAGCTACTACAGCTACTAGTACTGCTATGACTAGTGTGTCAAGTTGGAGGTTTGAGGATCGAATACCCTTAGCCCTTAGGAAAGGTAAGTAATTTAAAAAATACAATATGTATTGTAGGTTAAATATAAGTAATGTATGAAATAAATGACATTGTGAATGATAGAGGATATAATCTATAAAATAGAGAGGAGAGGAGAGGAGAGGAGAGGAGAGGAGAGGAGAGGAGAGGAGAGGAGAGGAGAGGAGAGGAGAGGAGAGGAGAGGAGAGGAGAGGAGAGAAATTTCGTTTTTATTGCCGAGTAAATTCGCCGCTTCGATATTGTGTACTTGTTCCCGAAAACGTCGTTACAGCTGGAAAGTTACCAGATGAGACCCATAACCAACATTTCTATCAAAAATATTACAACTATAATTCACATTGGAAGGTATGACGGTCATTTCATATCAACTCAACCGAAGGGTGTTGTAGCAACACCACCAAATTGGCCCATTTTTTTCTCAGAAATTTAATTCACATTAAAGAACTTGTAAATCTCGCAGGAAAAGCATTCACTGGAAATCGTTTAGGTACTAAGGCTGTCCAAACTTCTAAAACCCACATTTTTTTACTAATATATAATATATTTTAACGACAATTGAGTCATCAAAAATTGCATTTCTTTATATATTTTATCGCTAAGTGTTGTAATTCATTACTGAAAAAAAAACTTTTTTCTAAAACTTCCTATTAGACATATGGGAAGAAACTTTTTCAAAATGTTGTAAAAATATTGAATTTTTAGAAATTTATTTTCCGTGTACGAATATAAAGTCTATTTTTTATTTTCAGTGCAATGAAAAAAAAAAAAATATATATATATATATACATACACACACACACATGTATTACAGGATAAAAAAATTGACCTAATACAGCTAACCAGACATGGAAATAACATGCTCAGAAGTAGGCAAAAATTAAAAAAAGTCGTGAAATGGCATTTTTAGCTGTTAAAAAATCAATGCCTGGTAGCTTCCACGAATATCATTTCATTTTTCACATAATTCTCACACTTATGACAGTCTGTGTACAAAGTTTCATCTTCCATCTCAACTGATATAGGTACTAGCTAGCGTCGTGCATTTCAAGCGCTATGTTCGGTTCAAGTTTGTCGAGCGTGAGAAGAAACGAAGTCTGCTTTGAAGCAGCAGATCTATCCAGCTCGCTCGAATCTGCCCTTTCAAGCTATCTGGCCTCTCCTAGCCTCCCCTCCCATCCATTCATGCTTTTAGCTACGTAAGTATTTTAGAACAAATATTGTGTAGTTTATAAAGATGTAAGGACAGGTAATTTTTAGTACAAAATTATCATCAAACATCGACAGAAATATAAGTACATAGGTATAGGTAAATCACATTTTGTTTTAAGAATATTATGACATTTTGTATTATACCAATTATATACCTACACAAAGTAGCTCTAATTACGTTCTTGACACAATATCAAATAAATCAAAGTTGCTCAGTAACAATAAATGTGTGGCTATACGGATGATTAAAGTATTATAACATGAACACTTAATATGAACTAAATTGTGTAAGTTCATAAAAACAAGTGATTTAATTTTCATACTACATATCATTATAACTTATAACATTCAACCTGTTAATTAATAAAATATTTGATTTCATTTTCGTAGTACAGATAATTTGTTCTAGCTTGCAATATCCAACCTGAGAATAAATAAGATTATTCCATTTTTATGTACACATAATAAACTTACAGTACCCTACTTGTTAATAAAAGAAAAAAATTACATTTTCATACTATACATAATTACAACTCATACTATCCACTCTGTTAATAAAATAATAATATGCAACACATTAAATAAATATTTTCATTTTCATAATATTATACATAATTATAACATACTACCCAACCTATTAAATAAATAATTTCATTGTCATACTATACATTATCGTTATGTACGACAGACACTATGTTCGGTTCACTTTGTCGAGTATGGCGAAGTTCGATATTTGCCGATGTTCGCTTTGCAGGAGGAGGCCTATCAAGTTTGTTCACCAATATTATGAACATATTTGCTGTCTTATTCTCCCGTCCCTTCATACTTTAAACTAGCTCGTGCATTACAGGCGTTATATTCTGTTCAAGTTTGTCGAGTATGGGAAAGTTCGATATTCGCCGATGTTCGCTCTGCAGGAGAAGGCCTGTCGTGTTTGTTTCACCTCGTTATAAAAATTCTCTGTTCTTCATTCTCACCCCTTAATGTTTTAATCGCTTAAGGATGTTAGCACACATCTTGGGATGAATTTGTCACATGAAATAAGAGGGAGTTCTTAAAATCTTGGTTACCGCTCTCATATTCCAACATTACACGACACTATTTTAAAACGCTTAAGGATATGAGCACATATCTTGCGATTAGTTTGTCATATTAAATAAGATGAAGTTTGTAAAATCTTGGTTTTCGCTCTCATTTTCTAACACTGTAGGACTTTATTTTAAATCGCTTAACGATTTAAGCACATATCTTGCCATTAGTTTTCATATGAAATAGGACAAGTTTGTAATGTTTTGATTTCCTTCCTCATGTTTGAACATTGCATAATACTAGTCGGTGCAATGAACATATATGTTTTTTCTTTGATATATTTTGTTTGATTTATTTATACGTATATTTTTGTGAATGTTTAGTCATATTAATAACGACAAAAAATACCTATACTCATTATTATGCGTAACTTCCCAAGATATGTGCCTGACATTCTTATGCAGCTAAAGTATGAAGGCGCAGGGAGAGGAGGAACTAAGGAGAAAGGCACCGAACGTATGTAAGGAAAGGGAAAGATTGAACAAACCCAAAGGTAGCTTCGGTTCTAGAGACTCTGCAAACTTGAGCCGAACATAAGGACTCTGACCGGTTTTCTACACATGGTTATTTTAGTTTACATGCTTCATTTCCGCGTACTGCTGGATGTCTAATCAGTAGGGCGAAGTTCGTAGTATCTTTATATTCCCTCTCATGTTCGAACATTGCACGACACTTGCTACAACTTTTTTACTGACAGTGGTTTTTAATGTACTGTAAGTAGCTAACATGAGAGCTTTAAGTTCTGACATTTTAGAATTTACATTATTGATGTTATATTACAATTATAATTGATAAATATGTTCCTAAGTTATGTCAGGTAGAACAGAGATGTGCAGATGCTGACTTGCGGCGAGTATTCACAGTGGCTGCAGGCACACTACTGTATGTCTTCATTTAGGAGATCATTATAACAAAATAACTCAAATGTCCGCATCCGTTATGGAATTTCTGTGCTAATAATTAAGTCAATACGAGATTCCTCACATGAATATGTCTTTAAGAATGGCAGAAGAGTTTTGTTCAGACATGTTGAAACAATTTAATTAAGTAAATCGTCCAAGATGGACTATAAATCGCCGAATTAAATTATTTAGTGACGGCCCGCAAGAGAAAGTTGCAGAATTACGTCACTGTACCATTGTGAATTGCATGGAACTACTGATGTATGAAGACGTGATTCTTTTATTAAGGAGGGCCGAAATGTGGCCTTTCTTTTTTTAAGTGATGTTACATTATTATTAACGAACACTTAACATGCACTCACCCAAGTACACGACATAACTCTTCACAGATACACATCATACATAACGTGGCCCGCCGAAGTGATGTGCAATTTGAAAATGGGTCACAGTCCTGCCATCTATCCGCAATATGCGGAACCCGAATCACGCAAAGTGAAGTGGGTAGGCATTAGACACACACATATTATTTTTAATTTGGTTTCTCACCTACCAAATATTTATATACGCCTATCTCAAAATTAAACATAATACAATATACATTAATTTCACCTTGAACTATGAAAGATCATCAAAACGTTTTAGAAAAAACACTGCAAATCGCAGCCTACTTCATAAACGTACCAGTTTCACTTATACACAAAAATAAAATAATAATAATAATAATAATAATAATAATAATAATAATAATAATAATAATAATAATAATTTTATCTTGCTATTGCTGTACTGTACAATAATTAAGGCAACCAATTTTTAAAGAAATACGTACACTTTAATTTCATTTTAGAACACAGTTGTTTATAATAAACATGCAATGTGGACTTATTCATTTGGCCAGGCGCTGTAAGTGTTTCATACAATGCTGTTATTTCTATTTTATTTAAACATTTATATATTTTGTGCGAGATCGTGCGTATTTGCTTGGTTTCCGCACAAAACCAACCCGCGGTAAGTCTAAAATTCCACATTCAGTATTCCCAACCTAACACACATAAAAATTTCCCTCTTCTTACCGCTTAAGTGACATTCATTTTACTGCTTTAGGCTTTTAACATATTATTTTTAGAGACGTTCAATATAGTAATAATTATAAATTGGAAACTTACCACTGCAATTTCACCTAAATTGCACTGTTAATTGTTGTTTTTAAATATTTGCAAAAATTAAGTAAACTCTACAACTCCACTAAAGTTACTGTATTTCGTGATGCATGTAACATTAAGGAAGCCGTTTGTTTTAAGTTCGCATTTATAGACTGGGGGAAAAAAAGACAGACGTATATCACGGCCTGCTGGAGTACAGTAAACACAGAAAACATTTTAAAGCAACAATGTTGAAGATAGATATTTTTGTTTTCCAAATTTGCCGTCATTGAACAGACCAAGATGGAGATTTCATTGCAACTAATTAGAAATTCCTCTTTCAGGTATGTAATAAACGATCTTCGCACAAAATAATGTACGATACACGAGCGGTATGTTTTCTTTCAATTCTCGGAAATTAAAAAAACTCAACTACGTTTCGCTTTTTCAAACTTTCCCTCGAACATGAAAACTTCAACATACCGCTCTTGTAACGCATATTGCTTTTGTCTACTTATTGTAAAGAAGAACTGTTGATTCCAACAGCCATGTAATGAATTCTCTTTCCTCTTCAAGCAGGTTTCAACCGAAGAAAGAAAGTTTTCTTCTCAAAATCCAAGTATTGTATAATCCAATGTTATTGAAAAAGAGCGAAATAACCGATTGGAATACAGTGATGATGATGATTATTATTGCTATTATTATTATTATTAACATCATCATCAAGGGGGAAGGCAAATCCTAGCGTTGTACCCATCTTAGAGAACGTTTACGCTGATCCCCAGGTAGGCGAATTCCCAAGTTACACCATCTGACTGCACTAAGGTTCCCTGCGTATCCAGATTTCGATAAGGTAACGTCATTCGTCCTTAGGTCAGATTTCTCCATGCGTCACCAGCCGGCGATCAGGGAATGCTGTGGAATGGAAACTGGAAAAAATGATGTTGATGTGTTAACGGGAGAACTCGGAGAAAACTCCAAATTGCAACCTTCCTCACACAAGTGTATCTTTTCATTCATAGTGTCCTGCCCAAGGGCAGGTCTTTCACTCCAATCCCAGCTTTCTCCAGTCTTTCCTATTTTCTCCTCATATGATTCATATAATTATCTTAATGTTGTCTATCATCTGATATCTTCTTCTGCCCCGAACTCTTCTCCCGTTCACCATTCCTTCCAGTGCATCCATCAGTAGGCAGTTTCTTCTCAGCCAGCGATCTAACCAATTCCTTTTTCTCTTTCTGATCAGTTTCAGCGTCATTCTTTCTTCACCCACTCTTTCCAATACAACTTCATTTCTTATTCTGTCTGTCCACTTTACACGCTCCATTCTTCTCCATATCCACATTTCAAATGCGTCTATTCGTTTCTTTTCGTTTCGTCGTAATGTCCATGTTTCTGCACCATACAATGCCACACTCCACACAAAGCACTTTACTAGTCTCTTCTTCAGTCTTTTTCCAGAGGTCCGCAGGAGATGCTCATTCTTCTATTAAAAGCTTCCTTTGTCATTGCGATCCTCCTTTTGACTTCCTGACTGCAGCCCATGTTACTGCTTATGGATTTTTAATGAACAATCCCAGACCTAGGCTTAACTGGGACTTTAATCCTGGACCGCTTGCGTGATAGGCTAATGGTATAGATCACATAATCACCGTAGGAATGTAGCCTACTACCGTACATATTAAAAGTGATATATATATATATATATTCAATGTAATTCAATAAATGTTAAATTACTGGTACAAAATGTATACCACGTAATGCTATAATAATTCAAAGTTGTTTACAGGGTTTGCGCTCGCGAACCTTGGCTACCAATGCAAACATTTCGGGCCATATTCATAGACATTCTTAGCGCGGGCTTCCGGTGGATGATCAGCGAACTAACGTTTCTCGTATTCATAAACCAGTGTTAGCGATATGATATATGAACCCTGTACAAGTAATCAGTCGATAGCCGGGGCTAATTTAGCACGCTCGTAGCGCGGGCTAGCGAAATGTCTATGCATAGCACCCTTTGATACTATCCACTAAGAACGACTAAGTGTTATTAAAAGTACATCAATGTTTATAACACAGAAGTCTACAAACAGGTGCAGAATTTACTTATAAAATAATAAGCTTGATACTACTTTAAAAAACGTTGACCTTCATTGTTCAGACGTATAAAATACTTGAAAGGAAGGCGTCGTTAAGTTCTTTGAGAACGTTTAGTTTTGTAAGACACGAGATTTGATATCGCTGAAGGGAGGTATTCGTCAGAGCAGGATAACTAGAAGTGACCGCCTTGGTTACAATTCAAACAAGCTTTTAGTTTGCGCTACCGATACTAACGATATGAGTGTTGTGTTGTGGGCAACACCAACTTATTACTGCAAGGATGCATTCATTGTAGATTATGTTTAGATAGGGCACGAGGCGGCATCGCATACATCATAGACGTGAACCTGATTTATTATGGAGCACAAGAAAGTTCAGAGTAGACAAGAGCGCTATGGAATTAAATTTATATGCTTAGAGACATGGCAATAATAGGCTAGCAATCTTTAGAAATTCCTATCACAAGGAACACAAGTCATCCACAATAAATCTCCACAAGTTTCCATTTCAGTACACACTTTTTTTGCAAGTGTTTCAGTTATGGATTATGGTCGATCACATTAACAAAACATGCGTCTCTGGAAGCAATATTTTCCCACGGCTCCCTTCTTCACGGCATGGGTAGTACAGTACAACATAACTAAATCATATTTTCATTTTGAAAAGGTATAGACCGATAAGCAATTAAATTAGATGAATATAAGTTAAATAGGGTCCGTCTTCTTGCTTATCAAGTAATGTGCAGTCTAAGTTATTAACTATGTCACATTTATTGATTGGATTAACGTTTTCGGCAGTTATTTGCCATCATCAGATCAACATAAGTGTCTTATTATACATACTGAATACTGGTTGCGAAAATTAAGTAGAATAAAGTAATATTCGGACAAGCAAACATGGTTCCTACTAGACAAAATAGATGTTACATTATAATTAGTCGTTCACTGACTCAACTGTTTACATAATGTTCATATTAGACACAGATAATTACAATTACATATTCAGGTAGTTGCCCAACAACAATAAGATTTTTTTAAAACACCATAATTATTTATATTAAACATGCTCAGACTTTACTTGTTTTCAACTCATGTCACATGGAACATAATATTGTCGACATGAAGTATCAATAGCATACTATTAATTTGGTTTCAAGTTTCATTCTGTGCTCAAACTTCAACATTTATGAAAATAAGAAATACCATAGGGTGATATCTTGATGTACTCTTCAAAAGCAGAATCTTCAAACATAGTAATTATATAACATTAAGCATATTCGTAACCTGCTAGTTTAATTTACGTACTACACACAATACTTCTACGTGAAAATTTAATATAATTATTGCAAGTTATAATTTTATCTCTGTCTAATATGAACATTATGTAAACAGTTGAGTCAGTGCACGACTAATTATAATGTAACATCTATTTTGTCTAGTAGGAACCATGTTTGCTTGTCCGAATATTACTTTATTCTACTTAATTTTCGTAACCAGTATTCAGTATGTATAATAAGACACTTATTTTGATCTGATGATGGCAAATAATTGCCGAAAACGTTAATCCAATCAATAAATGTGACATAGTTAATAACTTAGACTACACATTACTTGATAAGCAAGAAGACGGACCCTTTTTAACCTATATTCATCTAATAACTAAATCAATTATGCAGTAATTTAATTTAGCGGTTACCGTACTTGCTCCTGGATGAAAGCACATAGGTTCGAACATAATAAAATTGAAAGCGATTAATTTTATTATTCGGACAAAGGAATCATTGAAGACGAATTTCTCCGCGATGAAAGGAAAGCTGTGGGCTCTGTCACACTAATTCCAGCAAATATTAAAGGACTTTTACATTTAATCGATTAATGAAATAAACAAAACCCAAAACGTCCAAACTGTTGTTCGCTTAGTGTTCTATCTCTCCAATGCAGATGCTTCTATCGGTGACTCCAGATGATGCATTCAGATACAGTGGAACTCCACAAATAGACACAGCAATGGTCCGTGTGCGAGACGAGGTACGAACGTTGTCTTTCTACGGAGTACTGCGGATATTGGTAAACATAAGGGCTGTACAATGTTTTTTATGGCGTGCGGGCCGAAACATAAATAATTAACGTACATAATTTTAAATATATTGTAGTATATGCAAAATATATAACAAAACAAATCCGTGATTAAGTATAATATATACGTGATACATCTGAAACATAAAACAAACTTCTGGAGGAAAAACTCTCTAAATATATCTACATACAGGGCTTTCATTTCAAAACTTACCACTCTAAGTAACTAGTTAATTAAATTGAATTCAATTTAAACAAAAAAGACGTAAATTTAGATATTGAGGGGGAAGTCTTAAACCAGGCTTAAATGCATTTTTGATTTCACCTCCCACCCCCAATCACGTCCACTTTGAAATTTCAAATGGCACCCCTATATTTTTATACTTAAATATAAATGAGCATTCAATTGTTTATACACCACATTAATTTGTTTTCGCATCTTTTCTTTTCTATCGTCGTCTGGCAACCTGGATTATTGTTATTGTTGATTATAGCTGAAGAGAATAAAGCTACAAAAACGTATTGAGCATTTCTTGTAATAGTTGTGTTTGTGTATTAAATTATTTTAAAATGATGTATACATACAAGAGCGAACATAAATCATCCTTATTGATTAAATTTAAGAAATTACACATAATTAAGTTGTGTTTTCATTCTACATTCAACTGATAATAACAAAGCTTCTTATAATCACTACAGAATGTCTCGTATTTAGATGAATTTTGTTTCATCCCATGCACTGTTCTGATCGAAATGTCAAATTCTTGAGAGTGGCTCTGATTGATTCACCTTTTTTAAACCGTTCAAATATGTGTAACTTCTACTTCAACATAAGTACACATTTTTTGTTCCCTGCCTTGCTGCCAACGTGTACGAGTATCTGCACACTACTGCACTGGTTCAACCGGTTAGCCCTGTGCAGCACGGGACAGGATGCGTTGACTTACCTTGTGTCGTGAAGTATACGAGAGTGAGCGTCTATTTGTGGAGTTCCACTGTACTTGAAAAGTGATGGTTTAAAAATTCTAGGCCGATACACCGTATTGCATGTGCCGTGACATTCACGGTCCCATAGAGCCTTATGATATGATGTAATCAGTTCAATAAGTGTGCACATATATTGAGAAATAAATAAAACATTCGAAATCAAAGCAGTAAGAAAAATCAATACCGTACACAGATTGTTATGTCCATGATTGTCAATAGGCTATTATTATATCCGAAGTTCATGAGTTCACACTTGGCCGAAGAACCTTTCCGATGTACTTTAATGGGTATGCTGTAAATGAAAGAGTGTGTCCAATTAATGAACGAGAAAAAAATCCGATATCTCCGCGTGGTCTAATTTATTTCCGAGCAATTCCCGTTGCCTTGTTTGGCTGTGACGTCATGATTGCCAGTTGTTAAGTGCAGTTCCGAAATGTGTAGCACCTGTACCGAAGCCAGAGGAAATGGAAACTCATCACTTGTAGTATTCCAGGTTTCAAGAGTTTAAAATTTGTAAGCGGTATTATAATACAAATAAAAATAATAATCACTTGATATTATAACTAAAAAGCGTGATTATTCTGCAACATTGACTTAACCTTCCACTGAGTACCATAATCTAAGAGATAATCTTCCCTCGTAGTAGTAATAATAATAATAATAATAATAATAATAATAATAATAATCTGTTCTTTTAGTCGAAATAATCCTCATCTTTACCAGGAGTCCTTTTAAAATTAACGTACTCTTCACTAGGATACTATTTTTCTGATTCTGCTCACGACACAGGCGAGAATTATATTCCGTTTTCTTCCCTATAAGAGTCCATGAATTCATTCAATACACAAAGTGCCTATAGTTTCCTGTTTGCTTCAAGACTTTTGTGTCACAGCCACGTCCAATTTCAAGAGGATATTGGATATCTTCTGTGAATGCAAAACCAACGTTCATTTCAAATGTATTTAAAGAATTAAATAAATTCAGAATCAGATCATCTTTAATACATAAAGGAAAACATATTATATCACATTTTAGGGCCCAATGTTAAGAAATTAACGAATACTATTAACTACAACACATGTGTAAATTTCTTATTGAGTGAAAATATTATTCACAACCACTCAGCATTATTGCCAACACACAGAATTTGTTGACTTAGAAGACAAAGGTGATCTCATTAGAGCATCTGACTGTGTAAAAAAAAAAAAAAAAACAATTCTCTCTCGAAGTTAGGTGAATGGAATTGGCAATTGCTAATTTAGATAAGGAAATTAAATTTAATATGTGTGTATGTGTCTAATGCCTACCCACTTCACTTTATGTCATTCGGGTTCCAGATACTGCGGATAGATGACAGGACTGTGACGCATTTTCAAATTGCACACCACTTCGGCGGACACGTTATGCATGATGTGTATCTGTGAAGAGTTATGTCTTGTATTAGGGTGAGAGTATGTTTAGTGTTCGTGTAAGTGTAGTGTAGGGAATGAGTGAGGATGATGATGAAGGTGAGGAAGGGAGAAGGGGAAGACAATTATTTTCTCTGTAAAATCTTTTTAAAAACTTTAAATGTTACATTTTAGTGTTTCTCTTATACTGAATACAATTAATAGGCCTATATTTCAAATTCCTGCGAACTTTTTGCCCGTTCCTAATATGGTGATTTGATTTTAGTATTCCAGCCGGTTATGAGCTGGAAAGCTGAACACTGTTGTTGTTAAGTCAACTGTCCGAAGACAGATCTGAACTTCACAAGTAATACCAAGAAGGCACCACTTATGAGGTAACTAGGCCAGGAGATACTGAGGTAGGTGGCCAGTTCCTTTCCCTCTCCATTGCATACATCGCCGAGTAGCTACATATTACATTAGTCAGACTTCAATAAGTAAGCTACGAGTATAACATCTTTGTGTATACCGTATAAAGTGAGTGTTCAAAGTAATTCTGAAGCAAATGCGATTCAGTTCATAAGAAAACAATATTTAAACAAGATCCCAGAATGCTGTTGAGTTATTCCTGGTGCCTTTATTTTTTTATTTTTTTATTTTTTTTGATAAAGGCTCGTAATTTGTATCTTGTGAATGTATGCTATTGTACTTTGTGATAACGAATATTTACTCAAATCAAGTTATGGTAGATATGCATCTTATGCATGAACTCGAATGTAAAGCGGAAAAACTTGAATCCTCACTTACCAAACAGCAAAACCATTCAAAAGGTACATTATTATGTTGCAATGATTGTCTGTTACCAAATGATAACTTTGATATGCTTCGGCAATGTGTGGAACGAAGTTGCCAGCGAAACCGACAGACATCTGCCACCTTTGAGATAGTGTGAGGTTCTATCAAGTTTTATCTTGTTAGCATTAAGATCTATTGGACTCGTTTTCAGTGTTTAATATAAAGAAAAACATATAGCTGCTGGAACACATAAATGGCTGCAACTTGAAATTAAGCAAAAACAGATCTATGTCTATGTGAAATATGTTATTGCTTCTTATGGATTCATATAATTATGAGGTAGATATAAATGTTGCGATGCAACCTGTATAAAGTCTCCAATACTTCTGCACTATAGTTACAAAGGGATTTCAATGTGCAATTCAAATAAGTGCATAAGTCCAGCGTAATTTCAAATAATCGCCTTTGTGAAGAAGGCACATATCTGATTTAAGAGTATCTTAGTAGACTCCCGACTCTAACCAGTTTTAAAGAAAGAAGACAAGTACCCAGCAATTCAATGCAGAAGTGTAAAAGGCATATGCAGAATACATTCAGCATAAAATGTAATCTAGCACTAAGTGTGATGATAAGGCGACTATACAAATGTCTTCGAAGTGCATGAATAGAATGCAGAATATAAATCCAGACATCTCTAACCATCGTTTGTATTTAGAATCAGTGAAGTTTACCCTGAGAGTACAGACTCCTTTGCAGGTTTACAGTTTCTAAACCTGATGCTGCAAAATTAGTGAAAAAAAAACTCATGTCACTTCTTTCGTACACATATGCTACACTAAACTCACGCGATTCAAAGTTTTCAAAGTTTTTATTATTTCAAGGCGCGCGAGCACGCATGCACACAAGAGTCAAACTGGAAAAAAATGTTGTAATTTTGAAAGATATACAATTTAAAAATATAACATGTGTGATGAGCTAATGACTATAGCTCGAACTTAACCATCCGATATGTCAATATCCAATATCTATTATTACTACTCATGTTTGAGTAAGTTAAAAATCCCAGAATAATACAGACGTTTCAACATGTAATCAGAAGAGTTGAAACAATCATTGAGCAACCTCCATCATATTGTACATAAAAATTAAAGAAACACATTTTCTAGCCCATTAAATTATAAAGCTTCCAAATACAACTTAATACATTCGCTTCTTAAATAATCCTAAAAACACAACCGTTATAGGTGCACTAGTCGGTAATATGGTTGTCATTAAATCCAAAGTTTTCAGATCCAACCCCGATCAAGGATAATTAATTTTTTCGAACCATAAAACACCTTACTACTATGACTATGATTCAGCGCTGGCGCGTTGATCTTCTCAAACGGGCCGAGTTCAATCCTCGGCCAGATCGTGATCGAATTTGCGGACAATGCAGACGTTTTTCTCAGGGTACTCTCATTTCCCTCTTCCTTTCCACCAACACTCTTCACTTCGTCCTCATTTCACCTATGGCCTATAATAAAAAAAAATTGCTGGAGCGAAGTCTTATAGGCAGTACGGGTTTCAGATCCTGATAGGCTTGGGTCTCCAAGTCCTGGGGATTATCAGGTATTCGTCTGATGATGAGACTTGGCTCTGTGAGGCCAAGACAGGATGATTCACCTGTCAGCATCGAATGCCGCCTACTCCATATGTCGGGCTTGGACATCATCGCATATATAAAACGTACATGGATCAGTCCGGGTCCGACCCTCGGAAAACTAAATCAAGCCATAGCTACTTCTTACCGCAGCTTCCTTTGGATGGAGCAAAAAAGTAGTGCGTTGTTAAGAAGATATAGCCTATAGGTTGTTTTTTTTTCATTGTTTTTAAATAAATTAATAAGGAATTCATGTTTCGAAGACTGGCTCTATCTTTTTTTTCAGGTGTAGAAAAGGGGGTGGGAGGGCATTGGCGCCGTTACAAACAGCTACTTGGTTAAGCAGAATAGTTGTTTCCAACGGTCCCTACGAACAAGTTAACATTCTCAACACCCCTCTATTTTCACCTGAAGACAAAGCTAGAGACAACCCTCGAAACGTTGTGAGTTCCTTATTAATATACAGTATTTAACAAGCAATGTAAAAAGTCCAAACTACACCTCTTCTTAATACAAACATAGTTAGATAGCACGTGTCATATATTCACTAAACGTAAAAGAAATCTGTATCTGGAAGAAGAGGATACAGGTAAAATTTATCGGCTATTTCTCGTAGTGAAAAAAAGTCCAAAATATAGCTCTACCACTTCTTAAGATAAATCTAGTTAGACAGCATGTTCCTAGATTTGCTGAACGTAAAAGAAATCTGTAACTCGATGAAAATGATTCATTCAAAGTATTCTGCCCAAGGGGAGATCTTTCACTGCAAACCCAACATTCTCCAGCCTTTCCTATTTTCTGCCTTTTGTCTCCGCATATGATCCATATATCTTAATGTCGTCTATCATCTCATACTTACTTCTGACTCGAATTATTCTCCCGTTCACCATTCCTTCCAGTGCATCCTTCAGTAGGCAGTTTCTTCTCAACCAGTGACCCAACCAATTTCTTTTCTTCTTTCTGATCAGTTTCAGCATCATTCTTTCTTCATCCACTCTTTCCAACACAGCTTCGTTTCTTTGTCTGTCCATTTCACACGCTCCATTCTTCTCCATAACCACTTTTCAAATGCTTCTATTTGCTTCTCTTCACTTCGTCGTAATGTCCATGTTTCTGCCCCCATACAATGCTACACTCCACACAAAGCACTTCACTAGTCTCTTACTTAGTTCTTTCTCCAAAGATCCGCAGAAGATACTCCTTATTCTATTAAAAGCTTCCTTTGCCATTGCTATTCTCTTTTTTTTACTTCTTGGCAGCAGCTCATGTTACTGCTTATAGTACATCCCAAGTATTTGAAGCTGTCCACTTGCTCTACTGCCTTATTTATAATTCGCAAGTTTACCTTCTTTACTTTTCTTCGTATGACCATGGTCTTCGTATCGTTAGCATTTATCTTCATTCAATACTGCTCACAGCTGTCATTTAGCTCCAGTAGCATATTCCTTAGTATCATATACTCTTCTACTAACAACGCCATATCATCAGCAAATCTTACACACTTTATTCTTCGTCCTCCTATTTTTACTCCTCCCCTATTCTGAAAACAGTTTTTCACTAAATTCTCCAAGTAGATGTTGAACAGAGTAGGTGATAAAGGGGATCCTTGTCTTACTCCCTATTTAACTTCCTTCAGACATTTCTTCTCCTATCCTGACTTTGACTCGTTTCATATAAAGGTTACTGAACAGCCTCCTCTCTTTCCAACAGGTAGAATTTATCGGCTATTTCTCGCCTCTGCCAAGTTATCAAAATCGACTATCATTCTATCACCTGGATAATATTAATTGAACTTATAGGTGTCCTAATCTCAGAAACGCTTCACACTGCCAGATTAGAACTGTCCATATTTGGAAGCGTTAACAAACAAAAGACGAAAGCAAGTTCTTTGGTGAGTTCTCTGGACCATAACCAACTGATGTAGTTGGGCCGGAACGCATTGGAGCGCAGTTCCAGTACAAATAATATTAGGATTTCAAGCTCCAGTATAAATAATACAGGAAACGACTGATGAAGCAATTTAGGGGCTTCTGAAATAGCCAAGTTCCAGAAATTTTTTTCAACTACAGCACGGACCATAACTCGTACCAAAATATTTCAAATGCAATATTCGAAAGACCTACTGTAACCATGACAATCAAGTCGTAAAAGTATAATGTAATGATAGTATTTTTTTACAAGATCACGAATTAAAAATCATCATCATCATCATCTTCATCATCATCATCATCGTCCACACCTGTGGAGTAACGGTCAGCGCGTCTGGCTGCGAAACCAGGTGGCCCGGGTTCGAATCCCGGTCGGGGCAAGTTACCAGGTTGAGGTTTTTTCCGGGGTTTTCCCTCAACCCAATACGAGCAAATGCTGGGTAACTTTCGGTGCTGGACCCCGGACTCATTTCACCGGCATTATCACCTTCATATCATTCAGACGCTAAATAACCTAGATGTTGATACAGCGTCGTAAAATAACCCAATAAATAAATCATCATCACCACCACCATTATCACAGTCTTCATTTCCATCATTATCATCAACTTCGAGTTTTCAACCCTTTGGAGGCACTGCGTCCCTGCTTTTGGAATAATTATGAACTAACATTAGACAACACAAGTAGGGTAAATTGCCTAATGCCGTGATACGTTTTTAAAACTGAATGTCAGTCAAAGCTTTGCCGTTCGATCATAGCACCAGACATCTTTCTCGAAAGAGTGCATCTTTCACCTACTTTTGAGACATCGGTGAACTTTCAAGCAAGATACCCCAATCCCGTGATAGTCAGTGAAAAAAAACATTTCACGGAATTAGGGGTATGACGGCATTAGTCAACTTTACCCTACTTGAATTCCATGTCATATGGTCACCATAGCGCAAGAAAGAACACAGTTCTTCCCATGGCGATGCACAAAGGCGGGAGTGCCGCAGGGCTCAGTATTAGGACCACTTCTCTTCTCTACCTACATTAATGGCGTATCAAAAACTTATAGTATTGCGGATATCACATTTATGCCGACGACCTACAACTTTACATAAATTCCAGACCCAATACGGTCAATGAATCAATTGATAAGTTGAATTGTGACTTAGCCACTGTTTCCACTTGGGCGGCCAATTTCGGATTCGCACTTAATCCAAGTAAGACTCAAGCTATAATTACTGGACATAAACGTTTAGTTAACTCTCTTAATAACAGTAATCCTCCAGTTGTTACACTTAACAACACACTAATCCCTTATTCATCAGTCATACAATATCCTGGTTTCTTTTCCGATAATAATCTAAATTGGAATTTTTTAAATTAAAGAAACCCATTCACTGTTTGAGACGCTTAAGAAACTTCTTGCCCCAGCAACTAAAACTTACTTTAGTACAAACCCTAGCAATGCCGCACTTCGATTATTGTGACGTTCTGTTAAGTTACCTAAGTTCTGAACAGTCAGTCAAGTTGCAGCGAGTTCAGAATATGTGCGTCAGATACGTGTGCAACATCCGATGATATGATCACATATCACCGTCCTTCATAAGTCTTTCGTGATTCCGACTCAAAGAACGTAGAACTTTACACTCTTTGTCTTCACTCTTTCGAATTCTGCACACCTCAACACCAAATTATCTTTCGTCTCGTTTCTTTCATCTATACTGTATCCATGACGTAAATACCAGATCACTTATCTGTGGCACGCTAAGTATACCTCTTCATAGAACATCTTGTTATTCATCATCTTTTACAGTCTCCACCTCGCGACAATGGAATACCTTGTCACAAAGTATTAGAGGCTGTAAAACAATAAACATTTTAAAAAGTAGCCTAAAGGATAATCTTCTTAGCAATTTACTCTAATTATACTGACTTAAAGTGTCACTGACTGTATGGTTCTTTCTTTAGACATGCATCCTGATAGCGCTGTATTTTCACAATTGTCTCATAATAATCTCTTCTTATTATCTAACATTATTTGAAATATATTAACATTTTGTGTATTTTAGTTAAATTCTGCTACACAGTTTGTATATCACTGTTTAATTAATAGTTCATAGTATTTTACTGTTTAATTCATAAGTAGATCTAACTCTTGTACACACTTAACTTTTCTCGAAATCAAATTGTTGTATTCTTTGTAGCTTGTAAGTTCAATCATATGTATGCATACTTTTTGCTGGTTAAGTGGAAGAGAAGGCCTTATGGCCTGAACTCTGCCAGCTAAAATAAATTATTATTATTATTATTATTATTATTATTATTATTATTATTATTATTATTATTATTGTTATTATTATTATTATTATTATTATAAACAAAACAAGAGAGACATCCAGTTTTCTAGAAGATAAATCTTCACTTCCTTACGAGGAATTAAATCCGGTTCCACTGAATTTGTAGCTATAAACGTCATACTTGAGCCAACTGAAGAAAGAATTGATATACCTCTAATCAGAATGTAATCTGTCATATTCTAAGGTGTATCACAATCAAATTAGGTCTACTTCATCAACGATCTTCGAGATTTACTCTTATTATATAAAATGCTAGTGAAATACTATATTTTGATAGTAATTTTTTACTTTTCTGACAATGCAAAACAAATATCTTGATATTTTCACTCGGTGCAAGATACAAAAAGAAATCGCATACTAGTATATTATAACTATTAATGTCAAGTTAAAGGTAGCTTACAACTCAGAAAGGGACTAGATATCAGCCAATTTCCTGTGAAAGGAAAGATGTACGTGGACAGCACACAGAGGTGCCTATAAAACTAATTATACCAATGATACACGTAAGATAGTCACCTACCAGCCGAGTTCACCAAGCCAGCAGTAAATTTCTGCACAGTTATCGGGATGCCAGATAAGGATTCCAATATAGAGGAACGCCCCGTTCACACTAGTGTGAATGTATTAATTCCCACTCACAGCCCACGGCACAGTAATAATTGTTCGGGCTTGTGAGTTTCTGTATTCGGAATATTTGCATTATTGCGTTTATGTTTATACTATTTATCAAAGGCTGCTTCCAGCACAATGAATAAATTAGTAGTATAATATTAAACCAGAGATATCTATACGTTGTACACAAAATAGTAAACCAACAGAGGAGTACCTTTGATGTGGGAACCGTTTTCAACGAGCATTATCGGCCACATCTATGCTAATATCCCTTCAGAAATGCAGTGTTACCGAGAATGATGAAATGGCGCATCTATTTAAAGTTATATAGGATACAGTGTAGTTACTTACAAATCTGTAATTAGGAAAGAAATGGAAAACTACAAGGAAAACCACTTAAAGTAACTCATGTACACATAGTAGTCATAATAATTCCCATACAAAACCAACATTACTATTTAAAAATATTTACATAATGTGATTTCTTTTTCATGTTTCATTTTGTAATTACAAAGCACACGCAAAGTAAACCATTGTGATGATACAGGCACTTGATTTAGACATTTTCCGTAAAGTGAGTTTCGATCCTACACAGGATTGGCAAATATGAACCGAACACAAGATCTCTAACCGGTTTTCAACGAATTCGGTTATTTCAGTTTACATCCTTCACTTCACGTATTCTTGGATGCCTTTGGAGTAAGATAAAGTTTGTAATATCTTCATTTTCCCTCTCGTGATCGAATATTGCACGATATTAAACCGAGCAGATAATAAAGCACTATTAAAGAACCGATTAAAAATAAGACTGACGACAAATAAAGTTAGACTGTATCATAAGTTTGATTCTTTGAAAGAAAAGTGTGACTAATTACAAAAGCAAGCTCATCCTGTTCCATAAAATTATTTCCATAATTCTGTGGTGTTTGGTCAGAACATGATAATTCCAAAATGGCCAATTTCTGCTATCAACACTTAGAAACTATAGAAAAGCATGAGTATGTGCATATAAGTAAACAGTGCCCTAAATCTATGTTATTTTCATTCACATTTGTATGTAAACCAGAATTCTGATTTTTAAAGGAAAAATGAAAATAATTCTTGTATCCCAAAACAGCTTTTTTTGGAGTAATCACGTTCTGACCAAACAGCACAGAATTTATCTTTCCTTATAATCATTACGGAAGTTAATAATTGACACTAAACCGACGCGACGTACGGTCGAACTCGATGAACTGATTTCTATGTTTGCAAATGCATCCGAATTTCTCGATTTCAAACCTGACCGGAAACGAGAGATTTTTAAGGAACAAGAAAAATCCTTAGTAGACCTACGCTTGATATTCTCAGGAATCTAAGTCGCAAATTTACAGCATGCAGAAGAACTCTGTCCCTGACGGAGAGGGTATCAGGCAAAATTAATGGTCAAATATGTCCACCGTTGTAGCTGAGCGGTTAGCGAGTCTAACTCCGAACCCAGCGGGCCCGGGTTCGATTCCCGGTCGGGACAAGTTGCCTGGGTGAGGTTTTTTTCGGGGATTTTCCCTCACTCCTATGGATGAATATCAGGTAATTTTATCAGGCGATTGGAACCCCACTCATCTTCGCCACTTCCTTTCCTCCCCTATCATCCTTTCATTCATCATCCCGTTACTTCTTCTCGTTTTCAGATCGCTTTACAGGCGGCCCTCTGAAGCTGCTGACTCTCTCGACCATCCTCCGTGGATTGTATTCAAGTGATGATGGATAGCTTCTGCAACGGAACCCGAAGCAGACCTTCTCGGGGGAAGGACTTCCGCCTCGGACGGTTAAGGGAGCCTTGGGGGGGGGGTTGCCGAAGCAGGAGTGGTATATGGACTCTGTTGGCTGTAGGGACCGGTCGTTAAGGCGATTAAGTGGTTAGGTCGGTGCGCGTAGAGGATCGGAGGGCACGCAACTCATATAGGAGGGTGTACAAAAGATCTCAAGGTCGTAGTGCGTGGGATGTTCCCTCCCTCTCTCCGAACAAGACAAAAAATGGTCAAATATTAAGATTTATCTTCTTTGCAGGCAGATATTCTGGTGAACATGCACACGTCACTGTAAGACTAGGTCTCTCGAGCCAGCAGTGGACTCTTCCAACCAAACCAGGGGGAAAACTCGAAATAGGAAGCAGGAGCATTAAGCAAATACTGCCCATATTGGTCCCATAAGTTTTTCATCAATCAATCTTCATTCAAGTTTCCCTACCCAGCTGTTTTCATCTTACGTTGCAGGTAGATGGTAGATGGGTGAGTAGTCAGGCAGAAAGAGAAACAGGCATATATATATATATATATATATATATATATATATATTATAGATGTAGGGAGAGACACAGAAAGAGAGACAAACAGACACAGACGGACAGATATACACAGATACAGAGACAGACATAGAAAAAGAGACAGACAGAGAGACAGACAGACAGACAGAGAGAGCCACAGGCAGACATACATACAGACGAGACTGACACCCAGAGAGATAGACGGACAGTTAGGCAGGCAGACGGACGGATGGACAGCCAGACAGACATATACAGACAGACAAACAATCAGATAAGCAGACAAACGGACAGTCAGACAGATGGTCGGATGGAGGCAGACAGGCAGACAGAGAGGCACATAGATGGACGGACAGACAGACAGCCAGGCAGGCAGATAGACAGACAGAGAGACAGACAAATAGATAGATGGCTGGATGGATGGATCGATAGACAGATAGGCAGATAGACGGAAGGACGAACAGAGACAGACATGGACAGACAGACATAGGCAATACACAGACATGGACAAACAGGCAGAGATAGACTGGTAGACAGACAAACAGATCTATTCTGTTTATCTCATATGACATAGGTAATTTGTTAATATGTATAATTAACGACCAACTAATGGAAAACTTTAGTAGGAGAGAATAAAAGTGGTAATGAAAAGTGTTATATTTTGTGCCTATTATAAACTCGATCTTATCTTCTATTTTGCACTCTTTGCATTACACAAATCTTTCCACTTTTCATCTTTGTATTTCGTTATCATCATCGAAACCCTATTATTATACAACCACAATGAAACTCTAAAAATAGTGAATCGTCTGAGGAAATTTTAGAGCGTTGTATATAATCATCATATCACATTAGCATATTTCAAGAAGTTATAATGCAAAGATTGACATTCCTCGTTGAAAGTCGTGGTATTATACAAGTAAAGAGTAATTTATTCCATTATCATCACAACATCTCCCCATTAATCATAGCTAACCGGTCGGCGTCGTTTAACAGCCTCTAATACGTCGAACAATTCATCAATTTCAATCCTCGAGCTTAAAAAAGGACAACCTGAAACAGGTATGACAATACACAAGCTGAACAAAATCTCTCGAATGAAAAGGAGTAAAAATCGCAGTTTGTTTTATGGTGAAAATAATGGCGTTAATGACTAAACTATCACGAATTAAGAGAAAACGGCGATAATTAGTTAAGTCTGCTTAACGAGATCCAGTTACCGGTACACTAAAATATAGTCAGTTGCGTTGTATAAATTACATAGAGTATAAGAAAACATTCTAAATGCCTGATATTTATAACCATTGCTATATATTAACTATTGGTTATGCAGACGTCAAGACAAGAACTGAGAACTACCTACTATAGTTAAGCTCATGCTGTAATTGAAATAGAACATGAACATGTTACAAGTAAGGCTGGGATTCATTAGTTTACTTTATAGACCCGTAACACCAGATGCAGTAACAGCAGCCATCTAACAGCAATAGCAGTAGCAGAAGTAGTGGTAATAGTAGTAGTAATATTAGCAGTAGCAGTAGTATTAGTAATGCAAGAAATGTGTTCAGAATACGATATAATGCTAAACTTGTGCTCAGGGTTACTTATAAGATGACACATGCCGAACTTGTGAAGAACATTCTCACAAAACTGAACATGTAAGCCTACTTATAGTTTTAGCACAGTCTAGTATATACAGTCATGAAGCTCAATACGTAGGGAATATGCATCCATAGATAGTTGCTAACCACTAGGATCGCTACTAACGCCTCATCACAGACAATGCGAAATAGTACCGGCACAGTCTGTTGTTCCTAGTACCGTCAACAACTCAAGCTTCGTGACTTTATATATTAGACTGTGGTTTTAGTATCCCTCAGTCTAGTGACGAATGAACATAACATATAATATGATGGCAGATTATGTAAATAGCCGTGTCTGTGGCTGGTCTTCCATCCCGGCGGCTTCGTTCGAGCCCCGAAATGGTCGTGATGGAATTTGTGGCGGACAAAGCGGTCGTTACAAAGAGTTTTTCTTGCAGTATGCCCGTTTCCCTCTCTCATTCCATCAACACTCTCCACCTATTTCCTATTTCATTTATCATCTGCAATAGTTAAAAGTAGACTGGGTAAAGTCTATGAAGTAGTGCGGTCTCGATGTTGATATAAGATTTCAGAGTTTGGGGCTCCAGACCCTAAAGTTTATCAAATACTCGTCTGGGATGGGACCTGGCTCTGTCTGGGCTGAGGTAGGATGGTCCGCCTGCCAGTATCGGATTCATGAATACCACCCGGATCACCTGTCGGAAATCATTGCATGACACACAATGGGCCAATGTAAGCCAAAGAACATGAATTCATCTAGGGTCTGGCCCTCAAAAGGCAATATCTTTATTGGCAGAAGTCACGTTTTCAATTTCCTCGATATACAATTGTTTATACAGAGTGTTCACGAGAATTTATCGTCACTTACGGAGCTTATTTCCGAAGATATTCTGAGCAAAAATGTCATATAAACATGTGTCCTAATCTCAATATTTTCAGAGTTACAGTAATTTGAAGTTGTTAGTAAAATATTATTATTATTTAGTTTTAAGGGTAAAAGAATATTACAAATAAAGAATGAACTATTCAGAAGTATCATTTCTTTAATTAGCTAGTATTCTGAAGCTAAAAATGTATTGTTTCGTACACATTTTTTTCAGATTTTTAACAACAAAATTGCATTTTTCTTACGCATTTATCACAACAATTGTTACAAATCACGTCGCTCTTGTAAATTTTTCGAGACTGTGCATTACGATGCATACGATAATTAAATTGTAAAGAATCAAGTTCCTAAAGTCGTATAATTTGTAACCATTTTTGTGATAAGTGCGTAAGAATAATGTAATTTTTAGTTAAAAATTTATAAACAAAATCTGTACAAAGCAATTAACAACACATTTTTAGCTTCAGAACACTAGTCATTTGAAGAAATGACACTTCTGAATAGTCCATTCTCTATTTGTAATAGGCTATTCTTTTAATCTTAAAACTAAAGAAAAAAATTACTAACAACTTCGAAAATAGTGTAACTGAAAATACTGAGATTGGGACACATGTTTATATGATATTTTTTACTCAGAATGTCTTCCCAAATAAGATCCATAAGTAGGGGTAAATCCTCGTGAATCACCCTGAATGTATTGCCATTACAATTATGCATCGCAAACAGATTCAAATAAATTGGATCACATAGGAACAATATAATACCGCCAGAAGTTGGTGTCTGAAAAAAGTTGCTAAAAATAAATAATGGGAAAGAAGGGAAGTGCTTATTCTATTTCTAAAAGTAGCGTAAAGTGTGAAACTGGACACACCTGTTTAAAAAATAACTCTGGGTACAGAACAGTTCCGAGGTGCTTACAACTCCGAGTAAAGAATGGTTCTCAGGAGGAAATTATAGGTACATAAATAATGTTTATTAGTAGGCTACTATACAAGAAACTTCTACTCAGAGGAAGATGTCAAGATTTTAGGCATAAAGCTAGACTACATAAAGTTTTCTGCAGTCGCACGTGGAACTGTGTGGAACTTCATGGCAACATCGCGGAGAAATTTATCAGAGCCTTCTTACCAATTCTATTGCATTATACTGAGGTTATGAAAGCACTTGCACGATACTTCCTGCACCTCAAGAGGGTTCATAACCTTTAACAGACCTCTTTACCGTCATTGTAAATTACATCTAGATCAATTACCTCTCACTGATTCAGTATCGCTGTAATTTAATAGCTTATAAAACGATGACAATTTAGTACGGTTTTGTCTCAGAAGAATGATAGGTCAAACAGGACTTCATCATGGTATGTCTTTAGAACGAGATCTTAACAGAAAGTGTCAAAGCCTACTGTAAGATAGATTGTTAGCAGAATTGCACAAATATCAGTATTTTCAATATGACAACACTCGTATCCTCTTATACAGAGCAAGTCAGACCTAAGTTACCGGCATTCTTACTGAGTCACGAGGTTCCTTTTTTGACGGGCAGCGCATTGGTTTTCCACGGTAAGTTGTTTCCTTTAAACCCTAGTTACATAATTCTGCTGACACCTTATATTGTCAATCTCCGATAGTGAGTTTTCTGTATTGTATTGAGAAAGAAGTATTTTCAATCATAATTATATGCACAGTACAACAATTTTCCTCGTTGAAACGTATCTGCTGAAGAAGTACGAGTTGTGTTTATTATTACAAGAACTTTCTTCTTGTCGAGAACGGAACCTTATTTCTCAACACTTATTTAATAATTTAATACATTGTTTTAATGGTCTGTAGCGTCCAAAATACGCCACCGGAACTTGCATTGGGTTGTGAGGAAACAACTAGAAGGGATGACCCAACACACTGACCGTCAAAAAGCAACCTTGTAGCTCGGTAAGAATACCGGTATTGAATTGAATTTAAGAGGGGGAAGGGCTATAACAGCCCTAGCACTGCGACCTGAAAGATTTATTGAGCATCCCCGTCATAATATCCTATCAGTCTTAATGAACTGAATCAAATTACGACTGGGACAGTTGATAGCTCATCAATAGACTTCGTTGAATTGCCACACGCAGCATGCAATCAGGTTGCCGATGTACGGTAGTATAGAGGAGGCGAGCGACCGCCCGGTCTCGTAGTATAAGCAGTTCATGTTAAGAGATGTGACAGGTCCAAATAGATACAGCAGCTACAGCTAATGTATACCTATGTAAGCACTTGTTTTTGCATTACTGTGGTTGGAATAGTCAAAGTTTAACATTTGTTCAGTGCAGACAAGAATTCAATCAAACATACTACAATGAGAGTGTTGCTGTTCCAAACAATTACTCCTGGAATATCCTTACCCCCGCAGCCAGTCTTGACCCGTTGGGGAACGTGGTTGAATTCTGTTAATTATTATGCAGAACATTACGGAAAAATAATGGAGGTAATTCATGCATTGGATAGCACAGACAGTTCCGCTGTTGCAGCTGTAAAATCATTGCCTTCTGAACAGATATTGAAATATATTCTGTCATTGATTCTAATTTTAAAATCGTGTCCAAAAGCATCATCCTGTTAGAATCGTCTAAACTACAACTCTCAGAAGCCCTTAATATAGTGGATAAAGTATCACAAACCGTTATCCAAAATAACAATTCACTAATTTCAGAAAAAGTGAAATGTGAGTTGAGAAACATTATTGCTAAAAATTCTGCCTATTCACAATCTTCGTATTATAAATAATGTACTATCAGGTCACGACAAGACGTCTGTAGTTGGTGTACTAAAAAGTAATAACTTTCCGTTCTTCAAATATGCACGTATTACATCGTGTGATGTTGAACGTACATTTCCCAATATAAAAACTGTTTAAGTGACCATCGGAGGAGATTACTTTGCAGTAGCTCAAATGTACGTAACTCTTCACTGCAATGCACATATTCAAGAATGATGTGAGTATCTTACATTAAATTTTAAGAGTTAATATATCTCACTATAAAGTAATTGTATATTTACATGTTTAGACATTTCCTACTTCAAAGATCATTCATTATATTTCTTGAATGCAGGATACAGATTTTATTGTAACCACAGTATACTGCTCAGTGATTACATCAGAGGCATACTCAATCCTTTACACGCCCCCTTCTCATACAGTCTATACTGCGTGCACAGTAAACCTTGCGAATCTCGTGGCAATTCCACAAAGTCTACTCATCAAGCTTTGGAAAATGTTTTCCAAAGATGAGAACCCTCTGATGAGTGAGTGCACTGCATTCGCACAACAGATGAGCTACAGACTCTCTCCCTGTGAAGAATACCGGTAACTTAGGCCTGACTCGCTCTGTATAACAGGAGTTTTCTTGTTTATTCAAGACATTTACTTCGAAAGTTAAATTTAATATTGTACATTATTGTATTGTATTAAAGCTTCATTGCTCATGTAAGATCTATGGAATAAAATGAATGAATGAATGAATGAATGAATGAATGAATGAATGAATGAATGAATGAATGAATGAATGAATGAAAACAATATTTCAGCATTTAAAATGTACAATGTAAATTGTCATACAGAGAATGCCTCGATCGATGAATTCAAATTACTTGGCTATATGCGAAAACATTCTCTTCTGTCAGACAGAAAGAAACATTGTCCTGGCGATAAAGTATCCTATTAGGCTCCAAATAAAAAAGCTCTAATATCCTACTGAAATCATCTTCCGCTGTGCAAGCCGACATCGACTGCTAGATCGAATCTCTGATCCAGAAATTCCAGACATAATACAGTAACCGATTACAAAAGAGATTTCTTTCACTTAAACCTCAGTAGTGTTCCACTTGAATTACGTACAGTTATCATTAAATTTTGTAAGGCTTGAAAATAACACTTAGCAACTGTATAATTGTGCATCCACTGTAGTTTCAAAAGTGGTGAGAGGCGTTTTTCATCACTTCGCATCAAGGCTAATATTCGCTTGCTAAGAACAGTATGACATCAATACTATCTCTTGCACCGCATATGGACAGCACGACCAGTAGAGCAGTGAACACGATATAGTCAGGCAGCCTACAATACAGAATACAGGTGGTGAACGTAAGCCCACACACGACCAGGAAAACTTGCCCCACACATAGTTACTTAAAAAAAAAAAAAACTTTCCCCACGATCTGCGACATGTCAAAGCATAAGGCTGTCTTTTCAAAAAACGAGTAAAGAAATAGGAAAAAGCAACTTGAGGTTTCACTCAGCTTTTCTGTTCTTGTTTTCCACTCATGTCGAGGGTAACTTATGGAACTTAAGAGTGAAGAAGGTACATAAAGCATATATTTCTGTTTAACAAACTCACAAGTAAAAAACCTGCATCGTCATGCTGAAGCTGTGGGAAAGACATTGTAAATGTATGAAATTGTCAACAAAATTTAATCCATAATTTTATTTAACTGGAGAAAAGTATGTCATATTTCAATACGAGACGCTATATAAATTGCAGTAAAAAAAGATAATACGAAAAAATATTTTAGTTAGCAAACTGGATTGATTTCTTTCATACTAAATGGAGTCATTAAAGCTATCGTCCTCGCTCTTGTGACAATTTTGAATTGAGGAGGTCTGGGCAAGAAAGTGTCAAGCCACATTTTTACACTTTTGAGATAATGCAAGTTGAATGTTTGATCAAATTCTTAAATCACAGAAAAAGTTAAATTTTGATTCTATAGATATAATTAATTTCCCTGATACATTTTTAATGAAAATATGAAATATATTATACACATTCTTTATTATTTTATATTACAAATTTATATTTTAATGTATAATGTATACTGTTCTGTGGCTTGACACTGTCTTGGTCAAAAGAATTACTAATTATATAGTGTGAAGTTTTATTGACATTAGAAATGTTATATTTTCAACTATTATTTACCATTTTTAAGACAAACAAACTTGATATTAATTTCGTTACTTCTCAAAAGACAAACAGTAATCTAAAATATAGGATATTTCAAAAGTCAGTTCAAATATTAAACCCCTATAAATATTATAATATTTGAGATAGGGGAAAAAACCAAAACATCACAGTGTGGGTAAACAATGGGGTTTACAAAACATTGGGAAGATGTCCGCTGTTCTCTTGTTCAACATACTGCATTCTGACTGTGACACCATGCACACTATTTTGCAGATAATGTCTTGGAATATTGGTAATTTCTTGCGAGATGACATCTTTAGGGTTGTTGGATGTGTTAGGAAAACTCGTTCTTTAAGGTAACCCCACAACCAAAAGTCGGCTGGATTGAAATCTGGAGATCGCGGAGGCCACATTGTTGGAAAGTGCTTACTGATGACTTTGGTCGAAAAACGAACCTCAATTACGCGTGTTAACTCCACCATTAATTTTTAGTAGGTTATTTTACGACGCTTTATCAACATCTTAGGTTATTTAGCATCTGAATGAGATGAATGTGATAATGCCGGTGAAATGGGTCTGGGGTCCAGCACCGAAAGTTACCCAGTATTTGCTCATATTGGGTTGAGGGAAAACCCCAGGTAACTTGACCTGACCGGGAAAAGAACCCGGGCCACCTGGTCTCCCGGCCAAATGCGTTAACCGTCACTCCACAGGTGTGGACAATACTGGAATAAAACAGACTGTTACAGTAAACGGGGAGCACTACTACAGCATGTTACAGAACGTCGACATCCCTAGACAGAGGAATCACGATATGGAAAACATAATCTTCATGTAAGATGGTGCTCCACCCCACATCTTTATCCCTGCAAAAAAATTACGCAGATGTTTGGCGATTGTGTCATCAGTAGGCACTTTCCAACAATGTGGCCTCCACGATCTCCAGATTTCAATCCGGCCGACTTTTGGTTGTGGGGTTACCTTAAAGAATGATATATATTATTTTAATGTACCGAAGTACATATGATATTTCCATGCAGAGATTCTGCGTCATCATACGATGTAAGAGTAATGGAACGGAGAAAAATTCTCTCCGGCGCCGGGATTTGAACCCGGGTTTTCAGCTCTACGTGCTGATGCTTTATCCACTAAGCCACACCGGATACTACCCCGGCGTCGGACAGAATCGTCTCAGATTAAGCTCCAACTCTTGGGTTTCCTCTAGTGGCCGCCCTCTGCACTACGTCATAGATGTCTATGAACGTAGGACCGAAGTCCATACATGTGCTGAGGTGCACTCGTTATGAGTGACTAGTTGGCCGGGATCCGACGGAATAAGCGCCGTCTTAAATCACGAAGTGATTTACGCATATGATATATATTATTTTAATGTACCGAAGTACATATGATATTTCCATGCAGATATTCTGCGTCATCATACGATGTAAGAGTAATGGAACGGAGAAAAATTCTCTCTGCGTTCCATTACTCTTACATCGTATGATGACGCAGAATATCTGCATGGAAATATCATATGTACTTCGGTACATTAAAATAATATATATCATATGCGTAAATCACTTCGTGATTTAAGACGGCGCTTATTCCGTCGGATCCCGGCCAACTAGTCACTCATAACGAGTGCACCTCAGCACATGTGTGGACTTCGGTCCTACGTTCATAGACATCTATGACGTAGTGCAGAGGGCGGCCACTAGAGGAAACCCAAGAGTTGGAGTTTAATCTGAGACGATTCTGTCCGACGCCGGGGTGGTATCCGGTGTGGCTTAGTGGATAAAGCATCAGCACGTAGAGCTGAAAACCCGGGTTCAATTCCCGGCGCCGGAGAGAATTTTTCTCCGTTCCATTACTCTTACATCGCTTAAAGAATGAGTTTTTCTGACACATCCAACAACCCTACTGCAACTGAAGGATACCATCTCGCAAGAAATTGCCAATATTCCAAGACATTATCTGCAAAATGCTGTGCATGTTGTCGCCGACAGAATGCTATACGTTGAACAAGAGAACGACGGACATCTTCCCAATGTTTTGTAAACCCTGTTGTTTGCCCAGCACTGTGATGTTTTTGTTTTTTCCCTATCTCAAATAGGCCTATTATAATATTTATAGCGGTTTAATGTTTAAGCTGATTTTTGAAACAATATTTTAATAATGAATTTTTTCTTCCAGAAATAAAATACCGTATTATAAAAGTCACATTAGTTCATATGTTTATACTACTCAGAAATCTACTTGATGACAATTCAATAATATGGTAATGGACTGAAATAATATTAAATATTTAGGACAAGAGAATGCCAAGCAACATATTGCAAAAATTTAGGGCAAGAAAATGCTAAGCAACAATTTTAAATTTAAGAATATCATGACTCACATAAGGTAATAAAATGAACAAAACGTTAGACATTAATGGACAGTATTATTACTTTAAATAAATAATGAAAAAGCAATTAGAAACATCTTTTATGAAATGAAATGCGTACTTTGTCCAAGCAACACATTTACATTTAACATTCTGAGGGCAATATAATGCCAAGCAACATTTAACTATATTTCAGTTTTTGATATTAATTCTTCTTCAGAAAGTGGCAAATATTCAGAATCAGAGCTGGAATTACTTCCTTCATCATTTGATTCATTAGAAAACTTAAGCTTCCTCCTATTTACCATTCTCTCCAAACTATCTTTGTTGCTTGACATTGTTTTGCCGTTATAGAAGATGTATGAAGTATTAGGGTAAGAACATACAACGGATAATAGAGCCATCTATTAGGTTTTCTGCAGAAACCCTTGGCACCATAATTTTAAATGTATTATTTCCCATGAGATGGCATGATTAGTTCAATTTGGCTGCAGTGACTGTATGAATACAGTGTGGCCATTGGACGTATCGTTTCTGATTGGATGTTACGGTCACGTGGTACAATGTCGCCATTAAGATTCCAAAAGAGTAGTTGGAACCCGTGTTATTCATCTTCAAGACGTGAAAAAAATAAAGAATTATGTCTGATTTTCAGCAGATTTTATCGATATACCTTCAAGGTAAGATAATAATTACATTTCTTTAACATATAGATATAGGCCTAAGTATTCTTACCGTAATCCACATAATATTTGTGCTACAATGCAAAAGATGAAAACTTACATCAGTTGCTAGCATGATAACTGATTTTATTATTTCCTTTAAGTAATTAAACATGTAAGCAGTCGTCCGGATAAAAATCAGAAATTATATTAGACTGACGTTTACTCCATTATTTACAGTGTTTATTTCCATTTTCATCCATAGTTAACAAGTTATGAAACAGAAAATTGTGAAAGGAATATAAGTTGGCTACTATTCAGTACATTTAAGCTTTATTAAATATATGAGAAATTTTTTAATGCTTTAAGCATTAACGAACTTTATACAATTCCTACAATGAAAACTCTCTATTAGCCTACTATTAAATTATAAGTAGGCGTACATGTCACAATTGATTTAATCTGTACCTATAAATATTTATTTAAGATGTTCTTCAGTAAAACACAATAGACGAGCCATATTTCACTAATCAAATAATATTTTAGCTTATATTTGAACGTATTTTCTGTCTGCTGTGGAACTACGATTTTCTATACCTGCTCCAAAATTTGTATAAAAATATATTAATTATTTCACATGCGGTTTTTATTACAGATATGGTTGGATATGCGCTTATGGATGTACAAATCGACCCGAGAAGGATTTTGTAATGAAAAAGTTCACTAAGGATCCTGGAAGTAGGAAGACCTGGACTCCTAAAGTCACAATGAGGGATGGATTCCTACAGAGGGCTCTGTCCTTTGTGAGGTAGCTGCATTTTGAAGAATCCATATGGGGAAAAACCCGAGAGGATGGAGGATACTGACATCACGTTTCCACAAGATTGGAAAATTTGTTTAGTGTGCCGGTAGTGAGATCAAAACAAGTTACTCCTAATGCGTCCCAGTTTGAGAATACTTTAATAAGACTAATATGTGTTATCACAGTTTCTTAATGATGTATCACAGGGTAGTTATGATGAGGATGACAGAGGATTTTTAAGTGGTTTCCGAGATGTTTTACAAGAGAAGGGTAATACTGTACGTGATGAGCAGGGAACGGATTTATATGGACTAAAAATATATGAAATATGTAAATATATATGTAGTTATTTTTACCAAAATATGGAATTAAATATGGATTTTTACCAAAATATGGAATTAAATATGGACTTAAAATTATAAAAAAATGACTATGTACGTTAAATATTGGTACATTTTAATCAAACTAAACAAAAAATATAATGGACGTACCTTATCTTCCAATGTAGTTTCAACAAAACACAATTTTTATTGTCTGTTACCATAACAATAGGTTACAAACATTTCTTTCAAGTGCTGAAAAGTGAATCTTCTTCTATTGTCTCTGAGGATAGATTTATACTGACTAAAAGAGCGTTCGACGTCACAAGAAGTAACTGGTACATAATTCAATTTCACAATGTCTGCTGGGGATAAGTCCAAGTTAATCTTCACTGTTGATTCACCACTCATCACAGCAACAACCTTTTGTAGTTCTTCATATCCAGGGTTTTTTGAAAGTACAGTGTCCACCTTAGCTCTTACTGCATCTGCAACTTTACCTCTACCACGATTCAGTTGTTCCACAGTACTATTTATAATTTCAAAACTTTCAGATAGTGAAAGGTGCCTATTTTGGAGACTTTTGAGCGTTTTTATGATGCATGAAAATGTATGCTGAATGTGAGCTAAGTCATTCTTCACACTTATGTCACAGGTAACTGTTTTCGCAGTATCAATTGAGACTGCATCTTCAGAGTCCAATGCAAGGAGAACATTGTTAATAGAGTCTATATGTTCGGCATAATATTCAACTGCTTCTAGCCATGTACCCCATCTAGTTAAAATTGGCTTTGGTGGCAATGGAATTTCAGGGTACATTTCTTTCAACACGTTAACTCTACTGGGAGCTTTGAGAAATACTTTTTTCACTGATGAAATCAACAAATCTACTTTAGGGAAATTGTCTCTGACCACTTCTGCCACACGATGAAATGCATGCGCCACACAAGTAAAATGAGTCAATTTAGGATATACAACAGATAATGCTTGTCCAGCTTTGACCATATAAGGGGCAGCATCGCTAATAAAGAATAACACATTATCGTACATAATACCCTTTGGCCACAGGATACCCATAGCTTCGTTAAACAGTTTAACTATAGTTTTGTTATTGTACTTTTCTAGAACATCACAATGTAAAAGAATTCGTTCAGAATATTGTTCACTTAACAAACCGATAACTACATTACCAACAAGTCTACCTTCTTTGTCGGGAGTCTCATCAATGGAAACCCAAATTGAACTATCTTTAATTTCATCTCTTATCTTCTGTATTGTCTCATCGTAGATGGATGGAGCATACGTCTTCCTAAGTGTTGACTCATCCGGGATTGTATGTTGAGTATATTTTTCAAGGAATTCCCTGAAGACCTTATTCTTTAGTTTGTAGAGAGGAATATCAGCAGAGATGAGAGAACGGCACAGGTCGATGTTAAACTCAGATCTTACATTCGATGTTGTTGGTTGTGTTAAAAACAATTGTCTCTGCTTGGAATTTAGTTGTTTGTTGGCCTGATGTTTACTAGTTGTAATGTGTTGTTGCACCAGGAACTTTTGTGTAGATGATACTGCACACTGACACAAATTACAAAATAATATTTTATTGTCAGTTGATAAACCATCTTCTTTAAATTCTGAAATGTAACTTGTTAGTTTTGATTTTAAATTGACTGAATGACGTACTTTTGGCATATTTACCGTCTTTATAGTATGATTTACAAAACTGAACCTATGTGTACTCTGACTGGCATTTAACTGTTGAGCTGCACAACTGAAGTCTGTTAAAAATTTTAAATTAAATTAATACAGTTTTGTAACTTACTTTCCCATTGTTGATAGGACTGCTAATTTTCAAATAACTCTGATGTTAAAGGGATTACTGAACATGTGTTTAAATCTCTATTGTTGAAATGTATTTTTAAAAGTTAATGGAATTTTGTTTTGTTTTATTGTTAAACCTAATATAATATGGACTGTTTTATATGAAATATGGAAAATATATGGAAATTAACGAAAATATGTACTAAACTCTAAAATATGGAAAAATATGGAAAATAAAAGTAGGATTTTTCAACCCTACACATTGTGAAACATAAAGATAATGCAAAATATAAATTATATTAGCTTTATAAGTAAATATGTATTTACATATAAATCCTTTCCCTGGTGATGAGCAACTGAGATATTGAAAGAGACCGCGGACCTTCAAACTGAGTTACAGTGAATTGAGTTCATTATATAATATTTGTGGATATATTATCATCTCTGGTATTATGAAGACTATAAAAACTTGTGAAGTGTGTTTAGATATTGTTGTCTCAAATATCATTCATTACAGTACTGATAATGTTGAATTTACAAGTACCGGTATTAAGTGCTTCAGAGAGAACTGCTTGTTTTTTATTTATTGTAATCATTTAACTCAAATTTTTCTGTAAATCAGAGCAAACTTTTAGTAAATACTGAGCTATTGTAAAATATCTTAACATTGACTTGAAAACATTTTTCCTACATAAGATGCAGAATGTTAAAACAATTCGTTTTCTCCCTGTCATAATAATATGACAAATTGTCCCTAGGTTTTCAGTCTTAGGTTTAAAATAGCTGGTATGCGTAGGCCTAAGCAGAAGAGAGAGTAGTAAGTTGTTGCTATGCACAGCATTTGGAATATTATTGTTCAATTCCTGCAAATTGTTTGTTTAGACCCACATAACCATTCTACTGATTTAGTTGTTCATTTGTGTTTAACAGACCCTAGTGATTTATGGCTTAAAATTACTCGCGACTTTTTGGTATTCCTTGCACGTACAAATATGTGACAGGTTAGGTCAGGGGCGAATTTAGGTCTAGGCAGACTAGACAACTGCCTAGTACGGCAGATTTGAGGGGGCGGTTTTTAAGCTATCACGGTTAATTTTTTTTATGTTTTTTAAATTTTATTCATAACTCTTTAAAAGAGTACATAAACTTAAACGCACAATGAAAAGGATATGAATAACATTGGCAACAATTAGTTCAAATTTAATCAACGGTCTGCCAACAGAAAAAGGACAGTTTTTCAATAATAATTAGTGTCACAATGCGATCATAGCACTTTTTTCAGTGTTATGCCCTCTCAGTGTGAGATTCTCACGTGATAACATTAAAGAATTTATTAGTAGACTATTATATTGCGATAAAATAAAAATTAAATGCTTAAGTAGAAAAGAGAGTACTGGTAATACGTCTGTTGCTATGCAGATACACAGTATTTAGAATATTATTGTTTAGTTTCTGCAAATTTATGAGTTTGTATTTAGGCCTACCTAGCCATTCTGTTGACCTGGTTATTCACTTGTATTTAATAGCGATTTGTGACTTTAAAATGTTATGTAGGATTTTTTTACTGTGATTATATGGTATTATTGTTCAATAATGATCTTAGCGTGGGAAAATACATAATCCTACAAGATGTAGTTTTGATGCAATAAACATAATAAAACATCTGCTATCCCATAGCAGTTAACCTAACCTTACTTTGCAGTTTAGACCTATATTATTCCACGACAACATACAGGAAGCAGGTAAAACAGGTAGTATTTTTGTTTTTATATACCTCAGATCTTATTTAAAGGCGTTGAGTGTCAATAATTGTGAATACATGAGTATTAGGTTACGATTTTCTTATTAGCTCCATAAGAGTCTTCAGTGTGTTTGGAATCTTAATGGCGGCGGGTGGGCGTGTCCAACTCCAATGGCCACATTGTCCCCAACATAGCAGAAAGCGCTATCTATTGTCGTTTCTAAGAAATAGACATTATTCTCTTTGCCCGGATCTCCCATACACATTACAATCAGTAAACAGAATTACATATCGATGATTCCTGAAGTCCCTCTTTACAGAATTTCTACTAATGACAGTGTTACGTGGAACAATCGGCTTCATATTGGAAATCTGTAGTGTGTGCAGATGAAATTAATAGCATTAAATTGATTCCTCTTAAAGGGATAATGATTCCACTTGAGCACTGCATTGTTGAGGATTCTTGGAGGGAAAATTTACTATATCTCACTCATACTTTCACACTGAGAGCTACATGACCTGCGTTATTATTATGTTCACAAAATTGGATAGTTAACTAATGTTTGTAATCAAGTAGAAGATCTTGTAAAACAGAAACGTACACAACAAGTTTTTATTGTCTATTGTTGTCGATTTTGAGATAAATTAATTTTTAAAACTGTTTTCTGATTCACCTGAATATTCACAGATATGAAGTATCACTTCTTAGTCATCCATGCATTCTTTAACTTTATGGGACATTTAATAATTTTATTTGTGACCTAATGAAGTGTTATTCTAACCAATTATTGTAGTTAAAATTGAATTTCACTATTTAATGAGAGAAAGTATAGAATACTGTTCCAATGTTTGGTATCAGTGTTAAAATTATCATAGATTTAAACAGAAACACAAGGAAAATGATTTCCAATGGCGAACATTTGGTGGGTTTCCGACTGTACGTAAGTGAGATTTTGAACCGGTATGTTCCCACTCTTTCTCTAGCAGAATGCCTCACAATCATTATAATGTCATCAATAATTGAAAATCCCGGCCTGAACATAGCCCTTTTGCATTTATCAACATTCATTCATTAACACACGGATCGTTTACAAGGAAGAACGGTTTTGTTTTATTCTTAGGATTTCTAAAAAAATCCATCGCCCTGGGCCCAGTTTAAATTCGCGACACTTGGGTCCAGAGACAAGTAAAAAAGTGTTACACCACCGAGAATGACTTTTCAAGAAAAGAAAGAAATTCCGTTCCTCCTTTTCTTTTTTCTAGCTTCTTTCTAAACTGCATTATTCCTAATCAAAGAGTAAAGTCTCATTCGAAGCTAATAACTTTACAGATAGCTTAATTATTTAATCTTCTCACGTTATTTCAAAACAGTAATGTGCAATACGGAATAAATAACGTCCCTCCCTGTACCTGCAGGACGCTGCATGTTGCACTTGCATTCATCATTGCAGGAGCACGATCTCACACACGATTCCACGGCAAAAACAACAACTGGTCAATTAAAGAGGAATTTTTTGTGATACCTTTCTCTTACATATAACTCACAGCTAACGACCGGATACGACAGTTGGGAAAAATAAAGAAGAAGCAAAAAAGGTAGTAGCTGGGCTCCTGTCCTCCCACGCGAATAAATTAAGTATCGAAACTCGCACACCTTCGCTAGTTTACAAGAGGCAAGCCTACATTCAACATGGCAACACAATCTAGTATTCTTCTTCTATTTTATTTTCTTGTATAAACGACGTTATTGTGTTAAAATTGTTCAATTATTCATGTATGAAAAATGTAGCTGTAGAGGAAAACACAATAAGGTTATCAGATTCAATATATAACAAAAACTTGATATCCACATTTATTAGATTAGTGTTCTACATAATAGACTATGAAAAGATCAAGAGCAATTAGAAAAAAGAAACCCTACAACACAATTGTAACATAAACATCTTTCATATTTCAGAAGGAAATGAGTTCAGTAGATTATATCTCGATTATTCGACAGTTCAGATTATTTGGCCTAATCTGGCCAGTTTTTCTTTTTCTTTTTGACTTCATTTCTAACTTCAAATGTGAAAATGGGAAAATGATAAGCTTTTTTTTCGGTTATTTAACGACGCTGTATCAATTACTAGGTTATTTAGCGTCGATGGAATTAGTAATAGTGGCATGATAGTTGGTGAGATGAGGCCAAGGATTTTCCACAGACTTTCTGACATTCGTCTTACATTGTGGAAACCCCGGGAAAAAACCAAACAGGTAATCAGTCAAAGCGGGAATCGAATCCACATCCGAATACAGATTCAAATCACTAGCCAAGCGTGCCTGCCTCGCCTCCTGAGCTAGGTCCATGGCTGTAATAAGCTAATTGGGTGATGGTCAGAATCTTGGAATGGTACAGATTGAAACTGGACGCAGTTACGCAATAACAGATAAAGCGACAATTTGAAAAGATTGAGATATTTGCACAAATCTGTTGTTGTCTGGATTATTTAACTCGGGATAAATCAAGAATGCGACATCTGCATTTAGCTGCTATTTATAAGCAAAATTCGTTTATTGCATAAATTTATTTATTTATTTCGCTTTGCAATATTAAATCAATTGACTGCCTCCGTGGTCTGTTGGTCTGGCCAGCACGCTGGCTTCCAGATCAGGAGGTCCCGGGTTCGATTCCCGGGCTCGGCGCTCGGTGAATTTTTCTTGAAGAAGAAGAATTCCCTGGGTGTCTAGAGTCTGGAAATTTGTATGATTGTGAGTGTGCCGGGTTAATATTAATTAACCAATCATCACAAATATAAAAATACATCAGGACTGTCGCTGGGCAGTAACCTGAACACACGTTTCAGCGTCACATTGTTGACAAGTAACTCCATCTGTTAGCACAACCATAAAGCATCTAGTAGATACTATAGAGTTACCAACAACGGGGGAAAAAAAATATTAATATTACCTATGCTATTTGTTGTAGCCTAATAGTATGAATGTTATAATACTTCTCGCATAAAATGTTTAGTAAAAACCAGATTTATTTCAATGGTCAGTATCTCGAAAACACGTATTTGGCGGTTGGTCTCTTATTGTGTAACTCCGTCCAATTTATGTTACAATATATTAAAGCATCTAGTAGATGCTATAGAGTTACCAACAACGAAAAAAAAAAAAAATTAAATCAATTGTTGTTTCTGTTATTAAAAATCGGTTAGTCTTTTTTAATATTATTTATGCTATTTGTTGTAATAGTATGAATGTTATAATACTTCTTGCATAAAATGTTTAGTAAAAACCAGATTTATTTCAATGGTCGGTATCTCGAAAACACGTATTTGGCGGTTGGTCCCTTATTGTGTAACTCCGTCCAATTTATGTTACAATGTATTAATTCGTTGCTGCGGCGTATTTCATGTTTCCAATTGAATTTGTGTTCATTTTTAATGCCAACGGTGATTTAAGTAGACACTGTTTTCGGAATATTATTAATTTATTAACGTATTCATACTCCCCCTCTATGTTAGCCTCTGACGAACACCTAATATCATTTTAATTTTGTTTTCATTCATTACTGATCATATATAACAATTCTGCAGTGCTTGGGAAAAGTGACATCAGTCAGTTTTCACAAACCTTTTTTGATAATTTATCGACAACTTACACTGGTTTATGTCGATTTGATTTTTTTCTGTATGAATTATTGTAATGGGAGGAATACCTATGTATTTTTTTCCAAGCGAACAGATGTTCCATAAGTTGTCAATAAATTATAAAAAAAAGGTTTGTGGAAACTGACTTGTGTCACTTTTCCTGAGCACTACAGAATTAATTTCTGAAAACATAATTTTAAATATGTAATATTCGACAATTTTCATTCTCGCTCACAATTTCGATCGACGAAACAAGATGTCAATATATTACACATTTAACATTAAGATAAAAAACGGTTCAAGAAAACTGTAGCATTACTGTAACCTGAAACCTCGGATATTTTTTCCATTATCCAATAAAATTTGTCTACTATGACGTCATATTGACCCTATGCGACTAGAATATATAGGGAAATGAAAGTATGGAACATTTCTTATAACTTATTCATCTTTAGTTTTATTGAAAAATGCTTTATGTAAGTGCTTTTTGGAATAAATCAACAAATTTTGCACATGTTTATAAAAAAATAATTAATGGTACGCAACTACTGTTGTTAGTAATAATAAACCCTTATATATAAATAATAGTAACGTAAGGCAGTGTTTTTCATTTTGTCAAGGAAGTGCAAAAAAACTATTTTAAATGATATCCTATATTTATTTTTTCTTTTGTATTCTCCAGACCTTAAATGTAAGAAATTATAAACATATTTATTTATTTACATATTATTATATATCGATGCAATGAATAATGATAACTAAAAAGGAGAAGATATCTGAATATGTGTTTATCACTACTGAGAATAAAGAAGATAAGTATGAATCCAACAATAAAAAAACAGAAACCAGTAGAATAATAATGGTTTTTCTCTCTCAAGTCTTTCTAAAGTTGGTTAACACCGTAAATCTAAAAAAAAAGAGAGAGAATTGAAATTCCAATTATGATTGGCCATGGTGATAGGAAGAAAATCCAACAGGAGATAACTGTCTTGTTTAATGAAGTGTCTCCAGAAAGAAAAAGTTACTCTACAATAAGCCCATATAAATTACTTATAGAAAATTTAACCAGTTCTGATAGAGTTAAAAGAAGCATGACTCCGGAAGACCAAAACAAGTTACAGATGGTAAAAAGCTCTTGATAGTTTATTATCTGTGCAAGATATCTGGTTACAGCAAGATGGTGCTTCTGCATATTGTGGAAGAGAAGTGATGTACTACTTCAATCAAAAATTTCCAGTAAGATGAACTAACAGAAGAAAAAGAGTTGAAAGGTCCCAAGATCTCCTAATTTATAACCAATACTTATTTTTATTATGGGGTTATTTGAAGGAATTGGTCTACCGAACTAGTCAGAAAGCCCTACAAGGGATAAAACGACACATCAGGTATGACATGCAATAGATCGGCGGAAGAATGTTGATAAAAGTATTAATTTACATGATAGACTCGTGTACTTTTTGGCACTGAAGGTTCATTTTGAACAAAGTTTATGATTCCGTACATTTTAAGACCTAGAAAATAATAAATAAATAAAATCTCCTGTTTTACTAATATGTGCAAAATCTGTTGATTTACTCCAAATAATTCTTATAACTTACATAACATTTTCAATAAAATTAAACTTAAAGGTTATAATCAATGTCAAACCTACGCATGGGGCCGATACTCCTGCCTATCCCAGCACTACAGGCTGGCAAGCAGATTGTCAGTTCTCGTGAAAAACATTCTTGCCGTATCACCGCATTGCAGTCTGGCAAGTGAACTTCCGGGAACTAGTGAATTATTTATTTAAGGAAATGAGAGACTCTTATCTGAATTTCAGAGTACTTGCTCAAAATATACTCCATTACGTTCTTTTTTTCCAGTTCAATTTAGTTTAATGTCATCCAAACATATACCGGTACACTTTACATATCATCAGTTAATGGTGGTTTTGCCACACTATTACGTTACAAACATCAGATCGGGAAAATCCAAAGCACTCCTTGCCACACAGCAATCTCGCAACTCGGTGAGAATGCTGGTAACTTAGGTTTGCTTATAGCCCAGTCGAGAATACAATGCTTGTTGCACAATGCTGGCGACATATTCTGTTGGCACTTTACACTGACAATATCAGTTAGTCAGCTATCTGAACAGTATTAAGAAATTCGTATTTTTTAACCGTGATTATATACACATTATACAGTAAGTACAGTAACGAATTTTCTTCGTAAAACTTATCTAACGAAGAAGTCATGCGAGTTGTGTTTACGCAAGTTTTGGAGCTTTCCAGAGACCATAGAACCATCGAAACACTGTCTTGTTAAATTATTACGTTATTTAATAAGTGGCGAGAAACAGGTTCCACTCTCGGTAAGAATAAACGTTGTTCAAAGCGTGTTCTAACAGAACAAATACTTGAAGATATTCGTGTGAGGATGGAGTTGAACCCACGAAAAAATACCCGTAGCCTAGCACAATAATTGAACAAATAGAAACATTCTGTGTTAACGGGGTTTTAATTTCTTAAATTTCACTGATGGTAGCCTACTGTTCACAAAATTAAGTGATAATTAACTGATGGCTTATTTGTCGGTCAACAAATAAGAAAACTTTTGAAAGACAGCATTTTCGAGAATAAACTTAAACCTAAGAATTAGCAGCAACCAAATGTTTTGCATCTGTTGTCAGAGGACTTTTAGGGAATCATATATAATCAATTAATACACGAGTTACTGATAAATTATAAAAATATGATCGATTCTGAATCAGTCCAAGTCTTGTTGGAACGCACATTTAGCTACTGTGCATGAACAGACAGTTCAGAATCGATTCTGAACCGTGCTGGAACAAGCTTATTAACAAGGCACATGGCCTTCGAAATTACTTTTTTAACTATGATTCCGAAGTCCATGATGACTTAATTTGGAATTAAATTGACTTTATTTTAAATGCGTATTTGTTTGGTGAAATGCAAACGAATTAAATATAATTTAACTTCCGCATTTAAGTTAAATTACATTTGGTTAATTATGGATTAGTAACATGTTGATGAAATCGGCCCTTAAATTATAAAATAATTGCTAATTGTGTTATACTGATATAGAGCTCTGAGAACTGAATAATGAGTAGAATAGGAATAAGGTGCATATTGTAGAAATACAATTCTTGAGAAAATTTCTTGTCATAACCTCTGAGATCAAGTTAGTAATTTTAGATATAAAAAAAATTTCCTAAATAATAAAATTGAAACATACAAACTTAATTGATACACACAATACATGAGTATAAGATGAATAACTAATGAACTAATGATGATGATGATGATGATGATGATGATGATGATGATGATGATGATGATGATAACAATAATTGTGGTGTTGATAACACTAGTCAACAAATTTAAACTTTTTGTATATAAACATGAATGAAATAGGTCTTACCTAATTCGCACGTGCTGAACATGAAAATAACAGAAAAAAAACTCTGTAACACGTGACGTACTTGCGTCATGGAAATGTGCTCTTTAGTTTGAAAACTCAAACTCTTCTGCATATTAAAATTATATTGACCTCAATTTCCTGTATGTAAATCCCCAAATGCATCTATGCTATGAAGAAAACTGTTAAATTACTAACAAACCAGCTATTAAAACTCTTAAACACGTAAATAAATAACATTAAGCACCCACATGCCTAATAAGATAGAGAAAAATTAAGAACTTATCTTTTTCTCGTATAAAAACTGGTGTCTTTCCTTTCTAAAGAGAAAAATTAAGAACTTATTATCATATAAAAAGTGTTATCTTCCCTTTTTTGAAAACCAGGAGTAATCGTCCATCATTGTTGGATCCCATCTATCTTGATAACGTTGCTCCATTGTAGAGATATCATGATGAAATCACCCCACCCCCGACTGCTTGTCATAGTCTCCAGTTGTTCAGAAAGAAGTCCTAATGTGAATGTAAGAACTGGATCCTCAGCGAGATACGGGATAATATGAAAATAAATACAAGAAAATTTAAACCTAATATTTGGCTCACATGACAAAACTATTATTCATATTACTTCAGTTGCCGTATTTTAGGCAACCGAAAATTGGCTAAACGTTTCTTCAATAAATGTATCATTTAAATAATATTATGAAGTACTTAATTATCAGTTGGAAATTCTAACTCACCTTCTGTACTATTCAAAATATACAGTACAATGCTTGTTTTGCTTAGCCTAAATAGCATTTACAAATCTTTTTCGTCCATTGTACAGGGTTCGCCAGGGAAACGGGCGATTTTAAAGCACGCGCTATAGAAATATTATAGGTGATAGAAAGTGCTGTTATCTGTTGTTATATAGCCGAAACTATGCCATTTACGCACCATTACATAATCAGTCGCCATGGAACAATGGAGCGGTGCACAGTGTGATGCAATCAAAGCGTTTTACAAGAAGCTACTAGAAGAGATTTTCGTACACATTTCAATATCGCACATGCGATCAAATTATGGATTACAAATTTCGAGGCCACAAGTTCTGCTATGAAGAGAAAGCCACCGGATGGAAAAAGAACTGTCAGTGGCCTCGTAACTGCCATTGTTTTTGTAAAACGTTTTGATTGCATATGCACACTGTGCAGCGCTCCATTGTTTCATGGCGACTGATCATGTAACGCTGCGTAAATGGCATAGTTTCGGCAATATAACAACAGATAACAGCACCTTCTATCGCCTACAATAATTCTGTAGCGCGTACTTTAAAATCGCCCATTTCCCTGGCGAACCCTGTATTAAAATAATCTCTTTCGAAAATTATCACCGCCCCTCTTGGTAAGAAATCATCATTTTCAAATATCAAATCCATCATTCTCCTCGACATGAAGAAAATTATTGTCGTTAATGCAGGATTAACTATTTAAACGACCAAATATTGACAAGTTAACTTAAATGTTGTTTAATGAGAACTTAAAGCCCAATTTGTGTTGGTGAAATGCATTGTTCCTTTAAGAGTCAATAAAAAAGACTTTAAATAACAATTAAAGTTAAATATGTTTGGTGAAATCGGCTTTAAAGTACAGTATTTTCTCTAACTTGACTTATTAAGGATTTTTTCAGGTACTGCGGATGCTTAAACATTTGTTCAAATTCTAAATTAAACCAAATATTTTATTGTTCGTACCTGTTCAATAATTTTGTTACTTATAAAAACTTTCGATGTTAATTTTAATCGGTTATTTAATGACACTGCTTGAACTATGTTTTTATCTAGCATCGATGAATCTGGTAACAGCGAAATGGTATTTGGCGAGATGAGTCCGAGGATTCGTCTTGAGACTACATGAGCGCCTTAAGTTAGAGAAAATCTCGTAAAAAAACCAGGCCATTAATCAACGAAACGGAGATTCGAATGCATGCCATCTCGGAGCACGTCCGTGTCCTTTTCGATGTTACTTTTTTTTCTATCTCCAAGAAAGCCGAAAATGTTGTTTTATTTTATATTGATATTCCTAAAATATAACTTTTATTATATTTTGTTTTAGTCATCAGCAAGTAGTATACTGAATTTAAATTCAAATCACCTAGTTTAACATTTATTTTTAGCTGTGCTTTCTATTCTTAAACTGCTTCATAAACATTTAAAAGGAAAAGAAAATGACAATCTAATACCTGGATTCTATTTTGAGAATACTGCAGTCCTTCTCCTTGCATCTAACGTAGGAGGAAGTAAAATTCGAATGGGAAAAGGAAAAACCAAAGTTCTTTATCCAGACTGACGTATGCACATGCCGCGCGGAATACTAGAAAACAAAGATTTGCATACAAGCAGTGCTCTTCTTATTTCAACATGGCTCGCGGCTCGCATTCTTTGATCTCTGATTCCATATGCCTCCGGATGCTGTTGCACAGGACAGAATACAGGAACTCTCCTGATACGTGAGAGTCCCTCCCGCCCGGCTGTGAGGAAAGGTTTGACATGACAGACTATTCCACCACAGTGTCTAGCCAGCGATAATTAAGTACCGGGTGGGGCCACAAACGACACCGCTCATCACAATCCTCTGGGACACGCAGTGGCGGCCCATCATCAAGACGCACCTCACACCTGGCTTCTTTCCCTCAGACATAAAACCGCTAAGAAATAAAGAATTTTCTTTGGCTGCCTTCTTGTTATACTCACCGAACTATGCTCATATATCAAGGGAACACCGACAATACGACAAACAGGCCGAAGATACGCTTTAATTGAAAAGAGGTGACAACGACAATGAAAGAGAGAAGGAAATATCATTCTTCAGAGCACAGATCAACAACTCGGCGGCAGATTTTAAAGTACAGGGTTAGGTAGGAGAATAAACTGCGGATCCTGGAACCCAACTCTAATTATATACTATTGCTCTCTAAGGGTTGCGACGAAAGGATGCGGATTTTTTAAACTCTCTTCCAAGTAAAGGAGCTGTACTTACATCACAGTTAACTACGTTCGCACTAAATTATTTTTTTATTTTGGCAATATTTTCAAAATCTTATTTTTATTTGAGAATGGGTCTAATTATTAACAGCCTATGCAAGAAACGTGTCCAGCAGTCACTTTCTAAATAACAAACGAGACTTATGCTTCGTATGTATGTATGTATGTATGTATGTATGTATGTATGTATGTATGTATGTATGTATGTATGTATGTGAGTTGTTGGATTTTAACCACTTTGATACACGCATAATTCCACTAAATGACAGCTCAATGCCGGAAGAAAGCTAGGTTCCTCAAAAAACAAAAACTGAATGAAAAGTCCTGAAACCTCTTTTTTATTGAATCATTACGCATTTGCAAATAGATTAACAACTTTCGAACCATCTTCTCTTTAGTATGAATCTCATCTCTTACAATTCTAATCATTTTATTAGAATTAATTCTGGTGACATTAATGCTCCATTTCTAACTTAGTTTTATAAATTCTGATATAACATTTAATGTAGGGTAAAGTTGCCTATTTCCGTGATACCCCTAATCCCGTGATACTTTTTAAAAATTGAATGTCAGTCAAAGCTTTGCCGTTCGACCATAGCGCCAGACATTTTTCTAGAAAGAGTGCATTTTTCGCCTACTTTTGAGACATGGGTGAACTTCATAGCAAGATACCCAATCCCGTGACATTCAGAGAAAAAAAAGTACCACGGAATTAGGAGTATCACGGAATTAGGCAACTTTACCCTACATCTTCACGGATAGTCTGATAAGGTCTGTCTAACCTCGTTTTCCTTTATATTGTTCTTAATGTATTAATGTATTTTGTTTGTAATTTATGTAGGCTCTATTGTTGCTTCGTTTAAGAAAAGTTAAACTTATAGTTGTTGCAGAGCTTGTCCATTAAATTTAAGAATAAATTCCTTAAGTTTTGAGACTTAGTTCATTACTTTTCAAGAATTTGAAATTTACAATTTTTTTAAATAGATTATTTAACGGCGCTGTATCAACTACTAAGTTATTCAACGTCAATTGAATTAGTGATAGCGAGATAATAATTGGCGAGATGAGGCCAAGGATTACTTGACATTCATCTAACAGTGTTGGGAAAACCTCGGAATAAACACAACCAAGTAATCAGCCCAAACGGGTATCGAACCCACGTCCGAGTGCAACTCCGAGTCACGAGGCGAACGGGTTTACCGCCTGAGCTACCTCACTTTTGTCAGGAAATTGAGTCAACACCTTACATTAAAAAATAACGGGACTTTCTCGGCATGTGGTGAACACGGCGCAAGATTAGGGCAACACAGGTCTAATCGAAGACAAGAAATATAGCCTGCAGTATGTACAGTGACTAAATTACAAAAATATGACTCCACTTTTTTTTTGCCAAAAATCGAAATCAGTTACGCTGGATTTGCAGCTAGAAACGGATTATTATTATTATTATTATTATTATTATTATTATTATTATTATTATTATTATTATTATTATTATTATTAATTTGTTTCGAAAAATTACGTATGTATCACTCTGTGGAAATGTATTGAAGATACAGTACGTAAGACAAAATTAATATAACTCCGTTCCAGACAAATCGCAGGCTCAGAATTAAAAAGTTCTACCTGACAATTTTAGCAAAATTGATATTTTTGTTGCATTGAATTCTGCTACTGCACAGCTGCACAGCTATCTACCATATAAATTATATGTAAATTTTAAATAGAATGAAATTTGTAGCTCAGCCACATGCTCATAATACAAGACGTAATGAAATTCTTTAATTAGTTGAACCTAAATATTTCACATCTGCTGCTTTACTACACAGTACAAATTATGGTCCACGTCTATATAATTCGATAATAAAATTTCACCCAGAATTGACTACTTTAAGCAATGAAATTTTCAGATCCAGAATTAAAAAAATTATATGACAGACTTCCCTGTATATATATTATGTAGCATGTATTGTAAAACAAGTTTATTTCTATCCTAAGTGTATTTTTCTATTTTATCTTGGTTACTATATCAACATGACCTGCACTAATTATACTACTAATAATAATTTAATATTAATCCATCAATCTCGACATCGTCTCTTTTTCCACTCAGTTATTACTAGTATTATTATTTACTAATTTTATTATCATCTTTATGTGAGCTTTTTTCTCAAGTATTTTGTCTACAAAGTATGTATATCTATGTAACGGAACTGTCCCCGAACACGAGCTTTGCTCTTTCGGGGTATTTTAATGTAACGTTTTTATGTATATGTTATTATTAAATAAAATCTAAATCTAAAATCTAAATGTTGATATCTCAATTATTATTCGTGATAAAGTTGGTTTGGATTACGCACCGAGTTCTTTCATGAGAGTGACAAGGTTCTATTTGCATGTTTCTTCTTGAATCAGGTAAACCAACGTAATCAACATTATGCTTTTAAAATAAAATGTCATGGTGAAGTGTGAAATTTATCATTCAGTACCGTTAATCAATTTTGATTATTATGTGATGGTATCTGGGTAATCGCACAATATAAATATAGACTAGGCGTACTTTGAAACTACAATATTGTTGCAAGAATAATTTCACTGATATTGGTAGCACTGGTACATTTCTTCTGCTGTGTTGCGTTACCTGCTACTTATTTGTCATTGTTTATTAACATACCAGGCCGTTGCTTTGTGCCGTGTATATGTTATTTAATAATTTTACGTTCAATACATATTAAACAATGACTTTAACTATCTAAAAGACCAGAAATGTTTTTAAAAACTTTATCTGCATTGATTTTATTAACGACACTTTTAAATGCTCTCCTGTAAAATTTACTAAACACTGGATAGAATCTTGTCCTTCTGAACCTGCGAAATTATAAATATGATCCAGTGAACGAAGTTCAAAGAGTCTGGCGGTATCCCAATAACAAGTGGCAGACGGCAACAAGAATAAGTTCACGTAACAAAAAGATACATATAGGAAATGGGTACTCTGAATGGATATAGCACACAATAATTTAATTTCCTTTTCTTATTACTGCCCAACAGCCGACATGGTACAATGTACTGAATTCATCCCCGTGGAGTAGAATATCAAAAGTAAGAGCCGACGATCACCCCATTTCCGGATCCCTCGCTGTGGCTGGTTCCGTACAATTATGTATCTATACAACAAACCCTCTTCTTACGAGAACAGCCGTCCGACAAGTTGAAAAGCGTTCTGTCACAGCAACAGTAGTCTCCACAAAGGCTATTAAGAAAGGTGTTCGGACACGGTCGTCAACATGCTATTCACGTACAGTTATATTATATAGTAAGATGAAAATACGTATTTCCTACTGTGCAGCAGGGGCATAAGTGTCACAGCAAATCTCACACATTCTTCCATTACACATTTATAAAGAAACTATTGGAACATTTACTTACTTACTTACAAATGGCTTTTAAGGAACCCGAAGGTTCATTGCCGCCCTCACATAAGCCCGCCATCGGTCCCTATCCTGTGCAAGATTAATCCAGTCTCTATCATCACACCCCACCTCCCTCAAATCCATTTTAATATTATCATTCCATCTACGTCTCGGCCTCCCTAAAGGTCTTTTTCCCTCCGGTCTCCCAACTAACACTCTATATGCATTTCTGGATTCGCCCATACGTGCTACATGCCCTGCCCATCTCAAACGTCTGGATTTTAAGTTCCTAATTATGTTAGGTGAAGAATACAATGCGTGCAGTTCTGTGTTGTGTAACTTTCTCCATTCTCCTGTAGCTTCATCCCGCTTAGCCCCAAATATTTTCCTAAGCACCTTATTCTCAAACACCCTTAACCTATGTTCCTCTCTCAGAGTGAGAGTCCAAGTTTCACAACCATGCAGAACAACCGGTAATATAACTGTTTTATAAATTCTAACTTTCAGATTTTTGGACAGCAGACTAGATGATAAGAGCTTCTCAACCGAATAATAACAGGCATTTCCCATATTTATTCTGCGTTTAATTTCCTCCCGAGTGTCATTTATATTTGTTACTCTTGCTCCAAGGTATTTGAATTTTTCCACCTCTTCGAAGGATAAATCTCCAATTTTTATATTTCCATTTCGTACAATATTCAGGTCACGAGACATAATCATGTACTTCGTCTTTTCGGGATTTACTTCCAAACCGATCGCTTTACTTGCTTCAAGTAAAATTTCCGTGTTTTCCCTAATCGTTTGTGTATTTTCTCCTAACATATTCACGTTATCTGCATAGACAAGAAGCTGATGTAGCCCGTTCAATTCCAAACCCTGCCTGTTATCCTGAACTTTCCTAATGGCATATTCTAGAGCGAAGTTAAAAAGTAAAGGTGATAGTGCATCTCCCTGCTTTAGCCCGCAGTGAATTGGAAAAGCATCAGATAGAAACTGACCTATACGGACTCTGCTGTATGTTTCACTGAGACACATTTTAATTAATCGAACTAGTTTCTTGGGAATACCAAATTCAATAAGAATATCATATAATACTTCCCTCTTAACCGAGTCATATGCCTTTTTGAAATCTATGAATAACTGATGTATTGTACCCTTATACTCCCATTGGAACACTTATTTTATTCAAATCCTCCGATGTAGCTCATGTGGTAGCGTTTCTAGTTACAAATCCAGAATCAGATTTGGTTCCAAATACGAAAGCGAAAATTCGGAAGCGTGTACGCTGTTTTGTATTTAACCTGAGCGATAATAGGGCTATGCGCAACAAACGAATATATTTGAGCTACTTAAAAAAGTGACTAACTGCCGAAGATGTATTGTGACGTATGATGTAAAAATCTAATTCTTCGTTATTTGCATACTTTTTAAGCAGATTAAACATAGCTTGTGTTTGAATTTAAACAAATTTTATGCTTGTGTTCAAACAGTCTCATTGTAACAAACAGAAGTTAACATACAATGAAATAACATAAGTCACAAATTTAAAATACACAATCCACTTGCAATAGGCCTACACTTTTAAAACAAAAACATGATCTTTTAGTGTAATGTTTGACAACCCATTTCGTCAGTCAATTTCTTGACATTGGTTCTTAGTTGGTTATACCAAGCCGGATGCAAGGGTCCAAATGTTCTCACTATATTTATTTTGTATACGTTTCATGTTCGAAAATGTTGACTCACCGAGATGGGCCTATGTAGAGCAGAATAATACCTTCATTTCCAGAGCTACGTTGTTTCTTCATTTTCTTGTCCAATGACATTCTTAGAAAACAAGTCGTTTTGTAGTATGGGTAATCATTTAAGTTCAGCTATAGCTCCATCTTCTTAAAAACATTTTCCAATAGCGAGGAATAATTCTTCTGCTTTAAGAGACATACAGGTTCTACCAGAAGTTTAAGGACACCTCTTCGAAATTGATGTTATTATACTTATGTGAAACACCTTCATGTTTATATAGGACCTAATGCCTGTGAAAAAAATTAAGTTTTTTTTACTGCAAAACCAATCTCTCTATCTTTCAAACTGTGGATTATATAGATCTAACAATTTTTCTGCTATGAAAACTTATTGAAAATTTGCATTTTTTTGTAAGAGAAACATTAATTAATCTAGAATGAATGTACTTAGATCAATTAATTTTGGGATAGAGTTAGAAATATCTGAAAGCCTTCTTGTGCAAATATTAATGTTTGTTTAAACAAATTGTGACACATCGTTCACGTATTAAAATCCAGATTTTTTCTTTATTTTATTTAGCAAAAATTGTAATTTTCTTAAGTTCTCTTCAGTTTCAAATTTGCAGCAAATTGACTCGGGGCCGACATTGCCACTGACATAACATTGGGAGTTAATACTGGTATAAATCAGCTTATTCCCTCCATTTTAGTAAACAGTTGTGGTGTTTTCTACAAGTGTGGAAAGGTTAGATTTCTTCCTTGAAAAAAAAAAAGTGAAAATGGGTCGAAATTCAGGAGTGTGGACGTGAAGTGGCAGATTGTTGGAATGTGGGAGAATGACTTGAGATAATATCTAAATCTAGCCCAAAATTCATTGACATAAATACATCCATTCTGGACTTATTAATTTTTCTTACAAAAAATGTAATTGTTCAGTAAGTTTTCATAACAGAAAAATTGTTATATAATCCACAGTTTGAAAGATAGAGAGATTGGGTTTGCAGTCAAAAGACTTCATTTTTCACAGGAATTTCATCTCTGTATAAACATCAGGAGATTTCACATAAGTATAAGGACAGGAGTGCAACATCTCTTTCGAAGAGGTGTCCTTAAACTTCTGATAGAACCTGTATATGGATGCGAAATGAACTGAGCTAGTACTTCGATTTTTTGAAGCCGGAGATTACGAACTCATCTACGAGTTTTCATAACAATTCTACATGTATTTCATTTTATGTATAAGGTTTAAATGTTCTTCTCTTTCAACCCACTTTTTTTTTCCAAATCAGGGAAATGTTTCAGCCCACCTTGCGTCAAATTCTTTTTCCACAGTTGCAGTTTTGCAAAATGTTTTTGTCCTCGCCCTAAAATTGCAGGTTTAAGTTATTGAGCTATTCAGTGACGTCAATTAAGAATCGTAAGTCCCTTAGTCACAAGGAATCTTCTAACATAGTCTTCACCACGTTCTTCAATAATAGAGATCATAGCTAGCATAAGCTCATATAAACGATGGACAAACCCTTCTTTTGCTCAGTCAGCGTATCTCCGTATGAAGAAGCATTTCATACTTCAGGTTCATTTCTCCAATCAGCAGTCTGAACAGTCTTCTTTGTAAAACATGGGCTCGTATTAGTTTATAAATTTTACCACAACATTCATAACATTGTTTACACAAAGGATTTGTTGGTGAACGATATAATAGTAAGAGATAATCAAACCAACCCAATGATTATTGCTTGGAGTATTCAACAAATCTTGTGAGTGAAATTCTCTGCGAACGATCTACCAAATCGCGATCGACATGTTGCCGACCACTGCGCTATATTGATCATTTAACCAGGGATTCTTACTACTGAATTAATTTGTGAATGTTCAATGTTATCTCACAATCCACACAAGTATGCAGCGCGTCAAAGGTCCCAATTCTTGATGGTAGATGATGATACGATAATCACGATAGTTTTCCAACATGCATAAAAAAGACACCTCATTAACTGTCACTGAAAAATAGGCGTACTTCTGCTTCCACGGTTATTAGTGTGCATTGTTTAGTAGCTTATTTTACGCGCTTTATCAACATCTTAGGTTATTTAGCGTCTGAATGAGATGAAGGTAATAATGCCGGTTAAATAAGTCCGGGGTCCAACACCGAAAGTTACCCATCATTTGCTCACATTGGGTTGAGGGAAAATCCTGGAGAAAACCTCAACCAGGTAACTTGCCCCGATCGGGATTCGAACCCGGGTCACCTGGTTTCGCGGCTAGACACGCTAACCGTTACTCCACAGGTGTGGACATTAGTGTGCATTGTGCACAACCTGCTCTTCAACATTTATGCCAATCCTAATGTATTTCTTAAATGTCTAACATCGTATTAAATTGTGAAAAATAATATATATGTAGATACTATATTTCCATTCACTAACGCTTTCAAGTGAAGTAATTTTTAGACACATTATTGTATTACACTATTTTACAGAAAATTATTTATGGCAAAGAAGCGTGGGTAATCTAGAAACAAGATGCAGAACGACCAACTTCAGCCAAAAACTGCATAATACACGCTATCATACCGGAATAAAAATAACACCAATAACAGAATTCACACAACACAGGAGAAACTGATTGCGGCACAGAAACATGATGTAAAGAAACAATATGAAAAGATAGTTCATTTGATACAATTCAGAAGAAAGAGATCCGTTGCAAAATTACTCAAAAAACGATGGAAAACAAACTTGATAGGCCTACTGGAAAAGAAAAGGAAAAATATATCTTGTATGTATTTAATTTTTTTAATTTAATTTATTGTATTCCATAGATCTTACATTAGCATTTAAGCTTTGAGATGTGGAACGAGTCAAAGAGTTACACAATTTCTTGGCGAGATAGGTTTAAAGAAACAAAACAGAGTAAAATTATTGAGGATCGTTTTCACATATAAATCACTCACTTTCCCAATGTATTGAAATGAAACATTATTTTTCGAATACTTTCATTATAATTCCAGAATATGACACAAAACCAGCATAACAGTTCGGAACTTGTAATTTTTTTTCATTAATCGGATGATGAACATGAGTAATTTCGTATATTTATGCAGCAATTAGTTCTCTATTCTCACTGCAGGAAATGTTCGTATCTCTGTTTATTTAATTATTTTCCAAACATTAAATATAAAAGAGGCCGATTATGAATCGTGAAGGGATGTTGGTAACAGCGGTCATGTTCACAACGCATTGCTTCTTTCAGACTCAGAAAACAAGGAACTTTATAAATAATAAGTATATAAATTAGTTTCTGATTCTTGTACAAAACACCGTCACTGTACTGTCAGACTAGTTAATAGGCCTAGATCTTTCAACTGGTGACATATTTCAGGTGAGGCACGCTAAATGTTAAGAGAAATTCAAAACTTCCTACCAATATGGACAAAAAAATCATAGTTCTTAATACAGTAGGGCTAATCATTATTAGCATCACCACTACCAATACAAATATCATCGTCGTCGTCGCCGCATAGTCTGAAGCCAACAAAAAAAAGGTTAATTTCAAGGCGTCCCGATAGCCGAACGGAGAAAGCAACGTATTTTAACGTCGAATAGCCAGGTTTAAATCCCGGCTAGTCTAACTGAAATTTGTGGTCTACAGACAACGTTGGAGACAAGTTTTCGTAGAGAGTTATTTCACCATTTCTGTGCTGCTGCTGCTGCTGATGATGATGATGATGATGATGATGATGATGATGATGATGATGATGATGATGATGATGATGATAATAATATCATGCTGATGCAACATATGTCTATCACATGTGTTGCATCGCCTACAACGACGCAGATAGGATAACAGTCTATAGCTTCGGTGCATTGCTCCTAAAGGGGAACACTTGGATTAAGACAATCAAACAAGTAGGTTTCCTGCCACTGAAGGAGAATAGTTATTTTTAAATAATTTTAAGACAATTTTTAATAAGATACATTTTAAATCTATATTACTTATAAAGAAATATCAGTTACCACTTAAAATAATGCAATTAATAGTGGCTTATTCAACGATCCTTAAAAGAGAGTCTTGTAGAGATGGTTTTATTTCTTTACAAATTATGAGAGTCTTGTAGAGATGGTTTTATTTCTTTACAAATTATGAGGGTCTTGTAGAGATGGTTTTATTTCTTTACAAATTATGAGAGTCTTGTAGAGATGGTTTTATTTCTTTACAAATTATGAAAGTCTTGTAGAGATGGTTTTATTTCTTTACAAATTATGAGAGTCTTGTAGAGATGGTTTTATTTCTTTACAAATTATGAGAGTCTTGTAGAGATGGTTTTATTTCTTTACAAATTATGAGAGTCTTGTAGAGATGGTTTTATTTCTTTACAAATTATGAGAGTCTTGTAGAGATGGTTTTATTTCTTTACAAATTATGAGAGTCTTGTAGAGATGGTTTTATTTCTTTACAAATTATGAGAGTCTTGTAGAGATGGTTTTATTTCTTTACAAATTATGATATTGCCCTCCTTATTCATTCTATTGTAATTTGGTTCATGTCAGCGAACATAAACAAGAATTTTAATGCTCCCTTTATGATAATTATGACACCAGAAATAAACATGATATAAATATACACAGTTAAAGTTAAATAAGGCAGCAAATAGCCATAACTATTTACAAGTTAAATTCTTTAACAATCGTCCACGAACTGCAAGAGTATTACATTTAAACACATTTTGTAAAATAATTTCCAAATGATTAAAAATAAAAGTTTATTACACCGTAAATTAATTTATGTTATGCAAGATTCCAGCCACTGATTTTTTTTAATTGAAACTGTAATGTTTTTATGTATCACTGGGCAATGCTTATTTCTTATCCATGTATTTGATTAAAGGCAGAAATAAATCTTATTTTATCTTCTAAGTTTGGTCTAGACTTTGCCCATTGTTAGCTACCTATAATTTCTTAACTCTTATACGAAAGTGTAGTTACAGACTTATAATACCCCGATGAATAAGATATTTTTCTTGTTTTCCTTTATCAATAGGAAATGAAGGTGCAGTCAAGCTTCGAAACGGTTATTCTGTTTATATTCACTGGATGAAATGCCATTATAAACACTTTTGTTACATCTGCACTAAATATAACAACTCGAAACAGTTTTCAAGACTTACTCGACATACGGATGCTCAGCAAGTTATTTACTTCAAAGCCTATGGGAAAGCCCACTTATCCACAAAACTATACACGGCAAATGAACCGGCTTCATTATACTTGTACAACTCTCCCTTACTTACAGTACGCATAAATTAGTGCCTATAAAGTCCATGCTATATAATTTTAAAGTAACGAGACTCATGACTATTCAAATTTTAGTTCTATCCGGGAATAAAAATTAAATCAGAATAATGAAAACGTAAGCAGTTTCAATAGCTCTTCTAAAGCAAGAAGACGCCGCGATAGTAATGAAATTGCCTAAGCAGTTGTTATTTTCCACTTAAAAATACTGATTGTTAGTCCAGTAAAATCTTACGGTGGGATCTTGTACGTCAAATATATAGGTCCTATTACCATGCAACACAAATGGGACTCCCTCCACAGAAAACCCGTCTGACTACAACCCACATACAGACAAACTTATGATAATTGAATTTGAAGGAAATAAAAACTTCTTAAGTTATTACCTAATGAGAAAACTTGGGCAGCATATTTTCTCCATAGGGTAGACACACCTGACGCGAAATCTAATTAAGAGAAGAACGGCTTCTTCTACATTATATTTTCGTCTTCATAACTTCGAGTCTTAATGTACAACTATGTACTCGTTTCGAACGAACAAAAATCTGAATAAATGGGTGTAATAGGGACTGGGCGAAACAACTTTATATTCTCAGCGTAGTTTGCACACAAATCAAACGAGGGAATAAGAGAGCCTTACTTGGTAATAGAGGTAAGAAGAATGGAGTACTAAAGCAACGTTGTGTTATTCTAGCGTGCGTTGTTGCAGATCTGTATCAAGAAGCATGTTCCTATTATTTATACCACTGGAATGGGGTGACAATTTCAGATTCCTTTTACTCAGGATGGAAGAACAGGAATAAAGCAAGCAAACCCATACTTTTTCATAAGCGACGTCATGGGCAATTACTAACAATAAAATACGACAAAACAACTTTACATGACATAACAATTCAGTTTAACGAGAAAAGTTACAGAAAGGACAGCAGAGTAAGTCTGTGTTCACGGATCCATGGAGTAGAATCTCCTAGCACACAGCAGAGTTGCCACGGGACTTGAAAATGATTGTTTAAAATTTAGAGGCGAGAGAAACATGAAATGGCGGAGACGTAATGGTCAGGATATTGTTGAAATTGTGCAATAAATAAAAGTTTCCCGCAATCGACAGTATGTCGCTGCAAATGTTTAGGATACATAGAAGACAGAAGTGAGTAAGTAATTCAACTCTTCCCCGATTTTACTTACGGTATTTACATTATCAAATAAGTTTTTATATAATGAAGACATGCATAAAATGAAACGTTTCACGTTTACGATTATAAAAAAATAATTTTACGAAATTAATATAACTTAAGTTATCTTCATTTTATCACGTTTGTTCATTTGCTAGCAATAATTATATAAACACGAATTAACACTAAATTAATAGACTACCAGACTACTAAATTGTCTAATTATTGCAAATTAATAAAGTAAGTTATTTCGAATTGATAGTTTTTTTCCTCACTCTAAATGGTACTAACTGGCGACCGGTTAGCTCAATTGGTAGAACAACTAGCTATGGACTGGAAGGTCCTACGTTCAACGCCGGGTAATTCGTTGCCAAAGCTTCTAGAACGGTACCGAGGTTTAGTCAGCTTCCTATCAAAGTCAGTACCTAGTCATTCCCTGGGGTAAAAAGGTGGTCGCAGCGTGTTAAAGACCACAACATCTCATTCTAGTCCTGATGTCAAGAAAGCATGATACTCGAACTCCATGCCATCAATCGTCTTCATGACGTAGGGGATACTTTTTGCCTTGTATACATGATACAAGTCACAGTCTGTGTCACCGTTTTTGGCGTGTGAAGTAAATAATGGGAACGTTAAGTGCTAGTGTCTTATCTTTACCGTAGACAGTCTGACAACTATGTTTGGCAAGTGGCTGATGTGACGTGTATAGGAAGTGGTACCATTCTCAGCTGCACTAGCGACATACTCACAAACCGGGAACTATACTTTAGAACACACGCCAAAAACGCTGGCTCCAGCTGTACGTGAACATTGCAGCAGAAGGAATAGTAGTATATAACGGCACTGAATTCAGTCATTTTCCATTCGGACGGCCCGAGTTCAATCCCCGGATAGATCGTGATGGAATTTGTGGTAGACAGATCAGACGTTGCAGATGGCTTTTCTCGGTGTACTCCCATTTCCTCTATCATTCCATCAACACTCTCCACCTTCTCTTCATTTCATCTGTCATCTGCAATAGCTAAAAATAGACGAGGGTGAAGTCTTGGACGGGTTTACGATACTGATATGGGAGGGCTTGAGACTCCGAGCGCTGGGGCTTATAAGGCTACTCGTCCAATGATAGGGCCTGACTATATAAGGGCTGATGCAGAATGTCCCACTTGTCAGCATCGGGCTCATGAATCTCATCTGGATCATCTGTCGGATTTCGACAATCATCACATATAAAGGGAGTACAATGGGCCAAAACAAGCATAGGTGCAAGGATCCGTTCTGGGTCCAGTATTCGAAAAGCCAAGTCAATGGTAGTATGTTATGTACTAGAGGAGGACTATGGAACAAACCTACGCTCACTTAGACCCATAGCTCTAACTCCAAAATTCGATATGAGCGAAAAATGGTCGACAAATTTTGCCTGGAGCTCTCTAGGAACATAGTTTTTACTTGCTGTAAATCTACGATACGGACCTCCCAGCTTCACTTCCCTTCTAGAGGAACTTATGCTAAGAATTTTATCGCCCTTTAAAATACATCACTCTCAGTCGGGTTTGAACCCGCGAACCTCAGAGCCAGCTACCAGCATGATAACCGCTAGACCCGACCAGTAGTAGTGGTAATAGTAATTTTAGAAGTAGGCCTAATCTACTTCCAAGCACTGAATCAAGTAATACATTCCGTTCTCACTTTTGAGAAGGTTATGAACCATCATTATATACTTCATAGCTTCCTGGTCTTCTGCTCTGTATGACCCCTGATCACAAATATAACAGACTGCTCAGTCTTATAGGCTTTGATGCAACTTTTATCATGTTTCACTATGCTGCCATCTAGTTACAGCGTAAGAAGTCTCGTTATAACTCTCATTTCAATTGGATGGAATAATTGTACTTCAATTTAGTGGTCATTTTCAATCGACGTTTGCGATCCTGGTGGTTGTTCTCTTCTACATGTTACCGCTTTTAACATGGGATGGTCAATCTATACTAATAATAAATCTGTAGCCGAAATTTTTCTGGTAATTTTTGATTTTCCAAAAATAATTGGTCCTAACATATATAATTAATCACCCTGAAACCGAACATCGCTCTTTTGAAATTTTTGTTTGTATGTCTGTCTGTCTGTCTGTATGTTTGTTACCTTTTCACGCGATAATGGCTGAACGGATTTCGATGAAAATTGGAATATAAATTAAGTTCGTTGTAACTTAGATTTTAGGCTATGTGGCATTCAAAATACATTATTTAAAAGGGGGGTTATAAGGGGCCCTGAATTAAATAAATCGAAATATCTCGCTTATTATTGATTTTTGTGAAAAATATTACATCACAAAAGTTTCTTTAAAAATAATTTCCGATAAGTTTTATTCCTTAAAAAATTTTGATAGGACTGACATTTAATGAGATAAATGAGTTTTAAAATTAAAATAACTGCCATCTAAGGCCGTGTAATGAATTAAAAAACAAATGACTTCGTCTATAAGGGGCTTTGGACAGCAACAATCGAAAGCTATGAAAGATAGCCTACAGATAATGTTTCTGTGTTTGTATGAAGTGATATCGGAAGCTAAATTAACCGATTTGTATAATTAATTATTAATTCACCATTGGAAAGTGTAGTTTCTCTAGATGGACATAATTCTGTAATGTTATTACAGTAACTTCTGAGTGAATCGAGGACAGGTAAGATTAAAATAGCTTCTTATGCACAGAAAACTAGATAGGCTATTCTGTACATTCGTTTCCTGTATTTCCTAAAATAATTTTTATGACCAAAAGAGTGGTCTCTGGATCAAAATTATCGCATTTTAATTATGCAAATACAATTTAAATTAAGTAACATAATAAACGATTTATCCTTATATCAAACACGAATGTTCCCTGGATCAAATGTCCTGTTTTAATTATGTAATTACTTTATATTTATTTCTAACGGGTGCATCGGAGCGCACGGGTACGGCTAGTATGTTATATATGTAATAAGGGGTATGACTCACGGCCCTGATCATATATACAATAGACTGGCCATCCCCGTGTTAAAAATGGTAACTTGTAGAAGAGAGCCAACAGGATGGCCACTATCGATTAGTAACGACTAGTAGATGGAAGTACAGTTGCTCCATGTAATTTAAAGGTAGTTATAACGTGATTTCTTCTAATGTCGCTAGATGGCAGCAGAGTGAAATTGATAAAAGTTGTCTTCAAAACTCATAAGAGTGATCAATCTGTTATATGTGATCTGGGCTCACGGTCACCGATTGTCATCATAGCAGAAACGTAAATCAGGTGACACACGTCCAGTTTAAATGGGAGGAATATAAAATTTAATGTCCTCCTCTGAAAATTAACGCAGATGCTTTGCTTTGCTTTGTAGCTAGAAATGCTACTGCTTGAACCACACTGGAGGGTGAATGATGATACCAAAAATAAAGGCAAATCAACAGATTTTCAGATATCAATGAAAATACACTGTGATAAAGAGGGAATACACTTTTACTGTTTCCATTTTTGTCATGATATTTCAAACTATAATACACTGAACAAATTATTATTCGATATTTAAGACTTCCATTCAACAGCAAAGACGTCATTAGACTTTTCCTGACACAAGGCAATTCTAAAGACAAATATGCTAAACTCCACAAATTTGTAGGCGAAATAACATTAATAGAAAGTGCATAAGATTTGCTGATGAAATGGCGTTGTGAGCAGAAGAGGAAATGATACTAAGGGATATGCTACTGGAGCTAAATGACAGCTGTGAGCAGTATGGGATGAAGATAAATGCAAACAAGACGAAGACCATGGTTATAGGAAGAAAAGTAAAGAAGATAAACTCGAGAATTCTAAATGAGACAGTAGAAGAGAAGGCTAGAGCAAGTGGACAGCTTCAAATACTTGGGGTGTACTAGAAGCAGTAACATGAGTTGCTGCCAGGAAGTCAAAAGGAGGATAGCAATGGCAAAGAAAGCTTTTAATAGAAAAAGGAACATCTTCTGTGGGTCTCTGAAGAAAGACTAACGACGATACTAGTGAAGTGCTTTGTGTAGAGTGTAGCATTATATGGGACAGAAACATGGACATTACGACGAAGTGAAGAGAAGCGACTATAAATATTTCAAATGTGGATATGGCGAAGGATGGAGTGCGTGAAATAGAATAAGAAACGAAGCAGCGTTGGAAAGAGTAGGTGAAGAAATAATAATAATAATAATAATAATAATAATAATTATTATTATTATTATTATTATTATTATTATTATTATTATTATTATTTACAACATCGTTTCAACATCTCAGGTTATTTAGCATCTGAATGAAATGAAGGTGATAGTGCAGGTGAAATGACTCCGGAGTCCATCACCGAAACTTACCAGCAATTTGCTCCTGTTGGGTTGAGGGAAAACTCCAGAAAAACTTCAACCAGGTAACTTGCCCCGACCGGGATTCGAGCCTGGGCCCCCTGTTTTCGCGAACAGGCGCGCTAACCGTTACTTCACAGGTGTGGACTTGTAAAGAAAGAATGATGCTGAACCTGATCAGGAAGAGGAAAAGGAATTGGTTGGGTCACTCGTTGAGAAGAAACGGCCTTCTGAAGGATGCACTAGAAGGAATGGTGAACGGGAGAAGAGTTTGGGGCAGAAGAAGATATCAGATGATAGACGACATAAAGATATATGGATCAAATGCGGTGTCTAAGAGGAAGGCAGAAAATAGGAAAGACTGTAGAATGCTTGGTTTGCAATAAAAGACCTTTCCTAGGGCAGAACACTATAGAAAATGACGATTTCCAATAATTCATACATTATGCATTGTGGCATACGAATATTATTTGTTTGTTTTTTATACCTATGTAATCATAACCTCAATCTTGTATCCACTTTTATCAGTTTGTTCCGAATATACGAGTATGTACCTGAAAAGTGCATTTCAAATTTATTATTATTATTATTATTATTATTATTATTATTATTATTATTATTATTATTATTTTAATCTCAAAATAATTTTTTAATTAGTTAACTTGTAAATATTTATATATAACATAAGAGTTCAAAAAATCTACACTAAACTATTTTTTATCTCAGAATAAAAATTATTTATAATCTTATATTAATATACTTTATTCAACATAAGTTTAAGATTCAAGTTCAATTTTTCGTGTGCCCCTACTTAATAGTATCATTATTTTCGGAACTAATATTTTTGTACTCCAAATTCCGTATCATTTATTCTTCTTTGCCGAAACTTAAACGACATATGATTTCTAGAGATGACATAGTTTTAACAAACTACGGATTCGCGAAATATGGTTTTTGAGCTGATAAAAGCAAAAATTTAATGTTTCAAGGCTATTTGGATCAAAATGTCGTAAGTTTATACTAGCGAAATAGCGTGAAATTTTATGTATACGTGAAGGATTTGTTTATAGAACGAATTTATTCTAAATTCGTGTTTTTTCAGAGAAATTTAATATTTTTACGAAATTTTAATTATACTTAAAGTTAAAAGTTAAATTAAAAATGGTTAAAATTACCAAGTAGGGCTATTTAACACATTAGCATGTAACATAAGTTGGTTTAGAATTCAGGAGGATATATACATAGGCCCTATACAACAACTGATGCTAAAATACTATAGAAAGCACCATATTATAAATTGTATATACTGTAACTTTTGAAATTTTGAGCCCCTTCATCTGCGGTTCCTACCATTTGAATGGATGTTTGCGAAAGTAAAGGTTTGAAACGCAATGTAGCCAGCAATGATAGAATAATTTCCGCACTTCCTGTATGAAGTAACTGTGGACTGGAAGCACTACGTCATTACAATATGATGACGTCAAACACTAAGTTAACTTGCTTTTTACTTTAATTTGATTTAGTCAAGGGAAAGATAAGTATTGTCTCTGAATACGGATCCGGTACTATACTTTACATGGCCTAACTTCTGACTTGAGGGAGTCAAGACGAAGTGAAGTTTAAGTGACGTTCTTGACAGCTAAATTGAACAAAAATCGGCTTTTCAAGCCGAAGACCCTGTTTAAGGTCCTGACGAATGCAAATCCATTTTGCGGCAGACAAAGACAAGTTTTCGCAGGATATTTCTATTCCAATATTCCAACATTTCTCCATTAATATTTATCGTCCTGGTCAAACGTATATCCACCTTTCATGGTGCACCATGGGTTAACCTGAACATGGCTAAATGCTCTACTGATTCGGTGCGTTTCTTCTAAAAGAAACAGTTTAGGTTAAATGAATAAGGAATAGTATATTACGATGAAGGTTGGGAAGTAATTTTGTAAAGCACTTCACAAACATGTATCGTACAACATTTTTTGCACGATATTTTAAAATTGCATTGAAAATTTAGAGCAATATTATTCCAAAGCCTTCGCAAAATTGCACTGTAATGGTAAATAACTAAGTAATAAGAAGTGCACTGTAATGGATCTATTTCAATATAGTTTTATGTTATGAAGAATGGTTTCCCTAGCAACAAGTTTCTGAGTGGGAATTCTAACTTTCAAAGTCTAGCAACAACAGCTGTAAAACAGCAAAAGAACACGATCGTGCAAAAAAAAATATTTATTGTTGAAGGTGTATGTATGTTTTATTACTCGAATTTCACAAATATTTATGGAATTAAAAAAAAATAACATTAAGACTTGCACGAAGTGAAGGTTGCCTTCTTCTTCCCAATCCTAACAATCATCCATTCAACATAATGGAAACACAAATTAATCTAAAAAAAACAGTTTCACTTTTCTATCTGATGTTGAACTCGTGATCATTTCAAGTTGCTTAAAAAATTAATTAATGTATTCAAAATTATACATAAAAATGGCTAAACAAACTTTAGGCAGTAACTTTTTATACGATGTAAGAGTAATGGACCGGAGAAAAATTCTCTCCGGCGCCGGGATTTGAACCCGGGTTTTCAGCTCTACGTGCTGATGCTTTATCCACTAAGCCACACCGGATACCACCCCGGCGTCGGACAGAATCGTCTCAGATTAAGCTCCAACTCTTGGCTTCCTTCTAATGGACGCCCTCTGCACTACGTCATAGATATCTATGAACCTAGGACCGAAGTCCACACATGTGCTGAGGTGCACTCGTTATGAGTGACTAGTTGGCCGGGATCGGACGGAATAAGCGCCGTCTTAAATCACGAAGTGAGTTACGCATATCATATATATTATTTTAATGTACCGAAGTACATATGATATTTCCATGCAGATATTCTGCGTCATCATACGATGTAAAAGTAATGGAACGGAGAAAAATTCTCTCCGGCGCCGGGATTTGAACCCGGGTTTTCAGCTCTACGTGCTGATGCTTTATCCACTAAGCCACACCGGATACCACCCCGGCGTCGGACAGAATCGTCTCAGATTAAGCTCCAACTCTTGGGTTCCCTCTAGTAGCCGCCCTCTGCACTACGTCATAGATGTCTATGAATGTAGGACCGAAGTCCACACATGTGCTGAGGTGCACTCGTTATGATTGACTAGTTGGCCGGGATCCGACGGAATAAGCGCCGTCTTAAATCACGAAGTGATTTACGCATTATCATATATATTATTTTAATGTACCGAAATACATATGATATTTCCATGCAGATATTCTGCGTCATCATACGATGTAAGAGTAATGGAACGGAGAAAACGTTTTTATTCAATTAGATTTCAGGTTAGCATTGCATACTCTCAAGCGTTCAAATTGCAAGCAATATCAATAATAGCTTCTACTGCTTAATGTCACATCCCCTTGAATATACGTAGGCCTATACAGTAATTAATCGTATGTAAATAAACATATTGAACAATAGACTTGGTCTGGTACCACATTCTATTCATCTCCGGATACATTGCTACGAATACAAAAAGTTAATATTAGATTGCATGGATTGCACGTCTAGCTATTACGTTCGCTGTAATGTAATTAGAAGTGAGTGAAATTTCTCTTCCTTTTCTTTCCTGTAGAAGTAATGGTAAGTAGATAAAGCGTAAGAGAACTTCAAGGTTTGAAATATATGATTCTAGACATTTATGAGGAACAGACTCGTTTAAAAGGTGAGTTGAGGAAAGAAATTGTAACCAGTTGCATACAAAACCTACATAATACACTAAGATATATTACTTTTTTGAGAGACTACCATTGCTTTTCAGGGGAAATTAAAGGGACCGCATTCCTTTTAATTTCTCCCATACTGAAGTCCAGTGCAAGAATACTCAAGCGGCAGTTTTATTGTTATTTACTTTAAGCCATAATGAAATTCGAGAGAAGCACAAATTGAGGAAAAATGGAACTACATAAGTTCCAATTTTAGTCTGGGCTAGCAACTAAAATTAAGGATAATTAAATTCATAAAAGGGCCTACTCGTAATTCAGTTAACTGACAGGTTTTCTCAAGAAAAACCGAGATTCGACTACTAGCAGATCTTGTGTGATATATGATGGACACAACGTTGCGGAAAAAATTCTTTCTGTGCATTTTGATCTTACAATCTCGTCGAATCTGTATGGTCTACAGGGTTTTCATTAAAATTATAAGAAAAGGTCCTTATGAGAGTAACAAGAAAAAGAGTGAATTAGAAACAGTACACGCTTTAGATTGCATCTTGCCATTGCGTCCTGAAAGGACGTTTGTGACAAAGAATACAGGTAATAATATATTATTATAAATACCATTATCTGCATTCATGGATTGGATAGTTCAACCTGTTGAGATTTCAACATCAGTTCTCCAACGTCAACATGAAGCATATTCCTCTTACATTGTAGTACAGAATTTGTTTTGGATGTCTTTGCTAATGAATTTTATTCTGATTACCTTTACACATTTGTTGTTAAGTTTGTATTTTATATTTTGTTGTAGATATATATATATATATATATATATATATATATATATATATATCGAGATTCTGTTTAATTTCTGCACTGTCTTCTTCTGTACAGCCTTCAACCGAACGCAGAAGATTAATATCTACAGCAATTCCTTTAGCATCCAGAACTCTGAACCACAGATCTATAATGGAACATCCTGTTGATGCCTCATAACATTTTAATTCTATCTATTTTGTCATTCTTTATTTAACGTTCTAGAGAGACGACAGACTCTCAAATTTTGATAATCTGGTTTTTAAATCGTCGTTAAAGTCAAATGAAATTCCACAGCCTATGTATATTTGAAATGTCTAAAAAGATAATAGTAATTCAATTATTATGAAGTCCACACCTGTGGAGTAACAGTCAGCGCGTTTGGCCGTGAAACCAGGTGGCCCGGGTTCGAATCCCGGTTGGGGCAAGTTACCTGGTTGACGTTTTTTCCGGGGTTTTCCTCAACCCAATACGAGCAAATGCTGGGTAACTTTCGGTGCTGGACCCCGGACTCATTTCACCGGCATTATCACCTTCATTTCATTCAGACGCTAAATAACCTAGATGTTGATACAGCGTCGTAAAATAACCTAATAAAATAAAAATAAAAAAGTTATTATGAAACAGACCACCTACGAAATTCTGAAATGACTAACATTTATAAAATCAGGTCTTAAAATATGACCTCCACTCATATTAAGAAGTGTTAATGGGCTCAAACTGCGCGCACAGTTATATATAGTGCAATTATAGGGTCTTTAACTTGCAGTTTTCACGAGCGTGGCTCATAGATGTCGCTAGTAACGTGATGCGTAGATCACTTAGTTCGCCAGAGACTATCCACAGTGCACCACAGGAGGTGGGTATACATCACAATCGCAATGAATTAATGATGATAGTGAAGAATTGTTGGGATGTCACAGAGGAATTGGAGTAGCCGGAGAAAAGTCCCATGTTGCATGGACTAGGGATGTCAAAGCGCATGCACTGTGTGCTCTTAGGAACCCGCACATTTCCTTAAGACCTATGATTGTACATTATCTTGCTGAAAAGTGAACCTTGTTGGATTTGTATTGCTGGTAGTAAGAGCACGCAGTGCAGGCGCTTTGACATCCCTGGCCTGAACCCATCCCTGTGACTTGTCCAGAACAAGTTACAAGTAGATCGACCGAGATTTGCTCTTGGGCCCCTGCCTTATAAGCTCAGCGCGCTTTGGAGAAAATAGGCCTAGTTGATTGTCATCTTCCGTAAATCGCTACTCCATCACGTTTGAACCACAACATGCTGTACACACAACATGCTTTGTCAGTCGAGTGAGTACCTACTATTTACTCAATGTATGGAGCTATTAAATTTTTCAGTAATCTTATATTCAAATTTAAATTTCACAACCTTGCGGTTAGTGTGGCTAGCTTTCTTATATACGTATTTGTCTATCTGCAGTAAAGATTTTCCTATCACGGAGTTTGAGGGAAGATTCCGAAATGAGATCATTAACAGTTCCCAAGACCTCTATAGCATTCCTTCAGCTCACTAGATACCTGCTTAAAAAATTCCAAGACTATACGTTGCAACACTGATGTTATAATGACAAGGTATTCCAATGTCACGCAAACGTTTTAGGCTCCATGCCAGTCATTATTTATACCATCACCAGAGGGCTACGCATATAAGAATCAGAATAAACATGACCGCAAGTTTCATTCGTCAGTTACATTAAAATTTAATCACATTTACGAAATAAACAAAAGACCTGGACTATATTTTACCTCCTTCCAGACACAACATTAGTAAATGTCTTCTCGTGAATAGGCCATATAAAAATTTCCTATTATCTATAATCTTACGGCCGACCTTTGAAATGAACGTTAGAACAATAGAGAAATTTATTTAAAGTAACAAGTTATACATAAAGTGTTAAAAGTATCGAAGATGATTTCATTCCGAACATCGCATGTGTACTATTTACAGCACATAACTTTCAAACTGACAAGCAAACATTCTGATGGGGCAGATAAAAAAAAGTTTTTTTTTTCTTTCACCACGTTAATAATGTCAAAAGAAGTGCTTATACAAATTTTGGCCACTCGATCGCAATTACGAGGCCCGTAAAAAATAAGTTCGCCAGGGGCCGTTAACAGAAAGAAAACACTATTTCATTGGAAAAATTTATTGGAACAGACACAGCAATTGTTGAGCTATTTTCAACATATTCCCTACCGGAATAGAGACATTTGTCATATCATGGGATCGACACAGAGGTGCAGACGGCTGTCAAACGCTGGTTCCGATCCCAGGCGGCTGACTTCTACGACACAATGATACAAAAATTGATTCCATGATATGACAAATATCTCAATTCCAGTAGAGGATATTTTGACAAATAGCACAACAATTGCTGTATCTGTTTCAATAAATCTTTCCATGCAATTGTGCTTTTCTTTTGTAAACGGCGCCAGGACAAATCACTTTCCGGACGGCCTCGTAATTGGGGTCGAGTGTACTATTGGCGATTTAATCCAAATATTCATGCACGGTTTGTTTTGGGACGGTAATGATGCACCAGTGATTCATCACCTGTGTGACTATCCGGACTAGCATATTGTTCCCTTCATCCTGTCTGTTCGAATCAAATCGCCAACCTGTTTTACATATGTCCCCGCGACAATCTCCATTGGCAGACCAATTCGGTGTGCAAAGCTTGTCCACCCTTCAGAGAAATGTTGCACCCAATTGTAGACAGCTCGACGTGACAGGCAATGAACGCCATGCACGATCAACATTTCTTTATGAATATCCTATGCTGCCAGACTTTTTGCCGAGAAAATCGCATAACGGAGTGATGTTCGATAATAGTACACTAGTACAGAGGTACTGCCATCTTGCAATTGCTGTCTCTTTGTTTCACTTGTATACACAGCAATCATCTTGACACCTGGATAAATCCACCATCTAGGGATAATAGGAAACGCTTATTCAAAAATGTAGGTCGGCCTCGCTAGCGTAGTTGGTATAGCGCTGGCATTCTATGTTCGAGGTTGCGGGTTCGATCCCGGCCCAGGTCGATGGCATTTAAGTGTGTTTAAATGCGACAGGCTCATGTCAATAAATTTACTGACATGTAAAAGAACTCCTGCGGAACAAAATTCCGGCACACCGACGACGCTGATATCTCTGCAGTTGCCAGCGTCGTTAAATAAACCATAATTTTAATTTTTTGTAGGTCGCTACTTCTGTTTGTGACTTACTAACTCGCATATACAGTGTATGTATGTATGTATGTATGTATGTATGTATGTATGTATGTATGTATGTATGTATGTATGTATGTATGTATGTATGTATGTATGTATGTATACGTACATCGAAGTCTTTTCTATTTCTTTCAACTGAAATTATCATCTTCCAGTAACTGTCCTAAAATGATGTGAGATTTGCAAATTTTAAAAGAGAAAGATGTCTCTTACAAAGTGGTAACAGATAATTAGTTTGATACTAAGTTACGCAAAACATCAATAATCTATTGTTGCATAAAAGGTACAGTATAAGCAATTAAAATCACTTACCGTACATTTCACCGATGTTCTCAAACGTTGGCTATAAATTCATTTTAGTATCAAAAACAGAAAGAGTATTCTTACTCACAACTACCGTCATAAGCATCTTGTAGCGAACAAATTAATGATAAGATTGTTAGGCTTGCTTAAACAAGGTAAAAAAATCATAGGCCTATAGGAAAATGGAGACGGAAAACTTAAGTTTTCTCTACGTGCATCACTGATTTGAATTAGAAATGATATCCTTCAAGGGATGAAGGAACCATACACAGGGTCTCTAATAATAAGTTCGACAAAACAAACAGAACTACAGAAAAGGTCTTCACTCAAAAGATAAATTAACAGTATTGGATTATAATTTCTATGAAATACTATCACATCATTGTTTCCTACAATATTGTACAGAGAGTTTCTTACTATAACTAATGATATTTTTATGAGCCCTGAAAATTATTTCAAGGGTTTCTTCAGAGTAAAATAAATTTTCTTTTACTCAAAAAAGAGCCTGTTTCCACTAATCTACGGACTGTTGTTCTGGTAGGAACGTATTTCTGTGGGAACTCACGTTGTAACAAAAGACGACACTTGTGTATGAAACGGTATCTGTAATACTTCTTAAAAACACTTTTTACTGTAAACAGTACATATTCATACATAGTACGTCTACGACTGAACACTAGCTTGTGTAACCGACATTTGACTTCACAGTATATGTGATAAATAAATAAATCCTTTCTTTGGCATGGTACACATCCTCCGTTCCTACAGACTTACAATACAATACGATGCAGGGAAGAGTATATATTTTAACAACATTAATTTTGATAGGCACACATTGCAGGCCTCTCTGATCGTGTGGTCAGCACGGTACAAGATCACCGCTGTGACAGCACAGGATGGCACATGACAAGCAACACATACCCAGTCTCACAGATAAATATCTTCCATTGCTCACGTCGGGAATCGAACCACGGACCGCTTTGATGAGAAGCGCATATACTATTCAGGAGCCAAGACGGCGGACATTTACTATATCAATAAAATGTACTAATAAAATAATGTAATACACAACAGTTTCGATTGGTTCATAAATCACTTCCATTAAACAGTTGCTTACAGCTCTTAATAGATTAAACTTCTGATCGCTGCTGATTAATTATATGCACGCGTTTGTGCACCGCAATCTAGAGAATAATTGTTCCTCGCTACAAAAATTTTGAGAATCCAATATCAGGTGCTTGCACAGTAAGGTTTATATTCTGAATGATGTTTGATCCATACTGTTCTCGCGGACCACGAATTGACAACAATGACACTACAAGACCTCTCGTAAAACACACAGGCACACACAAGCTATACATAGCACGCTGGATAATTTTAGAGACGTCCCCTTTCTTTACAACCACATTTTTAAATTCCAGTCCATGTCCAAGACACAGCTGCCCCGTAATTCACATCTAACAAGAAGCAGTTTTGGTCTTGTACAGCGCAACTGGATGACCCTGCACGTGGTCAATTATCACAGTTGCTGTCCGGTCGTAATTTATACAGTCCAGCCGACTAATTCGGGCACCTACAACTACGTATGTGGAACGCTATGGACAGAATCTGACTCTCGCGTGAAAGCTAATTTATTCTAGTTTACGGCCAATTCAACAAACCTCTGTTCCAGAATACTTCAGTCTCTTTCGTTTCTACTATGAATCAAGCAGATTAAGAATAATACTTAAAATTTGTACGTTCGCAGACGAGTTCAGAATATGAAATTACATCCAATTCTACATGGCAACACATAAATTTGGAAAGGTTTAACATTGGAGAAGTTAAAAATCTCAGCATTCCTCACTTAAGTTTGTTAGACAGAAGTAAGTACGAGTAGTATTAATGTAGAGTCCGTGGTTAGTGATTATCATTTTTGTTACTGGTTCCGAAATTTGCTAGTTCAAAACTGACCGAGAGAGATATACTGTATATTTTATAGGCAATAAAATTCCTTAGCATAATTTAATTAAGAAGAAAAAGTAAAGCGATGGCTCCCGTGACCCTAACTGATTGAACTCTAGGCAAAATAACCAGTCAGCTGTTTCTCGCCCCACAAATTTCCTACTTTTCGAGCAGATATCTTTGCGAGCAACGTCTCGACTGGCTGCTGATGAGTCATGGAACAACTCTTCTTCAGACCGCAGAGGTAAGCTTATCTGGCATAGCAGGAGACAAAGTAGAAATACGTTAGTAGTGAATCCTAGGCTTGATAGCGGAAAGTTCCTCGGTAATAAATAAATAAATATGTTTTGCATAATAAAATAGACAATAGAAGTCCATTAACTGTATGTATTATGTTTAAACAAATAGATGACAATAATGATTTTATTATACAGAGTGGGTATAAAGTATGGAACAATGCTTGTAACATTCTTATTTCTAATTTTATGAAGAAACTATTTATACAAAAGTTGTAGGGTATCGAAGAAGGGATATTTTGAACATGTTTTCAAATACTATGCTTTTCATTTATAATTTTTTTTATTTTAGTTGGTTATTTAACAACGCTGTATCAACTACTAGGTTATTTAGCGTCGATGAGATTGGTGGTAGCGAGATGATACTTGGCGAGATGAGGTCGAGGATTCGCCATAGATTACCTTGCATTCACATTACGGTTGGGGAAAACCTCGGAAAAAACCCAACCGGTAATCAGCCCAAGCGGGGATCGAACCCGCGCCCGAACGCAACTTCAGACCGGCAGGCAAGCGCCGTAACCGGCTGAGCCATTCATTTATAAAGGGTGTGCCAATGAGTCTGATTTTTTAAAATGACAGCATGTACGTATTTCCCTATTTTTGGATTCTTCATGTCTCAGTACGTACAAAATCATTTTCTTTTTTTTTTTTGCCATTAGTAAACTGTTGTTTTGTAAAAATTACCTCTTTTGATGAAAATCTTTGTGCAGTTTACTGATCAAAGGGAAATTTTAAGGCTTCAGTACATCAGTTTGAGGAGGCTTTGGATTAAACAATTACAGACAAAAACTGTTAGAAACAAGTGAATGAAGCTAATAAAAACAAGTGAATGAAGCTAATAAAAACAATTGAATAACAATAGTTATTTCATTCCAATATTTCCCTGAAAGTAATTAATCATGGCAAATCTTACAGAAAAACAACGAATTGAAATACTAATGACGATCGGCTATGGTGATAGAAGGAGAACCCAAGAAAAGGTTTGTCTCTTATTTAATTAAATGCATCCAGAAAGGAACATTACTCATTCTACGGTATCTAAAATTTTAAGAAAGTTCAATGAAACTGGAAGTGTTAAATATAAGCCAAAGTCTGGAAGGCCGAAACAAATTACAGATGGTGAAAAAGCTCTTGATATGGTATTAGCAGTAGAAGAGAACCCACATTCATCGACTCGCCTGCTTGCAGTTGACCATGATGTCACTACTAAGTTTGATCATGTGAAGGCCTTCGAAACTAAACTGCGACTTTGGGAATCACAATTAAAATAGAAAAATTTTGTGCATTTTCCAGCCTAAAAAAGTGTAATGATCAAAATTCTGAAAAGTATGGAGATATTAAGTTATATCAGAACTAAGAAACGAATTCTCTGCTAGATTTCAAGACTTCAAGGAAAATGTTGCAAGTTTCAGTTTGTTTTCTTCCCCTTTCACTATTAACATAGACGAGATCTCCGAGAATCTGCAAATGGAGTGCGTTGATTTTCAATGTGTGTCAGACGTAAGGAATACGTTTTACAATGTTCCCTTACTAGAATTCTATCTCAATTATATTCCCAGGAAAAAATATCCAGGCATTAATATATCACTTTTCGGTGGCACATACAGGGTGGCGCACGAAATGTCATACCATTTCTTTCACACATAACACATATTTATTTGTAATACAGTAGTACAAAAACGGTACAGAATTAATCATTACAGGTTGGAAAATGTTTCTTAAGGAATAACATGTTCAATATGACCGCCATTTTCCTCACAATCTCTTGCAAACAAACCCTTATGTTCATCACCACTCTTCGATAGCGCATGGCTGCAAACGGTATTGTGAATAAACGAAATGTTCGATTCTGGGTGGGGGAACATCCTCTCCTACTGCACGAGAAAGAAATGTATAGGGTAAAAGTTAATATTTGGGTAGCGATTTCGAGCCATGGAATTATCGGTCTATTTTTCTTCAATGAAATCGTCAACCAAGTTCGGTACAAAGACATGTCGGAAAACACTTTTATCTCCCATCTCTTGACAACAGGCCCATCTATGCAAACGCAGTGGTTCATGAGAATGAAGTCCGTCCACACACTGCAAACACAGTTCTTCATTTTCTACATGTTTGATGTCTGTGTAATGTCTCATCGGTTTCCTGAGGGTGGCAATATGTGGTCGGACATTAATCCATGTGATTACTTTTTATGGAGATTCTTAAAGAGAAAGTGTCCCACAGGAAGCTATGTAGTGGATTTCAGTTGGAGTTGTGCCGTGCGTGTCAAAGACTGGTGACGAACATAAGGGTTCATTTGCAAGAGGTTGTGAGGAAAAAGTCGATCATATTGAACATGTTATTCCTCAGGGAACATTTTCCAACCTGTACTACTTTAATACAAATAAATATGTATTATGTGTAAAAGAAATGGTATGACATTTCGTGTGCCACCCTGTACATATGCGAGCAAGTGTTCTCCAGAATGAAACATGTTAAGTGCGCAACGAGAACGCGAATCATCGACAGTCATCTGGAGAGTTCACTTTGAGTTGCTACAACATCAATTAAACCAGATGTTGGGAGCCTCGTTCGAGAAACAGTGCCAAATCTCGCACTGACAGGTAAAATATTAATTTACTTAATATTTTAAATTTAATATAAAAACTTAAATTAAACAAAAACTTTATATTAATATTAGATACGTTTATCTTTATAATGTTCAATTTGGATGTACATGAAAATGATGAAATATTTTAAAAAATTAAATCACATGGCCCGCAAACCAATCCACCTTAACTACAGTGGTCCATTGCCAAAAAAAAAAGTAGGACACGCCTGTGCTAGACGAAACATTACTGATTAACCACAAAATCGTTTGAATTGTTAGAGAAAAGTTGAACTATAATATGTAGTATATATAACTTAAAATTAAAGTTTCTTTAAAGATGACTGTTAGAGTTTAAAAGGTTAACTTGGGTCAATAAGGATAAATTGCATTTGTTACTGTCATTAAGTTCGCGGAGTGATATGATAAACTTCCCTTCTACCAACACTTGCACAACTTGAAAAAATAAAATAAAAATGTTAATTATTTGAAATACAGAACGGAATATTTCGTACTTCAATAATTCTGATTGTTCGACTCATTATCTGACAGCGCTTGCTTAGAGGGATGACAGCAAAGGAAGAGAATGGATCAATTTGTTTACTTTAAAAACGTAACTGAGAAGGTTGTGCTTCAGTTGCTCGGATTGCTCCACTCATTACATGACTAAGTTGTGAAAGACTGAAAGCGAATAGAGGGCTCTAATTGGATAAACGTCTTTCAATCGCAGTGAAATGGTAAGGGATTTGAAAACACAAAGGTATTTAGAGGAAAGTGATCAGGAACAACTAGTTTAATAGAAATTTACGTAAAGTAGTGACATTACAGAGAAACATTTATAATTCGAGAGCGGTTACAGCACGCATCACTAATTCTCACTCCATACAAGAAGACTCTGCACATCAACAAACATAGTTTAAAACTCTTAGACACCCCAACCACTGATTGGTCCTATATGTGCGCCGGAAAATTAGACATCTGTCGACACGTGTGGGGCAATGGCTGATGGCGTGACGTAACAGACTATTATTTTAAGTAACAACCTAGCATAAACCATCGAATGCATGCGGAATTTTTACAAGAATGTAAATTACATTATGAAGCGTCCACATTATGTAACGGATTGTTTTTAAAGGTTTCCCCTTATGATGTTTTAGACTTGAATTACCGGAAATTGGCTAGCCATTACAGCCTATACTATTGCTGTACATATGTAGAAAAACGCTAACAACACGCAATTTAACACAGCACAGCAGTGACATCATATTGGAATACAGTACAAGAAGCAAACAGTAACAGAAACAGATAGACAAATCACCATTTCTATCTCTTTGTTTGGGTTAGGGTTCTGAGTGGTGACGTAACCATTACACAACCTCCTTGTTATGTTATCACGCATTACAGATCAAGAAGGCGGTGAAATGAGCAGAATAGAGATTGATCGTGTGCTCTTAATATTAAGTTTTTTAAAAGGAATTCGTGTTCAATAATATTTGTTGTGTATTAATAATTGTTAATTGTGAACTCATTGATGTGTTGTGACATTTCATTCTACTGAAAAGTTTTATTTTATTATTAATTGTGAATCTTGCCATAACTTAAGACAATAGTGACAAGTAACTATCTCATATTGCAAACAATCACTTCTATTACATTGATTTGTATAAATTAATTTAATATGTCTCAAAATAACATGTCCAACTCTGCGACTGATACAAATTCAACAAAACGTCAAAAACTAAATCACGAAACCACTATACCGACATCAAATGCATTTGCACCTTTAGCTGACTCGAACGAAAGAGACCAACAAGAGTAATCGTATCACATTCAGATGGAAACATCTACACCAAAGAAACCACCACCAATTTATATTCACAACTAGTGGCTTGTACAGCAAATTCTGCTGCAAACTAAGTTCGTTAGACGTTCAAATAAATTTTTTTCAGATTTATTTTCAATGAAGAATACTTGTCTTTTTGATAGTTATTTGCTTCCATAATAATGAAACATACTCCCTCTGAATGGATTTTTTAGGCCAAATAATTTTTCTTGAACCTATCCAACTTCAGTTTTTGAGTTTCAACGCGAAAACGCAAGTATCAATGTCAGGACGATAGCAGTAGCTATTTCAGGTCATTGTGGATTGTAGGCAAAAGCTTAAAAAATGTCAGGTTTGCTAAGCTTTCGAACAATAGCATTTTCGTATAGCTGCTGCGTGTAGAACTTGAAATGTAGAGTGTAAAATCATCCTACTAAGAGATCTTGCTGAAATGATCTGGAGGCTACAAAATTTTCTAGGCCTCTTATTTTATCAGTAAGTAATACCTTTTTATCTTTCCTTAGGAACTGTAATTTTTGCGCTCTCTCGAGCCAATACTGAAGACAATGACACATATCAATATCTACACTACACCGCCATTAAGTATATGAAAAAGACCCAACCTCACTGGGTTAATAAGTATAAAAATATTTTATTTTTAATATCAATATTATTATCTTATTTAAGTTTTGTAGTTATATATAGCAGTCACTCAGTAAATTATAGAAATGAAGATCTAAATTAAAATATTCTCTACATTTACTTACATAACCTCAAAACGTTTCACTTTTATGTCATCAATATAGCATCAATATTATGTAAAATTAATGAAAAATAGACGCATCATGATATTAACGGGACACTCAACTTAAAAATTGGAGAAAAAGTGTCATAGAAATGAAAAATTAAATTTCTACACTAATTTACGTGACAGAACTAAATCAATACGCAGAATTCTTCCCCTATTCATTGAGAAGTCACAGTCAAATGCACAAAGCCAAGAAATAAAAAATGATAATTAAAAGTGATATTTCAATTAATGATTGATTAAAGATTGAAATATTTTTTATTTTGAAAAGTATTGGATCTAATGAGCTGAGATTTTGCATGTTACTTTCCATGTGTATATTAAACTTTTTCTCCAAATTTGAAAAAGATTGGTCAAATAGGAAAAAAGTTCCAAAATATAGTTGAGTGTCCCCTTAAGTATAATAATATTTAATTTCTAATGGTAATAATGTCATCAAACCACCTCAAGTTTCGTAGATTTGAATATCCAATACACAGCTGTACTCAGAAAATTATACACTGCTGAATCAGTTTTTAATAACAAATTGAATTGAGCTCTAAATATGTCAGCAATCCTGCAGGCCATGGCCTTCGTGTAATAGCCTATTGTTTATTGTAGTGTGTGTTTTGTTCTGAAATTCAATCAAGTCGGCCGTGATTCAATAAAATTAGTTCTCAAAACTGACAACAGATGGATTTTAGAAAATAGGAAAATTATGTAGGAAAATTGACATTTCACTGAAAACTACTATTTTTCCGAAAAACTTTGGATGCCAGGCATGAAAATGAGGGGTCACTCATTAAAATCCGTTCAGCCGTTTTCCCGAAATTTCCATTACCAGTTCAAATAATATATATAGATATTCTGAATATTAATTCTATGATTAATGAGCTCAAAACGCTGGACTCTGGCGGTTTTCGACACATAACTATCGAAAATAACAAAGTGAAGCTAAATATGGATCTCATAGATGGATACAGAAAGGTAATTGATTATTTAAAATCACATCAAGCTGAATTCCATACATATCAGATAAAATCTGACAAAGCTTTTCGTGTAGTCATCAGGGGACTACATCACAGTTGTAATATAGAATTCATGATGTCAGAACTTAAAGAATTGGGTTATGAACCTATACAGATGCTACCAGTTAGACATCCAATCACCAAATTACCGTTACCTTTATTTTTCCTAGATTTAAAACACAATCCTAAGAATCCTGAAATATACAGCTTAACCTGACTTTATAACGGAATAATAAAAGTGGAGCCGCCTAAACCAAGAAAAACTATTGTATAATGTATGCGATGCCAACAATTTGGACACACAAGAAACTTCTGTAATCAGACTGCAAGATGTGTGAAATGTGAAGGCCTTCACCCTACAGAGAAATGTAATAAACCAAAAGACACTCCTCCCATTTGTACAAACTGTAAAGGGAATCATCCAGCCAACTACAGAGGTTGTCCTGAACACACAAGACTACAAAGAGGAGCAACTAGGCATCAGACAATTCCATACAGATCTCAACCAGCACCAGGAACATCATCTTTAGATAAAACTTCAGCTTCCCCTACAGACCTGAAAAAGGTTCCTGCACAAGATGCTCCATTTTCAGATGTACACAGGGAATTTTCCAATCGGCCCTTATATTCAAGTATTGCAGCATCCTCGGTTAAAAAGCAAGGTACTGTAGATAATACTTTAATTGCAAATAATGCATTATTCTCTGATATGATTAAGAAACTAGATATGCTCATATCATTAATACAATCTCTGGTTAATTCATTGAACTTGTTACTCCCAAGAGTACTGCAAAATGAATAACATTCCACAGGCAAGTTTCATTATCAGCACATGGAACTGCCAGAGTTTAAATAATAAATACTATGAATTAGTCTGCTTCCTGAATACTTATCATATTGACATAATGTTGATTACTGAGACTAAAACTTGCTCCAAATCTAAACTTTTTCATATCTGGTTATAAGATATATAGAACTGATCATACCTCTGGAAGCAGAAAAGGTGGATTTGCAGTAATTATCAGAGCAGATTTGTGTCATAACGAACTTCCCAATTTTAGAGGATGCAGTACAAATTTCAAGAGTACAGATAAAAATTGATAATACAGACTATCAAATAGGTTCATTCTACTCTGCTCCGGACCAGAGTGTCACGCCCACTTTGATTTGGGGAATAGTTCATGAAATGAAATTCAGATTCATACTAGGAGGTGATTTTAATAGTAAACACCCTAGATGGGGATCCAAAGTAACCAATTCCCGAGGCATTATGCCATATGATCAAATTTTTAAACTTAATTTGGAAATAGCATACCCTTTTGAACCTACACATTATCCAGATTCAGAACATATGCCTGATCTGCTTGACTTCTTTATTGGTAAACAATTTCAACATTTCTGTAGCGTTCCAAGAGTTATACATGAATTGAGTTCAGATCATGTACCTGTTCTTCTGACTTTATCAGCAGCTATTCCGAATTCATGTAATAAATACACGCTCATAAGACACCCCTTTAACTGGAATGAATATGTATCTTGTCTTGATATCTCTACTAACTTGAAGATTTCCCTAAAAAATAAAAGAGATATAGATATGGCAATAAATACACTTACCAATAATATTAAAACAGCTGCAAATACGGCTTCTTCCAATAGTTCAAACTTTAATCGAATTAGAAGAAAACCAGTATTTCCACCACATATCTTACAGCTCCAATATGTGAAAAGATCAGCCAGGGCACTATGGCAAAGAACAAAATATCCTCCTCATAAGCAAAATTATAATAAGGCTACACAAGAACTAAAATTAGCCCTAAAAGAATTATACAGAGAGGCAACTGACAATCAGTTAAAATCCTTAGATTCAAAGGATGGCAGTCTATGGCGTAAAACAAGACAAATTACTAAAGAAACTGAAAAGATTCCACCGCTAAAATATGACAATCAATGGCTCACAAGCCCGAATGATAAAACTGAGATATTTTCCAAAATTTTAGAAAACCAGTTTAAACCTAATGACAACGAAGATAATATTACAACTTCAGAAGTAAATAATACTTTAGACCAGCCTCTACAACTGTCTCCAATTTGTAAACTATTCACTCCAGCTGAAGTCAGAAACACGATTAATACATTACCCGCGAAAAAAGCCCCTGGACATGACTATATAACACAACCTCTCCTCTTGCAACTGCCTAGAAGAACTATAGTACTGTTAACACAGATATACAATGCAATGATACGCTTATCATATTTTCTTTCAATATGGAAGAAGCACGCTAATATTGTGATGATTCCTAAACCGAATAAAATTCGTACTGATCCATTTAACTACAGACCTATAAGTCTTCTGCCTCTCTTTTCAAAAATATTTGAGCGTCTTTTAGTACCAAGACTATTAACGCATCTCGAATCATTGTTACCAAATACTCAATTTGGATTCAGAAAAATGCATTCCTGTCCGCAACAATTACACAGGATTATTGACATAATTCTTGACACCTATGAAAAGAAACAAATCTGTTTAGGCCTTTTCCTTGATACAGAAGAGGCGTTCGATAAAGTGTGGCATAATGGCCTCTTATTCAAACTAAAAAAACATCTTCCTGACACATACTACCGTTTAATTCAATCATTTCTTAGAAGACGATCTTATTCAGTAATATACGAAGGTGTACAGTCTCAGATTAGATATATTTCTGCAGGTGTACCTCAAGGGAGCATTCTAGTCCCTTTTCTCTATTTAATTTACACTCATGATATACCAACATCTAAATCAGATTCTCTAACTGTGGCTCAGTTCGCTGATGACATTTCTGTCCTTAGCAAAGGAGATACTGGTGAACAAGTGACAACCATTCTACAAAACTTTCTTCAAGAAATTGAAATATGGAACAAAAAATGGAGAACAGTCATGAACACAAATAAGTCATCAACAGTAACATTCACATACCTCAAAAAAGAAAAAGTACTTCCATTATACCTCAACTGTTCACCAGTACCAGAGCATGAAGAAGTACGATATCAGCTGGCTCATCCTAGATAGTCGCTTGACCTGGAATAAATATCTCACTTACACCCTCCAGAGATTAAGATACAGACTTCATCGATTGAAAGCAATACTTTCCAGCTCTTGTCTTTCCCTTTCCAACAAAAGGTTGATATATGTAATGCTTCTTAAACCTATTTGGCTCTATGGATGTTCATTATGGGGATCGGCTTCTATAAGCCAAATCAAGCGTATTCAAACATTCCAAAATCAGGCACTAAGGATAATCACTGGTACATAAGAAATGAAACACTTCATTCAGATCTAGACCTAGCCAAAATAGAGCCTGTAATTCATTCTTCCTACACACGCTTATTTGCAACATTGTCAACACATTCTAACAACTTAATCAACCAGATTCCTCGGAACCTACCCCCTCCACGGTCTGATCGTCGCCTCAAGAGAAAAAGGCACACTGATTTGTTACTGCTTTGAGGAACGTTAATGGACGTCACCCTCTCCACGAGTCTCATATTATTGTAACGTTAATTATTTAAGCACAACTGATAGTACTAATGTACAAAAATTGTCAAATAAATAAATAATAAAAAAAATGTCATCACGCCTCATTGTAATCGACCCTGCCTACAATTAATGAAATTATTTTGTGACAGCCTTAATTAGTATTACAACTGCTTCAAATATCGTAAGTTTACCACTAAGACTTCAAAAATATATAGGCCTAATAGGTGTAGTTTCAGACAGAGAACTAATTAATGACGCGTTCTAGGCGACATAGAGAGATTCTTTGTTCTGCAACCAATCTTAAGTGCTTCAGATACGTACATTTGTTTGCATGTGAAGTCTTCTTGTGTGGAATAAAAATAAGATTAAGTTATCAGTACTTACGTCACCTGTTCTCATATCAGCTGGCTCAACCTTTCGGGGAACTGCAGAGTGATCGTCCAGTCATGCTAACTCAATGGTTGGAACCACTACTGAGCAGAGAATTATTTTAGTTAAAACTTATTTAAAGGTAAAATCAATCCCATGACAGGCCAAATCGGTTCAGAGGGTGGCGATAGGCTAAGGCTCCGACCTTTACAGACAATCGGCATTTAATGGCAGCAGGGATGTCAGTCCTACGTGCCCGCCGTCTTTACCTTGAAAGAAATGTCCCTATAGTACTCATTTCTGTTAGAAGCTGAGTAGACTCCACGACCACAGTGCGTCTGGAAGGATTAGAACAGACCTGGGCGTAAATACCTCAGTTCAGGTACTGCGGAATACCTCTTAACTCCCCACTTCACATTTCCCGGCAGAGATAGTTATTTATCGAATCGATACGAGTAGACCTGAAGGAAATCATTGATATGTAACGCATTGTATAAGGCATGCATCATGGCTTTCTCTGATTGCCTAAAATCCATCACAGATGCACAGCGCTTTACTATGTGTTCGTTTCTAAAGCGGTGAAGCGGAAAGGACATAGGCGTGGGTATCTTCTCTCCTTTTTCCTTTCCCTTTATGCCCAGGGCTGAATTAGTGCAATGGAAAAATCACTTAGCAGATTATCTCAGGAAACTAGCCTTTTGTACACAATGTTATGCAGTCCATTAGTACACAAGAACTTCAGAATGTTTCGAAATCTCTTGACTAGGAGTGGAGCCTGTATTCAACGAGACGCTGATCATTTTCAACATTTTATACAATTTCAGTAAGTCTTAAAATTCTGTGTCTTCTTCTTCTCCATAATAATAATAATAATAATAATGTATAGGCTAACAATGCGATTACACATACTTCGCGCGTAGGTTACAATAGAGTGCGAGATTCCGGATATCTGCGACAAATTTAAGAATACACACACATTTACCACGTTTTACAGAGTTCTTGTTCTGCAAATAATTTTCCACTAGACTATTTTCTCTCCCCAATAATGTACCGAACCATTAGAATGACTGGGCAGTCACGTGCTGCTGCTTCCCGAAAAGTTGACTCAGAAGCATGTGACGGAAATGCCAATAACGATGCGCACTGTATGTAATAGCTATCAGATTATAAGAGGATCTCTCTGCATAATTACTGAAAGTGTACTGAACATTAGTCTAAGTGTCATTTACTGGGCGCCATTCATTATTATTTCTAGCGTATAGTTGAAACAACTAAATCCATTCGAAATTTAATTCATACCGGAGTCAAAATCAGTAACATAAGCATAACTACAAGTCCTGAACATTGCATCGATTTCATGAATGTATTATAGAAATTTCACGAGACAAATATTTTGTAACTAATTATCTTATTGTCAGGAATGTTTTCACGTATTCATGGTCTTCCTCAGCGTCTTAACGTTACTCAATTCTGCACAGACATTAGTCTATGTATATTTCTCTTTCAATTCATTTTCACAGAACAGTTCTGAACTTTGATGTCCCAGCAGGAAAGGAGTTGTCTTGGAGTATCGCATTTGTGTTTTAAACGACTGTACTATAGAAGCACCATGCCTAGAAACCTTATAATTTAAGTCTTACTTCATACCAGAAAACAAGCAAAAGACACGAATTAACGTGTGTTGTTCTGGTCGTTTTTACTGTATACCGAGAAGAAGACATTGTAGTAACCTCAGGTAGTAGCTACCACAAAACGCAATGAGGTTACTGGATGCAGTCCAGATTCCAGATTTAAACACGTTCTTAAACTAACTTCAATTAATTAGTGCAGTGTCTTGATATGCATGCAAGCTCTTAATTAACGACAACGGCGATACCATCTTGTTGTCTTCATCGCGTATTTCAGCTTATTAAAACGGTAGCCATTCTAGTAATTCAGTACGGAATTTGATCACGTATACAAAGGATCTAAATTAATTCAACAAAGAATACATTCGAAGTAAATTTAAATTCAATAAAAACTAAAATGTTCTCATAAATATTCACACACAAGTTTCAAGACATAATGATGACATAAAAACATAGGGATACTGTTCCAACTTTTAAACAAAATTAACACAGAACAAATACCAAGTAAGTTTAAAATAAAATAAAAGCCAAAATCTTGTAATAAATATCACTGGTTCATTGCTTGTTAAAATAATCGAGAGTGGTCGATTAAGACATTTCAAGATTCGACTAATCCGATAAATCCACAGACGTCTCTCAGCCAATGGACAAGCTTATTCATACACAAGTGTCCAATGAGAATCGTACTAAACTAATAGTTAGAAGCAAGGTGCTAAAAACTAATATCTGATAGTATTTTATCCTACGTTCATTTATTTCATTTCACGGAGCATTCTATTCCTCTCATCTCTGCTTTCGATTCTATTATTACTCTGGAAGCTATTAGCGGTTAGTATGAAGCACTAAACAAATATGCCAAGTTTGGGTGTGAAAATACAAAAAGAATAAATATGAAGCTATAGAGGATTTAACATCAACGAATACCTACTAAAAGAAATAAATGGGACTAAAAGCTTCTGTGTACGGATTGCTGTGGGAGTCAACTTACCGAACTCGGTCTATCCCACGATAGTGCGCAGAGTCATGCGAGAGTGGGCGACAGTGGGAGAACCAATACTGATTGCCGCTTGAGATAGACAGAAAAGTAAGTGGTGATGGTAGAGGAAACCGTACATTAAGTTTTACTGAAAATGAGTTCACAATGAAATTAATATTTTGAAACTAAAAATTAAAAAAAAAACCTATTTCATGATAAATTATATTATTACTAGCCGTACCCGTGCGCTCCGCTGCACCTGTTAGAAATAAATATAAAGTAATTACATAATTAAAATAGGACGTTTGATCCAGGGAACAACTTTTACAACAGCGCAAGATAATCTGCTTCGCTCATTACCCATTTTTTTTGCATTGCATTTATTGCATATACTCGTATATCTTATGTATTTTAACACGATTCAATTGAGCATAGTTGAAATTTGAATTATAAAATAATGGATTGCTAAGCTAACGTACTATTACTGCATACTAAATAAATACACTATCGTTGTTCGTTAATTCTCTGAGATTAAAATGAGTGTACATAAATATTATTTTAATAAATACAGAAAACGACTGTACAAAATAGCCTATCAAATTTTCTGTGCTTAAGAAGCTATTTTAATCTTACCTGTCCTCGATTTACTCAGACGTTACTGTAATAACATTATAACTTCATGTCCATCTAGAGAAACTACACTTTCCAATGGTGAAATAATAATTAATTATACAAATCGGTTAATTTAGCTTCTGATATTACATCATACAAACACAGAAACATTGTCTGTAGGCTATGTTTAATAGCTTTCGATTGCTGATGTCCAAGGCCCCTGTTTCGATTGTTGTTGTCCAAGGCCCCTTATAGACGAAGTCATTTGTTCTTAATTCATTGCACCGTCTTAGATGGCGTTATTTTAATTTTAAAACTCATTTATCTCATTAAATATCAGTCCTATCAAAATTTTGTAAAGAATAAAACTTATCGGAAATCATTTTTGAAGAAACTTTTGTTATGTAACATTTTTCACAAAAATCAATAATAAGCGAGATATTTCGATTTATTTAATTCAGGCCCCCTTATAACCCCCCTTTTAAATAAAGTATTTTGAATGCCATATAGCCTAAAATCTAAGTTACAACGAACTTAATTTATATTCTAATTTTCATATAAATCGGTTCAGCCATTATCGCGTGAAAAGGTAACAAACATACAGACAGACATACAAACAAAAATTGCAGAAATGCGATTTTCGATTTCAGGGTGGTTAATTATATATGTTAGGACCAATTATTTTTGGAAAATCGAAAATTACCAGAAAAATTTCGGCTACAGATTTATTATTAGTATAGATAACCTAAACTGTTTATCCAAGAATTTCATATTTTCAGGAGGCTGCTTTCATAGGAATGCACTCATGCAATACGATACTGCAGAATTTCACACGGGAAAATATTTTTCACCATCACTACACTCCCTTAATCATCAGTTTAATTTATCATCACAACTTTTTCTATTGTGTTTTTATTATTTTATTACATTCGATTTTTGTATTTTTAATTATGCTTCTCCTCTTAACTATTTGCATTGATTGAGTTACTTATGTTGTATTCTAGTTCATAGATTTGTATTTTATATTCTTGCACTGTAGTATTGTTTTTAATTTTATATTATCTCACTTTTGTTAATAGTTTGTAATATGTTAATATTTTTGCTCATTTCACTTTTCCTTTAAATTCACTACTTAACTATCTTATATTGTGTATTTGTGACTTGATGGAGTGTAAGATGTGGTTTTAACTCCGCCAATATAAATAAATAAATATTTCACCGGTAATTTAATTTCGCCTTTAAACTCACGTTCCTCGTCATGGGATAATTATTTGTCGACTTGTAGTCTGCAAATAATTATGATGACAAGAAACATGAGTTAAGCTTGCTTAAATTACCGAAAACTATCAACATTTGTGACAGTAAGCTTGATAGTGGAAACTTATTTCCTGAAGTTGGACATTTAAAAAACAAAGAAGAGAAATTTGTTATTTTTTTAACTTGGTTATTTAACGACACTGTATCAATTACTAGGTTATTTAGCGTCGATGGAATTGGTGATAGCGAGATGGTATTTGGCGAGGTGAGGCCGAGGATTCGCCATAGATTACCTAACATTCGCCTTATAGTTGGGGAAAACCTCGGAAAAAAAACCCAATTAGGTAATCAGCCCAAGCGAGGATCGAACCCGCGCCCGAGCGCAACTTCTGAGCTACGCCGGTGGCTTTTGTTATCTTATGATAGGATGAATACTGATAATCATTACGTCAGTTGAATTTAACATAAGCGAGAAATGGTGGAGTTTTTTTTCCTAGTCTTCTAATTCAAGAACACGCTTCTTTCACATGACTTCATTATTAACATTATGGTTTAGATAATTAGGCCTGTTCCGTCTCTGCAACAGCGAAAGTTATGGCTCCTTAAAAGAATTTCTGGGATAGGCCTATTACAGGGTAACCGAAGTGCCCGGAGAAAACCTCCGCGCTGCCTGGACCATGGACTTCCTCAACACAAATTGTAAGTTCCGGACCCCTTGACTTACAAGCCCAGCGCGACGCACCGTGGTGGTTATATTACATTAATTGACATTTTTTTTAATTAATCACTGAAAATATGTTTTAGTTTTTAATAAAATGAATGATATGATAAATGCAATGTAATATTTCTAACATTTTATTAAGTACAATTTCAAATTAAACTCTACTCATTAAATCCAAGTAAATTTTACAACCAATAAGTTAATTTCTGCCATTAACGTTTACGACTATTCTCTATTTCTCGTGAGTTTTCATAGTTTTATTGCACGTGCCAACTTCATACATGCCACATGCGATTATTTATTTTACCAGCCGACATTTTAAAACCCTAAGCGTACAAGTCCGGAGCAGATGTTATAAAATTCTTAACGTTTAACATATTACATTCAAGCAGCATTATGCCATATGTGACAGACAGCTAATAAAATTGCAGTACTGTTTACGAGAGACATTCATGTAGCGACTTTCAAATGAAATAATACTTCAAACCAGGGTTATACAAAATTATATATAGGCTATACCATTTAGATCTTACGCTGTGGTTTAAGCGGAATCGTTTCTAACTACAAACCAGCGTCTCCTGGTTTCGATTGGTAGTAAGGAAATACACATTTTGATTTCTCCGGTTTGGACTGAATATGTGACAAGTGACCTCATGCCATGATTAATTATATTACCAAGAAATCCCGCTAGATGCGAAAGTCTATCATGGCGCATCAATCAGATTTTCGGACTCGACACAGTACAGCGATTCCACTGTTGGATTTAACGGAAGGCATCAGAAAAGCTATGGACGTACGTAAAATTACAATACCGACACTATTAGACCTCAGAAAAGCGTTTGACACTGTAAATATCGACTTACTGACGAGAAAATTACCATAACTCCAATTATCAGAAACTGTTTTTTGGTTTTACTCTTACCTCAGCGAACGCCAGCAGTGTGTTTCCATTGGAAGTCGAACTTACTCTTGGCGTAAAGTTGATTCTGAAGTCCCACAGGGATCTGTCCTAGCATCATTACTATTTACGTAAATGACATCCCTTCCACTCTAAAATTCTCTAAACATCACCTCTAAGCAGAGGATTTACAAATATATATTCATACAATGCCTGACTCACTCAATGACGCAATACGCAACCTTAACAAGGACTTTGAATCTACATCTGCATGAGCCAAAAAAAGTTCGGTTTGACTCTCAATACAAGAAAATCACAAGCAATCCTAGTGGTATATCAATGTCTATTATCCAACATTACTCCTACTCTTCCAGTCAAATTAAATGAGACAATAATCCCTTTCGCTTCCTGTGTTAAAAATCGTGGAGTTTACTTCGATACGTATTTAAACTGGAACAACCAAGTAACTTATAGGTATCAAAAAAGTGTTTTCCATACTATATTTCTTAAACAGTTTCTCTCGCTTTCCTTCAAAAAGTACTAGTGAAAACGCTAGTAATGCACCACTTTGATTGTGATTTTCTGCTGACTGATCTCAATGTCAACCAGTCGCAAAGATTACGTGTTCATAATTCTTGTGTTCGCTTCGTCTGCAATGTCCGTCTCGTTGACCACATTACTCCATCCTTCCAAAGTCTAAACTGGCTACGACTGAATGAACGTAGAAATTTTCATTTCCTTGTTCTTCTTTTCCAAGTCTTCACACTTCTACACCTACCTACCTTGCCTCCCGTTTCAGTTACCTATCATCGCATCACAATCTCTACACACGCATGCAAAATAGCCGCATACTAGCCATACTAACACATAAGACAACATCGTATTAATCATCATACACATACACAATCTCGCTATCGCGGGTATGGAATACTCTACCCAGTGACATCAGAGACTGTCGGAATTTAACAGTGTTAAAAAATAAAACCCATTAAGCATTTTCTTACTGCGAAGAGTGCAATGCAGTAAACTGAGTACACTAACTTAATGCAAATGTTTCGAAATTGTTACTGTTTTGTTTCTCTTGATATTTGTACAATCAGTTATTTATTTCTAGATCTTTTGTAATTTTCTTTAATCACTAATATATTAGGCAGTCAATATATTGCATTAGTACTTTGTGCCCACTGTGATCTTATCTTTCTACGTGTATTTTTTATTCCATTCTTTTTGCATTTTTTCTTTTGCTTTTTATATTTGTATTTGTAATTTTATTTCCATCTCTTATTTACTTCTTCTCCCTACATTTGTTTTTTGTATATGCCTAATTGCATTCTGGTGTTGTGGTACAGAAGACCTGACGACCTTAACTCCGCCAGATTAAATAAATAAATAAAATAATAATCCTTACAAAACTGAGAACGGACATGTCAAACGGACTAATTACTGGAGATTAATAATAATGATGATGATGATGATGATGATGATGGTGATAATAATAATATGCAGTTTATTCTAATTTGTGATGTCCTGTGCTGCTTTCCTAGCTGGAAATCCTGCGCCATGCTGACCCCACGGCATAGGAATCCCTCTATGTGTTTGTCCAATGTCAGTTTGAAAAATCAGAAAGAGAGGCCAAAACTTGACAAGGGCTATAGCCTCATGGAGTACTTGTAGTACCAGTTGTCAATTTGATATGGTAGTGTCCTACTTACAGAGATGGAGTTGGCTGTCAATGGAGTCGAGGTTCAATTCTATTCAAGATCCCTCACAGAAATTACTTAAACAGTTCACTCTATCAAATTTAAGTCAAAATTACAGGAAAGACGTTCAGCTAGCAATTAATTTATCTAATAGCTTAAAATCACATGAGACACAGAAGGCCCGCTGATCTAATATGAGAAGCTGATTATGTTTCTCTACATCTTATTTGCAATGCCGTGAGCGAAGAACGACTGGAAAGCTCACTTTTAAACTATTTAAGACATCTACTTACTGGCTTTCTTTGCATTACGTAAGAAAGATCGAGAGACGTACATTTCGTAACAAATATGCGGGTTCACTCCGTTTTCGAACGGTCTATAAGTAATGTAAAACTTGCTATATCGAGATGATTTTTTTGCCATCTTGTTCCCCAAGGAGCATCACCAGTCTTAATACCACTTATATTAGCCTATTTACTGAAACTGTGTCAAAGGAATCTCAGGATACACTACAAACAGACAATGCCGTGTGATTCACGAAGTTATACTTGCAGTCTTATAACCAGTCTATGAGCAAAAAAAAAGAGTTCATAAAAACAGTAACACAACTGTTTCTCGTTTTCAGAAGTACAACACTGTGAACGAGGGTCCAGTTCTCCTACACAGTCTTATCAAACACAGACAAATTGTCACCTAGAATCCCATCGTTGACGACTTTGTCCCTTAGAAAACGAAAGAAGTCAGTCACTGTGGCGTTACTAGGGAGAGAGGACCATACTGTAACAGTATTTCTGTTTGTGGATACAGAAAATGTGGCTATATCGTGAGAGTGGAGAAGTTAACTCAGAACACGACTCTTTTGATCCGCGGCCCTGTTTTTCTGATCTGTAATTCCTTTCATGTCTGGAGAAGTATCCGACAAAGAAAATGGATCATGTAACTGGAAAAAGAGAAAATTGTGTAAATAAAGTATTGTTATATTTCAAAACGTGAAAAAGATTTTGCGTACTCGTAGTCTTACTTAAAATTGAGTTTTGGAAAGTAGAAATATAAATCAGCTAACTGCACATACAACAGGCATTTGGTTTGCTGTAGTTATGAAAACTTCGCGGATTAAAGAGGTCAGTAGCTGTAAGACAGCACTAAGATTAAATATTTGTCAACGGATGATTCTGATGCAGATTATAATTGCCTTTTTATAATTATATATTCTATTTATCGGAAGAAAAATAAAGAAAGTAAATGTACAAATTCGAAATTAGGCAGTAGAACAAATAGTTTCAAATACTTGGGGGGTACTATAAGTAGTAGCATGAGCTCCTGCTAATAAGTTAAAAGGAGGATTGCAATGGCACAGGAAGTTCTTAAATGGAAAAAGGAGCATTTTCTGCGGAACTTTGGAAAAGTACTAAAGAGGAGACTAGTGAAGTGCTTTGTATTAAACCTGACATTGTATAGGGCAGAACTATGCGAATTACGAAGAAGTGAAGAGAAACGACTGGAAGCATTTTAAATACGAATATAGAGAAAAACGGAGCGTGTGAAATGGGCAGACTAAATAAGAAATGAAGTTGTGCTAGAATGAATGAGTGAAGAAAGAATAATGTTGAAACAGATCAGGAAAGGAAGCTAAATTGACTGGGTCATTGGCTAATAAGAAACTGGCTACTGAAGGATAATGCACTGGAAGCAATAGCGAACGGGAGGAAAGAGAAAAAGTTAGGGCAGAAGATGTCAGATAATAAACAGCATTAAGATTATAATTATGGATCTATGGCAGAAAATAGGGAAGATTGGATAATGCTGGGTTTGCAGTGAAGAACCTTTCCTGGGGCAGAAAACTATGAATTAATGAAGTGTTAGAGTTTCAATGACCAAGGACAAGCACAACGTGGAACGCTAACAAGACGAAGTCAACACCACGGTTGAGGACAGTTTTGGCAAAGGCTGAAGCAAGGGCGTTAAAAATTATGAATATATTCTTCAATCAGCATATTAGTTCACTTCGCTTGCATTCGAGCATGTGCACTAAAACAAGAAGTGATCTTTCCTAATCTACTTTGAAAGTCTGTTTGCACAAGAAAAATACACTACTACTATAGTCTATGAAATAGTATATTATTATTATTATTATTATTATTATTATTATTATTGTTATTATTATTATTAATATTATTATTATATGTTCTATTAAAGAAAAGTAAAACAAAACAAAAGACGTTAAGATACCAGTGTCAGACCTCCGAAGACTTGGCAAGAACCGTAACCTGAAATCAATCCGTTCAATGGCAACATGTGAAAATCGTTACTTCCTTCCTTTGTGCATACAGTGAATGTATGTCTTTGCTAACTTTAGTCTTCCTACCAATCCTACGTTCATATTAAACGGGCAAATGTCGAGCTATAGACGTATGGGCTGAGATTATCCATGCTAATGCCTCACATTTAAAACAAAATCGATGTCATGCTGGAACACTTTTTTTCAACGCACAGTACGTTACGGGTTTTGAAGCAATTCAATTTTTTAAAATAGGATTTATTTACAATAGACTGATTGCATGATCTGACAGCTACTACTTAATGAAGTTAAATACAATGAAACTACAGTATGACACTATATAAACAATATAAACGTACTATTACAGATTACAAAATTTATCATGTTACTACATAGCTCTATATTCTTGTCTGCAGTTAATTTTTTTAACTATCAAGTAGTGCATTGCACAGAAAAGACATTTGTTTGTAATACTTACAAAAACATGCGAGACTTCATTTATTAATTGCATGGTTTAAGTATACCGGTACAATTAATTTTGCATACATTTACATAAATAGCAATTAGTATAGTGTAATAACTTGTAATTTTTATATAAAAAATCGATATTCAAAATTGATATTAAAATTAAGGGATCGCACAAAACGTCATGTTACGGAGTTGCGCTGCAAGCCGAAAGGTGTTCCATTCTCAATGGGATTATGGATTTTCACTATTGATTTAATCTTTCCAAGCTCACTCTCACCCTGGGGTTCATTCACCTCTAACAGAAATGAGTAGGTACCAGAGGTATTTCCGTCGGGATAAAGGCGGTAAGAATACAAGATTGACATCCCTACTGCTAATAATGTCGACTGTTTGGAAAGATGGGAGCCTTAACCTCTCGCTACCCTATAGGCTTCCATTGTTTGTAACAAGATAACTCTACCTCTTTTTACTTATTTTACTACGATTTTTCGACTGCTGTGGTTACATAGCGTCTGAATGAGATTAAGGTGATAATGCCAGCGGAATGAGTCCAAGGTCCAGCGCTGAAAGATATCCAGCATTTGTACTTATTGGGTTGAGGGGAAACCTCGGAAAAACCACAACCAGGTAACTTGTCCCAACCAGGATTTGAACACTGACCCGCTCGTTTCAAGGACAGGTATGCTAACCGTTACTCCATAGCGGTGGGCCGTTAACTTTACTTCTTATGTATAAAAATACCGGTGGTTTATAAAAACTCGATGTTTGGCAAAATGATTTCTTATTCTGTTTTTATACGAGTACATGTAAAAGTTACACAGGGATCGTGACGCGACAGCTCATGAAAGGCCAAGGCCTACCATGCTGACGCTGGTCTCATGTCCACATGCCTCAGCAGAAATGAATGATCATCCAACCAGTAAGGGGGGTGGTCAGCACGTTGACACCTCCAGCCGTTACAGCTGACTTACGAAACCAGAGTTCGCTATCTAACGTACAGCGTGGGACTCATCTCACGGCCCTGATCGGAGGAGAACATAACTGGGGAATTAATATTTGAGGAGGAAAATTCGCTCCGGCGCCGGGGATCGAACCCGGGTCCTTGGTTCTACGTACCAAGCGCTCTGGCCACTGAGCTACGCCGAATTCAATCCACAGCACCGGACCGAACTCTCTTCCTTCGATGTTTCCCTTTGTGGCCTGACTCCAAGTTAGGTATATACGTTGACGTTTTATGTCCAAATCAACTGCCATTATACAAGGGGCGCACTCAACTGAGTGACTGTTTGGCCGGGACTCCGCAGCCAAGTGCACAGCAATCTGTACATAGCTAGCAGTGCATGTTTCTATACAGAGTCCCGGCCAAACAGTCACTCAGTTGAGTGCGCCCCTTGTATAATGACAGTTGACTTGGACATAAAACGTCAACGTATATGCCTAACTTGAAGTCAGGCCACAAAGGGAAACAACGAAGGAGGAGAGTTCGATCCGGTCCTGTGGATTGAATTCGGCATAGCTCAGTGGTCAGAGCTCTTGGTACGTAGAACCAAGGACCCGGGTTCGATCCCCGGCGCCGGAGCGAATTTTTCTCCTGAAATATTAATTGTCAATATTAGATATTATTCTGTAGGACAAATTAATACAATCTTTAATAAAACAGGGGAAGCTGGGAGTGAGGATGTAATGAAACTGATAAGAGGCGAATTGGAGTAACAGTTGATGCATTTCTTTTGCATTCTTAATCTACTAGGCTGTGGTCGAAAACGAGAACGACAAAGTTAAAAGTTCGCCAACATTCACGTTCTCGTTCCCGGGCTCCGGCAAGCTTCTCGTTAATAGTGAATGTTCGCATTTAAATATATATTATATTTTAACAACTTTTTCCATTGTCGTTCTCGTTGTCGTTTCCGTTCCCGGTTTATCGTGGATCAGCCTCAAAAGGACTTATATCACACATTAATCATAAATTAAAACATTATTAACCGTTTAAACATGTACATTTGGACTGGGATTGAGGGTATCTTTAGTGGTAAGACCCTTCTGTGGTACCAGAGCCATCAATAATAACCGAGTAACACAAATCGTGACTACAGGTTTGTTAGGTATCCAAGCAATCAACCCTAATGCAAAACCTGAACCAGAATCGAAGGTTCTTAAAGAGAACGAAAAACAAAGTTGGAAGACTATGACATGGGATATATAGAAATGTAATTACCGTTATGCCAGCCGTTCAGAAGATATCACCAGTACATAATTGTTATGTGGGATAATTAAAAAAATGTGTCATAAATTATAAAGTTACTCTTTTATGAGTTACGACGTACAAAATTAATGAGAAAGTACAAGTAGTATGCACTGCACTGTTCATTAATTCAATTTAAAACTTACACTCTGACAAAAAATAGTGAAGCAAATGAAAATACAATCCTATAAGCATTACAACTTCGGTCCCTCTTGTCCTCATTCTTATAATGGTTTTGCGCCAACGACAGACGTTTAACAAGTAACAAGACTCTCTGACCATATAATTTACAGTCAACACCATATTACTATACATGGATTTGGAACAATACATAATTTATCCGTTCCGATCTCAATTGAGGGATATTTAGCAAAAACGCCAGTTGTTCAAAATCTGGTAATTTTAGTTACGGCGGCAATATGATGCTCCTCTGGGACATAGCCTACATAAACACATGTATTCAGTTCTTAGAAAATGTCAATAGTAGAGTGTCGAATGGCTTCTAAAAATTCTGTTTCTGTTAAAATGTCAGCAGTCCACAATAATTCCTGTAAGAATGTTAGTTGTCCAGGTTTCATTGATCTACACAGTGTGAACAGTACCATCGCACCTGAGTACTAACTGCAGCCGCTAGTGTGTTTTGTTGAATTTTTCATTGTGCATTGTGAATGTGGAACTTTTCAAGTAAAAATGTAATTTGTCCAAAGGATTTTTTTGCTCCAATTATCCAAATATTATGCATTGTGTGTAAACAACATACTGCACATAATTCAATAACTAAGAAGTGTGTTCATACAAATTACAAACGTGAAATGCCAATAATTGTTGATGCTGTGAAGTGTTTTCAAGATTCCCATAAAAATATGATTTTAGACAACTGACGTTTTTGCTAAACACCCTTCAATTGTCATAACATCTGTTTTAGAGATCTTCCTCGTATTATTATTCTATAATGATAATATTTAATTATTTTTGGGAGATCGTTTCGTAGCATGTTGGAAATGTGCAAACCAATTATTATTTTTCTATTCCTGAATTTTATCTAGAACTTTCAATTCATTTATAATTTCCTCATTTCACTTATAATTTAATCAAATATGTTTTGAAGTTTTTCTCATAAACTTAATTTCAGACGTTCTAATCCTCGATTTATGCTTGTTTTTCAGTGTCCACATTTCGCTGCCATAGGCCTACATTAATATTGGAAGTGCCAAAATGTTTTAAATTTTTTTTCAAGTACTCTTTGAAGATTTTGTGTGTTTAAATATATTATTAATAATATCTGTTATTCTTAAAATTACTGAAGTTCTGTCATGTATGTATTTTTAATTTTCATTTTCTTAGATAGTTAAATGAGTTGATTTGTTTAATAATTTTATTGTTTTTTACTATTTTACCCCTTGTAACATCTTCTCCATAGAAAGCCATTGTTTTATTATGTGTAGATTTAAATTGCATTACATATTCTTCTATTAATTTCTTCACTTGTATACTGACATCTGTAAATCTTTTAGTCGTTCGATATAGCACAATAAATGAATACATAAGAAATTGCTACATTATTATTTTGTCATATTCACCTTTCTGATTCATGTTTATCAGAGTACACAAGTATTAGAAGCTACATTTAGTCAATTCAAAGCTTTAAACATTCTTTTCTTCCGTCACCTGGGCCTTGCGCAAGAAGAATCAGCATCCTTTCTGGAAGCCCCTGGCATCTCCTGATTAGACATCTTGACACGTTGCTTAGCGGAATGGGTAATTAATTGAATGGAACACAAGGGAGCCACATACTATAGGGAGAATACGTTTTCCAAAGTACAGTCTTCAACCGACAAAACTTTATTACCCAAATGGCCAAGTAAGATACGTCCAACATTAAACCGCAGTTAAAATAGAGGAAAAAACACGTATCCTAATATCTACGACCAACGTTCCACTAAAACACAAAGACGATGCGCAGACATAATTCTTCAAGTCGGCGAAGAGAAACAAAGTAAAGTAACTGAATTCAATTAGCGTGTCCATATCTGACAACTTTGAAATGCTGGAATCCATAAAAATTGTTGTCAAGTTTCCTTTTTATGGCACTTTGAAAGACCAGCCATGGGCCGCCGCCTCCATACCATCCCCAAATAAATTACAAATATTAACTCATCCGGTTTAAATTATGTTAGCTATTCTTAGCTGGAATCATACACAAGAAGTTCACATCATACAGTCGTCCTTACGCACAAAGAACATGTTAATGTTACACTGACTAATTAAAAAATCGGCCTGTTTGTGTCTCTAGGTTTAAACAGTTGTATCTTAGTATTACAGAACTCGGTAAATTGTTCATATAAAAAGTGGCATTTTTACGATAGCCACAAAATATATTTGTATGAAAGTAATACAAACTACCGCTCATGTAATATTATGAATGTAGCCTACTGCATGGACGCTTTCTCAGGAGAGACTACATTTCTCCTTTCGTACATCTAATGGCCTGTTGTTAGTTTAATACTTCTGGAAGATTTCGAGGAGAATTTCTAGATTTTTTTCCTTTATCCACAGACAAGGATAGTTTATTTTCTCGCCATATGGTTTAGTTTTATATTGGAAATTAATTTTCCAGTGACCGCTGTTAAATACAAATCAGTCCGCGCTGTCAGATGAAAACTAACTGGAATTACTTTAGCAACAAAAATAGCGATGTAATGCAGTGTATACTTGGAATTTTAACGCCTTACATTATGCACTCAAGAATTTCGGCGTAAAAGTATTCTTAGCAACAGACACATTTAAAAACTGACTATATGAGAAATATTTGTATGATGTAAAACATCACGACTTCATTCCTGTCACACGTACTCCGATCATAGTGTTTCAGTTCTGCTTACGATACCACATTGTGTACACTAACATTAACCTTAAAACATCCACTCCAGGCAATTTGAGATGTTTTGTGCAAGTCTACCGTGCGAACGTGTCGCTTCGCAAAAAAAAAAAAAAAAAAAAAAAAAAAAAACTGATACGAGCAAAACATATGCCTCAGGAACGTTACATCAACCTACTGTAAGCCGTAGCAAACTATATCTTATCGTTTGTTGAAGAGCACATTCATAAACAGATTTATTAGGAAGTTCATTAATATTTTATTTTTCAGAAACGTAAGTCATCATTTTCATTTAGACATGATGTCGAGTCCAACTTGCTACCGTCTGAGATATGTCGGTGGCTACACATAGGTACTGTATTTACTGATAAGTTATCCATAATTTCTGAACACTGTTACAGAGTATAAAAAATAAATCACTTTAAATATGGAGGATAATATTACTTATAGGGTAAACATTAGTAATTTTGTGGCAGTGGTTAATTCGTGATACTTTTTCTTTGCTTTTTCGTGAACTAACCATGGTGTTACGAGATTCAAATTTCCGCCAAGGGATTGCGTATGTTGTCCGGTTTCCAGAAACATACAGCTACGCTTTGTGTGACTATTGTAGCTGCTTCAGTGAGCTTTTATGTTTGGAGAGAGCAAGTTAGCGTCGACTTCTCAGGCGTACAAATTTTGTGGATGTTTGTAATTACATTACAGGCTTATTACTAAAGGTAAGCATATGATATTTGGTACAATGATTTATTATATCTTAATGAAATTTTAGTTAATGTTTTTGGAATTTTAGATACAGCTGTAGTCGCCATATTGGCTTAGCTTTACTGATAGAAATCTTAGTTGTTTGAGGCGGAATTTTGTTGAGCATTAAGCGTTACATTTTATACTATTTTAAAAATTGTATTACAATACGAATCTTAGAAATCTGAAGATAAGATGTGATAAAAAAAAAAAAAGAAAAGGGGACGCAATGGGTTCAATGTAGCTTCTTTTTGATTTGTTATCATGCTAAGTGCCAATGATAAGTGCTAGATGACTTACTTGCAAGAAGTGTGACAGAAGAGAAACATGGCTCCACCACTTTGGACCGGAGACAGAGGCAGACAATGGAGTGGCATCATGCAAATTCACCAAACAAATAGAAATTCAAAAGTGCACCTTCGGCAGGAAAAGTTATGGCTACTGTGTTTTTCGATTCAGAAGGACTCTTGCTTATGGACACCATGCCACACGGAACCACCATTAAATCTCACGCGTATGTGGCAACTCTCAAGAAACTTCAAGCTCGACTGAGTCGTGTTCGACGACATCGGGAGAAGCAGGATGTTCTGCTATTGCACGACAACGCACAGCCATATGTCAGTCACAAGACCATAGACCAGATCAGAAAATTCGGATAGACAACACTGAAACATCCGCCTTACAGTCCTGAACTGGCACCGTGCGATTACCATCTCTTTGGTAAATTGAAGGATCCCTTCGCGGAACGAGGTTAGATGACTCCCTTGTGCACGCTGCTAAAGAGTGGCTCAGACGTGTTGGTCCAGACATTTACCGTGCTGGTCTACAGACCCTCGTTCCTAGGTTACGTAAGGCAGTTGAAAGGGACGGGGATTATGGGGAAAAGTGAAATTTTGTTCCTAAAGGATGTATCTACATTCTGTGAAAGTAGCAAAGCTGTAGGATAAAAATATAATTTTTAAACAAATGTTACGCATTAATTTTGGAGTTACCCTAGTAATATAGGCTATAGTAAAGTCCGTAATAAAAGTGTTCACCCTTTGAAGGCAAAGAAGATCCCTTTTCAATTTCAATTTTTACTTCGATTTCATTCTTATGTGTTGAAATCTATTTCTATGTTTTCTTGGTATGAATATTAAACGGAATTACTATGTTTGAAGTCTTGTAACAATAAATGAGAATTTCATTTGACTTTAATGATTTTTTCCCACAATATTCTTCTACCTTCATGAAATTATCAATGTAATATCACGAAATTACCAAGGTTATCACGAAATAACCAACCTTTTAGCTTAAGTTGTAAAAAGTGGTTTTTGGCACTTGTTCAAGAACGTGTCCAATCTTTTGTGTCTCCAGATTTGTACAGCAAAGTATAGTCTTTTAGATGAAACAATCGGAATAAGGCTATATTTACACATTTGCATTTTAAATTAATTTTCATGAAATTATCACGAAATTACCAATGTTTACCCTAAAAGTAAGTTTACATTGAATTTAATGCTTTTCTTACAATTTTCCATTCCTTCGTTATCCACAAATCCTTGGTTTTAAACTCTTTAGCCATATATCATATTATGAAGCTGTGCTCGGGCATGTGTTACATCCTTTCTTGGGCTGATTACCTGGTTAGATTTCGAAATAAAACTAAATCTTTCTTCTCACTAGGTATGAAGATCTAAGTAGTGTAGGCCTAAATGACCGAAACATAAAAATGCAACTTCTTCTCGCCATGCTCTCCTCGTATCCCTCTTGTTCCCCTGGTACTACTCTCCTTTTCCATGTCTTACCTTGTTCTCCTTGTAGGCCTACGCTCTGGGTCTCCTTTCTTGTATTTTCTAGTTCTCCTTCCTTATATTCCCTAGTTCTCCTTATACACCCCTTGTTATCCTTGTATTTTCTAGTTATTTTTGTACATATTCCTCTTGTTCTCTTTTGTATTCTCCTGTTCTCCTTATTTCGCTTGTTTTCCCTTTTCTCCTTATTTCTCTTGTTTTCCCTGTTCTCTCGTTTTACTTGTCGTCCCTTTCTTCTCCTTGTAATCCTCGGTACTTACAAGATAATCGGGCCTACTACCTTACCGTGTAAAGCCCTAAAATTTGCGCATCAATTGCTTTCTATCCACAGAAGGCTGCCACTATATGCCCATCGTGCTCGCTGGCGATTTCAACACACACGTATCCGGAAACGATGTGATTTCCTTGACTTCATAGGCGACAAGTTTGGTTTGAGGCTAGCCTCGACAACGGCGCCTACGACACTCGACTGCTTTTACATCGACATGGTCTTCGAAAGAAATTTGGACGGGTTGCAATGCAGCCACCACACATCATACTTCTTATATCATCGCCCATTTTCCTACTCTTGCCGTGTATGATTCCATTGAAAAATCCGTAGTGCCATGATTTGTCGCCCAATAATGTTTCATTTCTCGCACCAACCACACGCATTTCTAAGTAAAGCTATACACCTGTCGACAGGTGATCACATCCACACGTAGTTCTATGTAACGTTATGCAGCACAGTAAAACTACGCATCTGTCGATTTTTTCCGAGGTTTTTTTCAAATTCTAGGGCGAATGACATGTAATTTTAAGTAGAATCCTCGGACACATCTCTGTATATGTTATCACCAAATCCACCGACAACCACAATTAAGTCATTTATACACAGGTCGGAGTCGGTGTAGGCAACAGCTAAAGTGCGCGTCGAAGCCACGGTCATGGGTTCGAATCGCTCATAGAATACGAGTGCTTGGTCGCTGTCAGTGTGATGTTCTGTGTTGTGATATATAGAGGACCCGTAGCTTCGAAATGCGCTAAGGGTAAACCTGTGACATGGGTATTATAAAAAATACTCATTTTATGAACGCCTGCAACCTATTTAATATGCAAAGGCTAGTAAAAGGACTGCTCAAAGCCGTACAAACATAGCTAAGAACGAGTAGCTATGTAGCCTATGCTGTATGTTTACTAATGACAACTTTCTGTCTTGTGTTAGATTCACATTAATTTTTTACATGTAATTTGTGTAATTTCTCAGCAGTCACTTTTTTTCAAAAAGCTCTTGAGCTGACACAAATATTTGTCTGTAACACTTATTATTCTTAAATAAAAATTTTAGTAGCATTCGACTACAGAACTATTTTTTATGTAAGGAAACAAAATAAAAATAATAGGCTATGTATGTTATATTTCAAGTAAATTGATATTTTGTAGCCTATTATCTTCATCTAAAGTTTAAATCATCGCTGTTTCTCGAGAAAACGAGACATAATATTCTAGTGAATAGTTGCAGGATTAATTTCATTTTAAATATTTCCTTAAAAAATTTCCAACAGATTAGTAGCACAAGCTATACATATATAGACAGTTATAAAAAAAAAGTGAAAATATGTTTTTGAGTATCGGGCAATGAAAACATACTGTATATCTTCACCAAAATCTTTAAATATATTTTTACAGTACCATTACATCCTCATTTCTCAATATTCTATGATGAGAAGTAGATATATGCATTATGGAACACCGTCGCCATCATAGTTTTGTAACACACATAACTTTGGCAGACAGAGATTCTTAGCTGCAGATTTTAAACAGTGTATTACTGTTATAAGTTATGAGCGTAGGCTTATTCAGACTTTCAATAAACTGCAATAAAATGAAATCTTCTGTTTCTTTCAAGACTTTATACTCCTGACCGATATTATACAAGCACACAATAGAACATCGGTCCGCATGGGTTGAGCAGGACATCTGTCCTTCATAAAAAACACAGGCCGTCCATCATAAAGATATAATTAGGATTCGAACTCGCGACAGAGGATTTCATTCAACGTTAAAGTTCAGCAAGTAGTCGTTGCAACAACTCAAGAAATATAAAATAAAATGTAAAAACTTAAAACTTTAAAGTGTTATTTTTTAAGGTAATGTAGATCACTGACGACAGACGGCAGGAACCACGCCGAAATGGAACAGTACGCAATCTAAGCTACATTACTTAAAAAAAAACTGCCAATTTTAAAACTTTTAACGTTTTACATTTTATCAATAAGTGTTACAAAGCGAACTACAAGAAGAATGAATCAACGAAATATCTTCAGAATGAAACTACTGTAAGACAATATTTTGTGCGTACATGATTATTTAAAATGGTCTATGTTTATTCTCCGAAAGTCGTTTTATGCTACTGCATCGGGATTATACACGGTGGAAGCGAAACAACCCTGCAGATTTTCAGAGCTAATAGCTCATGTTATATGTAACAAAAAAGTGTAATACCATATTGGTGGAAAGTTCATAGTTTTCTCAGAAAAAATGTTTCTCCAAAACGTTTAATATCCTCTTATTCGGTAACTATTGTGAGTAGTATCGAGATTTTTACCCATATCGATAGAAAATCTAATAAAGAATTATCCCTCTGGCGTATTTCAATTTCAATTGGACGCTTTTCGTGTAAATTTAATTTAAAACCCATCAATTTGAAGCCACTGACCGATGCGACCAGCATGCAACATTGTAGCAAGAAAGGGAGATTGGAGGTAGTTCACTAAGGCAGACAGACCTGAGTTCGTTGATCTCTTACATCTGTATTATGAGAAGAAAGAACAGTGTGTTAGCAGCGTTGCTGCCACTTGCTGAAATTTCCAACTCAATTTTCTAATTAACCGTGCATTTAATCACAAAACGTAAAAAAGGTTTTCAATTTATTTAAGTGAAGCCTATCGTTCATTTCAAACTGCAGGATTATTTCACTTCCACCCTGTATACTTTGGTCTATGATATAATAAGAGTGTCTCCAACAACAACAAAAAATAGGCCTATATTATAATCAGCAATGTTTTCCGCTGTCTCAAATGGTAGCGTTCTCGCTATTTATCCAGAGAACTCGTTTTCGATTCTGGACACGGAAGTGAAGGTTCTTGCTTCCTCAGAGACTGGATGTCACGTGTCCTTTGTCTTTGTCTATCTTTTTAATTAGTTTATCGCAGTTGTGATGGTTATCTAGCGTATGAGTGATGCAAGCGAAATGAGTCCAGGGTCCAGCGCCGAAAGTTACCCAGTATTTGCTCTTAATAGGTTGAGGGAAAACCCCGGAAAACACTCAACCAGGCTCTGAACCCGGGTCCGCTCGTTTCATGGTCAGACATGCTAACCGTTACTCCACAGCGGTGGACCTTCTGTTGTCTAAGAGCGGTGGTCTTGCGAGCGACGCTGAACGCAAAAACAGGGACTCCTGTAACTTCTGAATGATGTTGGTTTAAGATTCTAAAAGGTTTAAGTATGACAGGGCCCTAAGAGATCAATTCTTAAAAGTCAACTACCATAATGATGATCAACCACTGTCACAACATTCAAAGACGCTCGTTAATGGGTGGTGAAGAGTTCGTGATTAATAAAAATCAAGACTCTAAAAGCTGCTGGTATGAATAACACGTCCAATTCTAGAATTATCGAACCAACTTGTAGGTCGTCATCACCAAGATAGGAAATCGTACTACTGAAGTTAACGAAAGTGTTTATACATTTCGATATTATTTTAGCCTATTATTGGTAGCCTAAACAGCCTTTTTATTTCCTGTCACATACAAGTCACATATCCAAATTTTAATCAGTTAGGCCTATAACTTCTGAACAAACAGAATTGAACTCTTCGCACCATATGTTGTGTCGCTGAACAAAAATGTTATGTTTTATTTAACGACGCTTGCAACTGCAGAGGTTATATCAAAGTCGTCGGATGTGCCGGAATTTTGTCCCGCAGGAGTTCTTTTACATGCCAGTAAATCTACTGACATGAGTCTGTCTCATTTAAGCACACTTAAATGCCATCGACCTGGCCCGGGATCGAACCCGCAACCTTGGGCATAGAAGGCCAGCGCTATACCAACTCGCCAACCAGGTCGACTCGCTGAACAATGTTGTTAACTTCATTCCTGATGTTTTCTCGAATCTAAACACGTAGATACCGCTGAACGATTTCTTTACACTTTGTTCTTCAAACATACTCAAAGGAAAAAGTCTGGAGATGTTAGTTCCGATGATCTGTGAGGCCACAAGTTCTTCGAAATTATGCGCTCTATGGAGAAGCTGGTTGTGAACTTTATCGACTCGTATGTGTGACTTGCAGAGCCATCTTGCTAGAAGTAGGTTTTCGTAAACACGAGATAGTCTACTTGTTCCACGAGTTATACAAAGATGTGACCGTAAACCTCTATATTCGCGGTCCGAACGAAGAGAGGGACAATAACGATTTTTAAAGCAAACATTGTGCACCAGACCCCAACCTTCTCAGTTGTGTTTGGTGGATAACAAGAATTTGGTGTAGCATGTCAGATGAAACCATGCCTCATCCGTAAACCTTGTTATGGAGAGAATCTATGGACTTGACTTGGAATCACAGGAAATCTCACATTCGTTTTTTTCTTGTCTAGTTCCCTTAATTCTTGCAGTGCATGCCCTCTGCATGACCGTATGGCAGCTTCCTTTTCTGCTCTCTGATACATGCCATATATGAGTCTCTGGCTTAAAATCAGAGCAAGATTTTCTGTGATGAGCAGAGTAAACGTTGTCAGATATCAACTATACGATTTTGAGGCATAGTACATCTATGTTTTCCACTCTCGCTGAGGAGAGAGCCACTTGTTTTCAGTTTTTTTACTAACGACAGAATTTTTGGCTTGCTTGGAACATCATACACACTTTTCAACAAAGCTAATTTTATAACTTATCATTATGTACAGCAGTGGCAAAAAGAAACCGGACCGACAGAATAATCAAAGTCCCCGAAATGAACCACTGCGCATTCCACGCCCGCATTCACAAGATAGCGAGTAATCTATTGAAATTGTTGTAGTTTCGACTGCTGACGTAGCCCATTTCGAAAGCTATTAGAAAATATGCTGGTAAAATTCATGTTCTGGGAATAATAAGTTAATTAAGTACCTGAGCCATTCAATGAAGACGAAAACAGTAACCGCTGCGTGGCTGTTGTTCCACTGCACAGGTGGTTTCGGGTCCAAGGAATATGCACCGACGCTCTGGAGTGAACAAGGCTCTGAAATCAGCTACAATGGTCAGTCCGGTTTTTTTTGCCACTACTGTACATGTCTTAACAATAAACAACAGTTGTGTGTTAATTTTAGCCACCACCATCACCTACAATGATTCTCTCAGAGACACTACGGTAGTAGGTAAAATCCGATTTAAAGTTTACACAATCTTCCGTGAGTTATATATAAGTTATAACTATAAAAAATAGAGTCCTGCGTTTGGTTACCTATAGTCTCCAAACGACCCGCAACAGTGTAGGTATGTGTGGAGTAGGGCTATAGATCAGCGGCACTCGACCCTACTACACATTCAAGTCTGCTGTTCAGTGAACATACGAAAACAAAATAAAGATCAGTAAATATCGGTGCCTATGTGAAACTTGGATCCTGTCTCAATCTGACATCAATAAATTGGGCTCGTTTGAAAGAAAGATACTGCACAAAATATACGGACCCGAAGGGGGAGAATGAAGAAGTAGGTACAATCATGAGCTGTACCAACTTTATGGGTATCCAGACATTGTTACAGCCATAAAAGTCGTAAGATTGCGTTGGGCTGTACATGTATACAGAATGGATAATAGTGAAATCCCTAAGCGAGTCATGGAGTATGAACCGGAAGGAAGAAGAAGTGTTGGGAGACCCAAATTACGTTGTATGAATGGTATAATTGAAGATGTGAGGAAGCTTGGAGTCAGGAGCTGGTGGATGGTGGCAAGGAATAGGGAGTCGTGAAGGAAAATCCTTAAGGAGGCCGATGATGATGATGATGATGATGATGATGATATGAGTGCCTTAGTAGAAGAATTTGGTAGCCAGCACTTCATTAGGAAAGAAGAACATGCATTTTATCAGAAAGGAGAAATTTGTCATGTTTACTTAAAATATTTACAGTCATTCATCGTAACGTGTAGAAACTCGTAAAGCATGCACTAGTAGTCCCAAATTTGTTTTATTTTAAGTTTGTGCTGACATTTATGTTTTTTCATTTGTTAATTGCAAACTTTAATCAAATCTACGGGAGAAAAGTTCGAAGCAGAAAAAGATATCAGATGATAGACGACATTAAGATATATGGATCATATATGGAGACTAAGAGGAAGGCAGAAAATAGGAAAGACTGGGGAATGCTGAGTTTGCAGCGAAAGATCTGCCCTTGTGTAGAACACTATGAATGAATCGATCAATCAAATCCACAGTATCTTAATCTTAATGCGTTTATTATTATTATTATTATTGTTATTATTATTAAGATTGTAGGAGGAGGGTTCGATCCGGTGCTGTGGATTGAATTCGGCGTAGCTCAGTGGTCAGAGCGCTTGGTACGTAGAACTAAGGACCCGAGTTCGATCCCCGGCGCCGGAGCGAATTTTTCTCCTCAAATATTAATTAATGCGTTTTACTTATTGTAAAAATCAGGGTAGACAAATTCCGGGCAGCATGTAGCTATTGTAACTAAAAATTATGTGGTGCCAGAATTATTTATTGAGTACAAAATTGTTTAAGACTTCGATTTCTTTTATGTCACCATGACTAATACATAATGTTAACAAAAGCGGTTGTAGGAAGAAATTCAAATGTGCTTCTTAGATTAATATTGCGCATCTCAAGATAGGCCTATTGTCACTACATATCTTCAGTGGAGAGTACAGAGCGTCTCTGAGCGTGTTTGAATTGCATAAATATTTAATATTGTTCAATATATTTCAGTAAATCTATCTCTTAGCTCGAATGATTTTCTCATTGCATGTGTGGGCAAAATGTTGTGGCCCCCGTTTGTCTAACCATTGTAAACAATTATATTTTATTGCATATAAGCTGCCTTCAAATAAATACTTCGTTATTATTGTTATTAAATTCAAGAATATTTTGTACATGAGTACTATTCCAGTTGTACAGACTTATAGACACAGGCACACGAATATATAAACACACACAGTACCAAAGCGTGCGGGGAGAGACCGCAGCGTATGTATGTATGTATGTATGTATGTATGTATGTATGTATGTATGTATGTATGTATGTATGCATGCATGTTTGTTTCTCTCTTTGGTTTTTACTTAGTAAACGTTTCAAGACATTTACGAAATGTATTATTTTATTATTAACCTGTTGTTTTGCATGATTTCTGTAGATGTTACACTGTGTTATATTTTATAGGTGTAAATGATGTAAATATGTAAAGAGCAATTGTATCAATGTCAATCTATATGTACGTAAAATTTGTATAGTTGTACATAAACATAATTATGTAACTAGCTGTGCATTTACGAATGCCTCATAGGTCTTTCTTTTCCGGAGACGCGAATCTAGCCTTGACGAGTTTGTTTTCCTTTCCACTATACGTTCCTATTTCTATGAGTAGCTGTAGCTGTGTCTTGATGACGTCACACCTGGCGATAGCGATCGGTACGAAGTTCCTAGATCTGCTAATGAGTATCAGCCTACAATATTTGATTAAATCTAAGCTGAACGCGTCTGCATGTTTTCCCCCCTCAAAAAATTTAAGCGAATGTTTTTCATTAGATTTGATGAAAATCCTTAGCATGCTTCTTTTGAAAGCAGGTAACGTTGGAAGGATTTTTTCGTACATTTAAGACAAAGAAATTGTTCCTGAATGAAAGAGCACCAGGAAAACTTTAACGACAGTAGTTTATATTTATTATTATTATTATTATTATTATTATTATATCATTCGCCTTTATGTACTATCACCTCTGAACTGAATTCCTCATACTGACAGATTAGCAGAACCCAGGACGATTTTACGATGATTTTAAATGAGTTAAACTCGCAACTCACAGTGAACAATGGATACATATGAGACGTTACTATCGCCCAAATAAATCTAAATTGATTAGAATTCTTTTCTACGAGTACATGTAATACTAATTTACGATTTTAAGAATACAGTATTTAAATTTTGTCAGTAGTCTGAGACATTTCAAATATAACATTTCGACGTCGTCTTTCTGTCGGGGAAATTAAATCCGAGTGTCCTGTTCCAATCTTATTTTTCCATGTGTCTGGTAAATTAGATTTCGTTTCGGTAATCTTGAATTTTCCATTCTATTGATATGTTCAATTCATTTTGTTCTGTAATTTTGAAGATATTCTAATACGAGAGTAATTTCAAGTTGTTTAATATCTCTACACTTTCTTTTCTATTCCATAACGTACATTCTGCAGTCTTCCTAACGCAGCGCATTTTTGCACCTGGAATTCAGTTTAAATGTTGCTGTTTGAGAGTCCATGTTTCACTTTCAAACAAAATAGGAGTCTGGTCAATACATTGTACAGTCTTATTCTAATATTTGAAGAGGTGGGAATGAGATAGTACAAAAAGCCACACTTTTAACAAAAATAGTTTTTTTTTTTGCGAGTTCATTTCTTACACATATGGGGAAGTTACTAGTAAAATATTATAAAAATTACTCAACAAATCACTCGAATATACACCGAAGACATTGTCATATCGCACCTAATAGCAATGGACTCTCAATATTTGATACGCTCTCCTGTAAAATTTTGTCTGTGTGGCTTAGGACTATATCATTCTCACCCCTTCATTTATTTAATCACTGTAGACCTAAAAGTATTTTAATAACAAATGTTGAGTGTCTGTTTACACGTACATATGACTAGTCATTTCAGTAAGAGTTATGTGCTTTGTTAACTTATATGCATATGATAATTGAAAAAAAAATGTAATAAATTCTGTTACTTTTATAAATGTTCATGTTTTTATTTGCACCTTTTCCATCTTCATACAATAAAGCACAATCCAGATATTTAAAGGTTGTTTAAAATACTATTATTAATTACAATTTGGTACAATGGGATTCATTCATTCATAGTTTTCTGTCCAAGAACAGGTCTTTCACTGCAAACCCAGCATTCTCCAATCTTACCTACATTCTGTCTTCCTCTGTCCTTTCTTAACCCACTCTTTTCAACACAGCTTCATTTCTTATTCTCTGTCCATTTCACACGCTTCATTCTTCTCCATATCCACATTTCAAATGCTTCTATTCGCTCCTCCTCACTACATCGTAACGAATGGGATATTCACCTTCAAATTACATGATTTTTGTCTTATCTATCGATATAAGCCTATTTATTTCAGAATTCTTAACTATATTATTCATAATGTTAAGTGATTTCTGTAATCATCTTCAAATGTTACTAAATCCTATACTAGTTAAAAAAACGGTCGCAGAAAGAGATATACTCCAGTAAAACCCATCCTGCTATAAATTCCACATTGATTTCAAAGGAACCTCAAGTAAAACTTCACTGGAAAACAGAGCCAAGAGAAATATGCTATGAGGTTTAGAACCGAACCCAACATCGCCTCGTTTCTTTCAGAACAGCCGAGGCATAACAAAGCTGTCTATAGCTTTCCCCTACTGTCATTCTTCATACACAATGCGAATTTAGCATACATAGTATGTAAACATTTCATCTCACATTCGAATTATCAGCGATACGAGAACAGATATATTTCTCAAATACGGTTTGTTGTTGGGACCACAGAAGTGTCTAGTTGCTTTCAGCTGCTGACTATACTCCAAAGAAACTAGGCATGCCCATTACAGTTTGCATGTCAAACCTCTGAACAAGAAACTTCTTAGCCGGAGCCCACCTTTTCGATAAACCAACCTATAATCCAAGTTCGTCCCAAAAGAAATAACAATCTTGAGCAAGTTATACAAACAAGATTTTTTATATGACTACCGTTGCATGTGTTCATTAAAATCCTCCCGCTAAACTGCCTCTCCTCATTACATTTTCCTCGACCAACCAAATCGTAAAAACTAGGAGCTGTTAGCACCATGCGCAATCAACTAGATTCCTCCATGTCCGTCTAATTCCACGGTCATTTTAGTTTCTAGTCCTTTCGTTCCACTTTTAATCCTAGCTAATTAGAAGGTTGGAAACTATTCATTCTGATACCCCGTAAAAAAACAGAAATCTAGACTCTGTAAAACACGGTTTATTCTAAAAGGCGAATCCTTGAAACAAAGGAAGTCAGATTAATATATTAACGTGGTGGTGGTGGTGGTACCTAGTAGTATTTTATTTAACGACGTTTTCAACTGCAGATGTTATTCAGCGCCGAAATTCAATGTAGGCGAGAAATGGCCGGTAAATATTGCCTGGAGTCCTCTTATCAGAAGTTTCCTTTACGTATGGTAAATGTACAAGAACTTCTGAGCTTTACTTTTACGAAAGAAAGCCATACTAAGGATTTATCGCTAAAATCTATCCCCTCAACCGGGTATGCACCCAGGAACCTCAGATCCAACAGCCAGAATGGTAACCATCAAAGACGACAATATTAATTTATGAGAAGAATTAATGTACAGTATTACTTTGGCTGTCAAGCTTATACATATATGCAACTCATGCTATATTTGTAATTTAACTTCCTTAGTGAAGGAATTAAAAAAAACGCTGTGGGGTATACACTCACGCTCACGATAATATATACAGGCCAATTTATGTTCGCGGTAATATGCACTTAGACGACGCAACGAGTATATATCAACACAAATAATAAAACTGAAATGCTGCAAAATATCGATTGAGAGCTTACGCGTATACATTGTTAGAATTTCTGATACAGAATAAGTGGTTTTTGTTTCTAACTAATGGGAGGATTTTGTTCACATCAATATCAATTATTCAATTCGTCCAGAAAGCATGCACATGAAATACACTGTAATCATTTTTACGCAAATGACATAAGCTTTGAAGCTCTTACGACAAACAGACTTACGACTTAAATTATGAATTAACAGACTTAAGACTATATAAATTTCTTGATTTTTTTGCAAATAAAAAATAAGGAGATGGACTTGACAGACAAAAAAGATGTGGCTTTTTTTACATGTTAATTAGGCATGAAATATATTAAATTCAGAAAAAAAAAAAAAAAAAAGGGAATGTTCATCCTCTTGCATTCCTCTTTTTATTTTAAAATACATAAAACTACAGTAATATTATATTAAAATACGGAACAGTGAACATAAGCTTTAGCAAAATTTTCAGTTTAAAAAAATTGATGTGATTTATGATGAAATTTTTTTGTACTTTTTTGCTCAGTGTGTTCGACTTCTGTTGCTTCTCTTGTTCTTTTTGTATGCATTGTACTCCTTCCAACATACCTTGTAACACCAGCAATTGAGGGGTATCATTCTTTTCAATAGCTTACTTTAATCCCTATTTAAAAAATCAAGTGCAGCTTTTATTTCCTTATCCTTTTCTTCCTCCAGAATGTTCTTCTGTGCATCTTCTGTCTCATCTCTGAATTTTTTCTTTTATTTCTCTAAGTCTATTTCTTCTTTTTCTTTCTTTTCTCTTTCCTTTCGACTCTCTTGCTCTTTTTTTCTTATTGCCTACTAAGTATGTGTTGTATTCCATTAGGCCACTCTTGCACTTACAATGAACTTCTCACATATAGGAACATGAAGAGGTAAATTACCGTAAAATATTATGACATCCTTTATAATCATAACGGTATTTAGAGTCCTCTTTGTCTTTTTTTTTAAGTCGATTATTTAACGACGCAGTATCAGCTACGAGGTTATTTAGCGTCGACGAGATTGGTGATAGCGAGATGGTATTTGGCGAGATGAGCCCGAGGATTCGCCATAGATTACCTGACATTCACCTTACGGTTGGGGAAAACCTCGGAAAAAACCCAACCAGGTAATCAGCCCAAGTGGGGATCGAACCCGCACTTGAGCGGAACTTCACACCGGTAGGCAAGCACCTTAACTGACTGAGCCACGCCGGTGGCTCTCTTTGTCTTCTGTAAGTGCCCACCTAGAAGCAGAAAATCTTTCTACATCAGCATTGCCATGAAACAGAATGAGCACTAGCTTCACAATGCTGCAACGTTTGGAAACATCATATTGCCATCAGGGTTTTGGAGACTGAAGATGTAAGTCCAATAACAATCAATCCTGGATTCTCTTAACAAAATACACCTAAGCTACACAAGTATTAACTCATCAAGCAATAAATTCCGAGGAACAGATACTCGCATTTCCTTAGCAATGGTTACAAGATCTTGAAGGCTTTTCTTCAGTGGAATATTTTGCGGTGACAAACATGCAAATACCTTCACTAGCTCTGATGACACTGGTAATTAAATGTTTGTAACCAACGACAAAATGATTTTGAGATGCTTTCAGAAAATGTAATTTGTCAATTTACCTCACTTGACACTCAGTACAAGTGTCAAATTTCAGCTCTCAAGTGGTAGAATATTTTCTTTTTTGAAGAGTTCATCCCTCAAACCTAAAATAGTGAAGTAAGTTTTTGTACACTGATTGAGTACATACTACAACTTCCACTTAAGGAAAAGTGTAGAACAAGTAAAAACTGCTAACTTATTACTTTAGTGGTTAAATTCCGTTTGCATTTCTAATTTATATAGTTTAATATAATAAAACTCGTCCAATTAAAGCAAACACAAGTTTGGTTGACGTGAGTGGAAAAGCTCAGTGAATGTGGTGAAAAGGAATCAATAAAGTGCATTTCAACTTTAATGGTTGGATTCTTCACTATAATAAGCGTATATTCCTGCATAATGGTGATTCAAAAATATTCTTTTGTATCTTTTCTGGCATTTGAAAAAGTAATGAACAGTTACATCTCATTGCTAAAGGACCCTTTTAGCTGCTTTCTTGAGAGCACACCACTAAGAGGGAGAATGTTTTATCAATGCATTTTTAGGAAGCTTGAACTTATGCATAGACCGGTACTCTTCGACTCTGGAGGTCCAATCATCAAAGTAATCAAAAAGTGCTACACAGAGCTCAGATGAATTACTTCCAACTGCATAATTATATACTCCATGCTCCAATATTAAGTAATCCTTTAGAATGCACTTCTTCATTAAACAGTCGCTACACTTTCTTGTTTACATTGGGACTATCTGAACCAATTGAAAGCAGTTTAATCAATTGTAAATTTGCATTCACCAAGTTAAAATAATAGACTAATTCTTAGGGCTACGAGTAGTACTATATGGTATAACAGATTCCCCATAAACCTGCAGTAACATTTCATATGCTTCAGCACATGATTTTTAAGACACAAGCAACATTTCACAGCAGTGTATTCTTCTTCACAAGCCAACTCCATTGCGTCATAGGCAAAACAAACATGTCTCAACTTGGTCTGTCACAGATTAAAACCAGAAATAAACTGAACGATATCATGATTACGTAATGGATGAGACGTTATATTAACAATATAACACAACATTACTTACAAATGGCTTTTAAGGAACCCGCAGGTTCATTCCACCCTCACTAAAGTCCGCCATCTGCCCCTATCCTGTGCAAGATTAATCCAGTCTTTATCATCATATCCCACCTCCCTCAAATCCATTTTAATATTATCCTCACCAAAGGTCTTTTTCTCTCCGATCTCCCAACTAACACTCTATATGCATTTCTGGATTCGCCCATTCGTGCTACATGCCCTGCCCATCTCAAACGTCTGGATTTCATGTTCCTAATTATGTCAGGTGAAAAATACAATGCATGCAGTTCTGCATTGTGTAACTTTCTCCATTTTCCTGTAACTTCATTCCTCTTAGCCCCAGATATTTTCCTAAGAACCTTATTCTCAAACACCATTAATCACTGTTCCTCTCTCAAAGTGAGAGTCCAAGTTTCACAACCATACAGAACAAACGGTAATGCAACTGTTTTATAACTTCTAACTTTCAGATTTTTTTACAGCAGACTGGATGACAAAAGCTTTTCAACTGAATAATAATATGCATTTCCCATATTTATTCTGTGTTTAATTTCATCCCAAGTGTCATTTATATTTGTTACTGTTGCTCCAAGATATTTGAATTTTTCCACCTCTTCGAAAGATAAATCTCCAATTTTTATGTTTCCATTTCGTACAATATTCTGGTCACGAGACATAATCACATACTTTGTATTTTCGGGATTTACTTCCAAACCTATCGCTTTACTTGCTTCAAGTAAAATTTCCGTGTTTTCTCTAATCGTTTCTGGATTTTCTCCTAACATATTCACGTCATTCATATAGACAAGAAGCTGATGTAACCCGTTCAATTCCAAACCCTGTCTGTTATCCTGAACTTTCCTACTGGCATATTCTAGAGCAAAGTTAAAAAGTAGAGGTGATAGTGCATCTCCTTGCTTTAGCCCGCAGTGAATAGGAAAAGCATCAGATAGAAACTGGCCTATATAGATTCTGCTGTAAGTTTCACTGAGACACATTTTAATTAATCGAACTAGTTTCTTGGGAATACCAATTTCAATAAGAATATCATATAAAACGTCTCTCTTAACCGAGTCATATGCCTTTTTGAAATCTATGAATAACTGATGTGCTGTACCCTTATACTCCCATTTTTTCTCCAATATCTGTCGAATACAAAAAATTTGATCAATAGTCGATCTATTACGCCTAAAACCGCACTCATGATCCCCAATAATTTCATCTATGTACGGAGTTAATCTTCTCAAAAGAATATTGAGCAACATTTTATATGAGTCAACAAAAGTGATATTCCTCGAAAGTTACCACAGTTAAGGCCCATTCACAATGAAAATTAAACATAACTGTAACATAAACACAGAAGTTTGCGCCCAGGCTACCAAATGGGATCATTCACAATGATTTACATAAGCATTGACATAAACATTACCGTAAGACGTTAACATGAAAGTTTGCAAACTCCAAACTTTCATGCTTATGCTTACGTGATTTGCAAACAGAACACAATCGTGGAGCGCTGAAGTATACGACAGAATATGAGGAAATGGCGTCGTTGTTATGTTTCCATGGTTACCAAGTTTATTATTCTAGTGAAATGGTATTCACATTGATATGAATAATATAATAAAAAACAAATAAATTGAATAATTAAAGGAAGAAAATCTCATCTAAATAAAAGGACTCGGGGAAGGATGCAAGAATACTTGCAGCATTACCGCGCTGAATGGCGATGCCAATGCGCTGACGTAGATATTGACTGCTTCGAGGGTCCCCAGAAAGCTGCACTAAACTTCTGCCTAACCAAGTATGTTTGCTGTTATGTTTATGTTCCCATCGTGAATGATGGTATGACTTCTTGATTTTACTGTAACGTTAAGTTAACGCTTACGTTATGTTTAATTTTCATTGTGAATGAGCCTTTTGTCTTGTCCCCCTTCTTAAAAATAGGTACAATTATGGACTCCTTCCATTGTTCTGGTACAATTTCCTTTTCTAAATAGCAAGTACAAGTTTATAAATTTCGCTAGATAATGCGATTCCACCCTCTTGTATTAATTCTGCTGGAATTTGATCAATACCTGGAGACTTATAATTTTTAAGATTTTCTATCGCAATTTCGACCTCTGAAAGTGTGGATTCGGATATAAATGACTCGGCAGTTTGTATTTGAATTTTGTCCCAATCATTTCTATTTGGCCTATGTACATTTAGTAGGCTAGTTGCCCAAAATAGTTGTTCCATCTGTTCAGGATTGAATGAGAGTGCAAGCAAGTCACCATTCTTATTCTTGATCATGTTTATCCTTGCCTGATATCCGTTCTTAAATTACTTTATACTCTTATATAAATCTCGAATGTTTTTATTTTTACCATTTGTTTCTACATTCAGTTTTTTCTTCAAGTAACCTCTCTTTTTATTCCTAAGTGTACGACTTGCTTCATATCTTTAATTGAAGTAATTATCTCTATTCTCAACTGGATCCTGTAAGAATTTCAATTTTGCCTGTTTCCTTCTTTCTACTACCATGCAACAATCTTCATCAAACCACGGTTTCTTTTTCTTAGTTTCATAATAACCTATGCTCTGCTCAGCTGCAATTTGGATACTATCTCTGATATTTTCCCACATGCTATTAACGTCTAACTCTTTCTCAACTTCGTCAAACCTATTAGCAAACTGGCAAACCTATTCGAAATTTCGACTTGATAATGTTGCTTAGTTTCCTCGTCCTTCAATTTCAGAATATTGAATTTACTAATATTAATTTGTTGCTCTACTCGCTTGGCTACTGATAGTCTTTCTCTTAATTCTCCAATCACCAAATAATGGTCAGAATTAAAGTCTACCCCCCTGAAGGTTCGAATGTCTACTATGCTAGTATGTCTCCGTTTATCTATCAAGATGTGATCTATTTGGTTGTGTGTCAATCCATCTGGAGAAGTCAAAGTATATTTATGTATATCCTTATGGGGGAATGTTGTACTTTTGACAATTAAATTTTTTGATGTGGCAAAGTTAACTAACCTAACTCCATTGTCATTACTAGTTACATATATAGGCTCTCTTTTCCAATAGTTGGTTTAAAAATATCCTCCTGTCCTACTTTAGCGTTGAAATCCCCCAAAAAATTTTTCATGTGATATCTAGATAACTGATCAAAAGTATGTTCCAATTCCCCATAGAAGCTGTCCTTCATATGGTCGTCTTCCTCTTCTGTAGGGACGTAAGCACTTATAACTATGATATTGCACCATCTATCCTTAAGCACTAAATACAATAACCCGTCACTGATAAATTCGATCTTTTTAAATGCTGATATTATTCTTTTATGAACAAAGAATCCTGTTCCTAATTGGTGATTATTGTTTCCTTCCCCATAATATAACAAGTAATTTCCTATTTGTGATATGCCATTCCCATCTAACCAAACTTCTTGTACTCCCACGAAGTCTATTCTATATCTAGCTAGTTCTTTTGCTACTAATGTTACCATTCCTGTTCTATAAAGACTAGTTAGGTTCCACATACTAAATCTCATAACCTTATTCCTTTGCTGTGTTCATGCCAGAGAATCAGTCCCATTCCAAGGCTTATTGTACGGATTCGTAACAAGTTGTTTTTTTACGGTGATGGGTTGTTAGCCCTTCGCCCAACCCCCAAGCTGGAGGACCACCCCTTATCGGCTGTCCACGACTGCTTATTCAATATATTCGCAGCTACCCTCCATATCTGAAGGCCGTCTCCTCTATCCGCAACCTGAGGACGCGCCATGCTGTGGTGATAGGGACCCACAATACATGGATTAACAATATATATATATATATATATATATATATATATATATATATATATATGTATATATAAACAATATAACACAACATTTAAATTTTTAATTAAAAACTGAGCAAGTTAAATATCATGACCATTCATTATTGAACAGCTTATATACATAATTAATTTCACTTAACAAAGTGTTTTTTAAGCTGATACTTACTCAACTATCTCATGTTAGTTTATTCAAAGCAACACAAAAAATCACATAAAAACCGTTTATGATCATAGAAGTGGAGCGCCATAGAGTATCTTTTATTTTAAATAGTGACTCATTGATTTTTATGTGCAACATTCCTCAATAAACTGACTCATAGATATTGAATTTGAGAAAAATCCATCCAATGATACAGACAGACAGATACAAAGACAGAAAGCATGTCAAAAGTAACTTTTTAGGTATCAGGATTGATAAAAACTAATATTTCCGCCAAAATTTCGGAACAGATTTTTTTCATGATCACTATACAGTACTTTCTCTTTATGCAGAATGTAATACAAAAAAATTACATACAATCCAACAAATCTTACTAAGACCAAAATGCTATTTAATTTTAAAATCATGTCATCCTTAGTGATCGCTTCATGTCTCAGGTTTGAGACATTGAAATTTAAGGATGATAAAAATCCTCAACATGGTTTCCATGGTAATAAAATAAAACACAGGATCTTTGTAGTGATAAATATTATCTGTTGTTAAGGTTGTATTCAAATGTTCGTTATGGTTATAAACAATTGTTTTCGACAAGTTGTATATGTTTTCAGCTTATTAAATTGTAATAAGACACCTTTTAGTAAATAGGCTTTAAATTGTAATAAGAGATCTTTCAGTAAATAGGCTTTAATAAGCTGGAAACATGTACCTCTTGTTGAAAAAAATTGATCATAACCATAACAACTAACATTTTCATACAGCTACAACAACAGATAATATTTATCACTACATTCTTCTCCCCTTAGGGTTTGTGACGTAATCCTTCAGATACTTTGGAAGTACTCTGTACTCTGTCCTGTTTAGATCGGCAGAGGGATAGAGGCTGTTCTGATGAATACTCTTGTTGTGCCGGGATAGAAAGAGTCCTGGTTGGTTCTGATCCTTTATTGTGCTCAATCTTGTTGCAGACGCCTTTTCAAACGTATGTTCTGCACTGGACGGATCTTATGAGAAATTTCAGCATCTATACAATAGTCTCTGCCATCCTGGAGTTACACGCTTCTATTATTGGATATGAAGTAAGAATTTACCTCATTCACTTGAAGATATAAATAAAATGACTACTACTTGCATTGCTTGTGCCAAGTTGAAGCCCCAATTTGTGAGCGCTGAGGAAAAATTAATAAAAGCAACAACTCCTTTTGAACGATTAAATATTGATTTCAAGAGGCCTATTCTTTCAGACACGAGAACCATTACATCCTTACGATCATTGATGAACTATCTAGATTTTCATTTCCTTTTTCACGTGCAGATATGAAAACTTCTACTGTTATACGATGCTTAAGGCAACTCTTTGCTATATTTGGTATGCCATCTTACATTCATTCAGATAGAGAGCTGTCTTACGAATTAAAAAATTTTTTAACACATCATGGGATCACAATTAGTCGGACAACGCCATATAATCCCAAGGCAACGGGCAAGCTGAAAGGTATAATGGCATAATATGGAAAACAGTTTTACTTACTCTTCATGATGGAAAGTTGCACGTTTCAAAATGGGAAGTGGTCCTCACCTAAGTCCTCCATTCCATTCGATCACTCTTATGCACCACTACAAACCAAACTCCACATGAACACATATTTAATCATATTGTTCGAAGGTCGTCTTTTGGATCGTCTTTGCCTTTTTGGTTAATGAACTCTGGACCAGTATTTCTAAAATGTGGTGTTCGTCCTAGTAAATTCAGTCCATTAGTGGTGAAGTCAGAACTCTTAAAAACTATGTTGAATCTTTCGTACACTACTTTTAACACTTGAATATAAATAATTGAGTAAATGGTGATCATACTCGTGTTAATTATGTAAGCATGTGCGGCTTACAGCTGCTTCGGTGGTACTTGACACCATTCTCAGAGCCTTCTGTGTCTCGGCATATCTCAACTTCGCTGCCTGTTGTGTGGGTGCGTTTGTTGAGATGATGCCGAGACGCAGAAGGCTCTGAGGGTGGTGTCAAGTAGCACCGAAACAGCTGTAAGACGCACATGCTTATATAATTAACACGAGTATGATCGCCATTTAATCAATTATCTTAGAAACTAATCCGAATTATGCACATATTCGTTATTCAGATGGAAGAGAGGACACTGCCTCAACAAGATAGTTAGCCTCATAAGAACTTCATGATAAATAATCAGAGAATCGATCAGTCACCTAATGATACTTGTGAAAAGGCATTTGACATTAAGTTCTCTAGTCCTTTACAGGAATCCAATTTAAGTATACAACAAAATTCGATGGAACCAGAGTCTCCAGCCAAGCACAACATAGGATCATAACGAACCAGGACTCTTTCTAACCCAGCATCTGACAATAAGATTTCAAGTCCTTTACATGAGTCCAATCTAAGTATACAACAAGATTCAACAGAACCAGAGTCTCCAGCCAAGCACAACATAGGATCAGAACGAACCAGGACTCTTTCTAACCCAGCATCTGACAATAAGATTTCAAGTCCTTTACATGAGTCCAATCTAAGTATACAACAAGATTCAACAGAACTAGAGTCTCCAGCCAAGCACAATATAGGATCAGAACGAACCAGGACTCTTTCTATCCTGACACAATAAGAGTATTCATCAGAACAGCCTCTATCCCTCTGCCGATCTAAACAGGACAGAGTACTTCCAAAGTATCTGAAGAATTACGTCACAAACCCTAAGGGAAGAAGAATGTAGTGATAAATATTGTGTGTTGTTATGGCTGTATTCAAATGTTTGTTGTTATGGTTATAAAAAATGGTTTTCAACAAGATGTACATGTTTTCAGCTTATTAAGCCTATTTATTAAAAGGTCTCTTATTACAATCTTATATTGTTAATTTACGTCACAAAAAAAGACTGCTTCTAAATGAGAGAATCACGGCCAAATTTATCAACTGTTTCTCATCTACATAAGAATAAGCTCTGCTCGTCATCATATTTGGCTATCATTCTGATATCAGAGGTAAAGAACTATATTTCATGACTGCAGAAATAGAATTCAACAATGTCATATTGGCAAAAGTTTCTAGATGTTGGCTATATCTGGGAAGCACTGACAACCATGTAATTTGCAAATCAAATAATGATTTTTCTATGTTTACATCGCAAAATATTCTCAACATAATATAGTATGAATAAAAAAAACTTTCTGCAGTATTCATTCCATCAGTTGGCATGCTGCTATACGCTGATTACAGGGACAACTCAGCAATAGTAATTCAACAGTACATGTACTGCTCATATAAAAATTTAAAGCAAACAGTTAAAACATAATTTACTCACCCAAATTACAGACGAAGGTGCTGAACTGTGTGGCTTCATTTTCAAAATATTTCTGGAACCTGTATATGAAATTATCTAACATTTGTTACAATTTCCTTTTAAAAATGAATGCGATATCGTGATATTTTATTTTTAAGTTTTGACCAGATATGTGGATTTCTTTCTTTTAGAATTCTCCAGAAATAACAACCACAGGGATTTAGGTCGGAGGTTCAAAAAGACTATGCTAGTAGTAGTTTTACCGTTGAATACTTCATGAATTATTTGCATGGAATAATTGGCTCTATGTATTATGACACAATCATTTTGCGAAAAGAAAAAATGATACTTCCTCTCAGTTAATTTCGAAAAACACAGTGCGAAAGCATAGCAATATATGTATTTAATGATACAAACACTTTCTTAAAAATGAAGAAATGAAAGTTTTTGGGAACTCTTCTTATTTTGTAGCATTTAGCATAGAACCAAAGGGCAATGAAGCAATGTTTCAGGGGAATATTCTAAGAAATAATATACACTATCATCCAAAAGGCTGATTCTGTCAAGACACTTTTACTATCTTTCGACATTAATTCACAAGATCATGATCACTTTGAAACCTGGGCATCTCCTTTCTGAAGTTTACAGGCTGATTCTGTTAACATACTTTTACCACATAAAAACACTATCTGTCCTATATAAAACCTAAACATGACCATTTGACCATTTTACCCTTGATGAATAAACACAAACACAAAAAAAGTATAACAACATAATATGTTAATTACGTTCACTTTGCACATTGTGTAATGGTCTTGACTGTAACAGTATCTGCCTTACGAGAGCACCAGCTGACAGCAATGACACCACGTGACAGTATAGTGGAACTTTGCTCACCCTATATAGATTTGATTAGAAGTAAACTGTTCCTATATCTCAATTTCTCTTCCAAAAGAGGAAGTGTGATCGGCGCAGATAATGAAAACAAATTTTGTAATTACATGTAATCAACTAGATTCACATGAACATTTCAAGGAAGTGATGGGGAAAGAGTGAAGCTAGCTCTTCTGTATATTAAAGAAGACTTCATTTACATATTCTCTGGTTCAAGTGAATTTAATAATTATTAATTTCATAAAAAAAAATACAATAATAAAATAATTTTTAAAGCAGGAAAGGAATGAATATAATGAAGTCCAACTTCTCACCGTTTTACTGCATGTGTACCTTATTTTAATAAGTGTTGGAACCACTCCTGAAGGACATTCTTTTACCATTAAAATGTGAAATTATTTCTTGAATTCACTCGTCTATACAGAAATTAAAGTTATGTAATGAAATGTAAAAATGAGAACAGTAATCAGTTCTCAGAAACGACATATATTTAATATTAATAAATAAGAAAAAGATTAAAAACTGAATTCATTAATGAAGAGATACTATAATATAAAAGGAGTGAACAACTGGATAGAAGGGATAACAATCTTCTACAAGTTATCAACTAACAGAAAGAAAGAATCTTTGGACTTGAATACTAAGCGGGTACAGACCAGAACGGAATGGAATTACGGAGGGGGCACTATGGCTCAGCACTGCGACCTGTTGAGATCTATTGCTCTACCCCTCTAGTGGCGCATTCCCAAATCCACACCGGCTGTTCACACTGGCTGTGTACCCAGGTTTCGAGCAGGCAACCCCACTCATCCCTAGGCCAGCACCCTCTGTGTGTCATCAGCGTTTGGGGAATGCTACAGAATGATAACGGAATGGAGAAATGGTGACAAAATGATGTAAATGCCTAATATGGAGAAAAACGGGAGAACCCCGAGAAAAAACCCAACTGTGACCTTGTCCGCCACAACTGTCACTATGGATTTTTCAAATGAAAAATCCCAGACCTCACCGGGACTCGAACCCAGGCCGCCTGTGTGACAGGCTGAAGGTCTGCATCTTTATCTTCATCATCATCATCAACGTCATCACCATCTTCACTGTCGTCGTCATTGAATTAATAATGGTAGAGAAGAATAAAAATAAAAAAATAATAGTGCAAAAGTATTATTTAATACGTAAAACATATTTCATGGAAGTAAAATAAGAACATATCCCTAGGCTCCGAAAGTTAAAATTGAGTTTGTTAAGAAACTCATAACATTTGAAATGACACAAATGTCTCTAGAGACTTTATAAGTATGTACAAATATGTAAATAAATAATACTAATACCTGTCAAAGCAAAGAAACCAATAAACTGATTTCAATCTGCAGTGCAGAAACGAAACAACTGATATTATACGTGCAAAAGAAACAAACTTACAATTTATCACTTAGCCTGTCTGATGATCATTGAAAAGCAGGATGCAGTTTCCACTGTAAAGATGAGTTCGTGGAAAGCCACCTGCTCTCCTGAGCAGTAAAATAAAATGGTTATAAGAGCTAAACAGTTTCTATTACAATACCATTCTCTTGCTTATTTCTTTATTCAGCCAGTTAAATAGAAGCCTATCCATGACCACGTTGTGATCTACCTTCAATGAAATGTTTTCAAGATAATGTAACGTTCAATAATTAATTATAACATAAATTTCCACTTCTTACACCTCACATCTTTTAAAATTTGTACATTAACTCAATACCATTTCAATACATTCACATTCCATTTTTCAAACATTCACTAAGGAAGATTTTTGCTCTTCCTTAGTACCTAATCAAGACAAAAATGTAATAAAACAAATCTAAGTTTCACATCATTATATTAATAGTAGTCTCCTCAAGTTTCATTGACTGTAAAAAATATGGGTTCTGAAAGCAGTAATATTAAAAGTGTTGCCTTTACCGTCATTAGAAGCTTAAAATGATGGTGTAATTCCGTATCTGGAAAAAAAAGGAAAACCGAAAACAAAATTCTGAATAACATTATTGTCATCAAGTAAAATATTACTTTTGACATAATGACATCATGAAACCACCACCCATTAAAATGCTCTCATGCATCATGTAGCATGTATTTCTGTACTGCAGTAGTTGAGGTACAAATTACATTAGTACAGATATTCCAAAAATATCGGCATGCTGAATGATCTTGTGTGACTGCAGTTAGGTAACCTAGAGAAATCAATGATGATAGTGATGATGGAAATCAAGACACTATAAAAATAGAAAGCTGAAGGAAAGTTGTCCTCACTTTTGGTTTGAAAGAGGGAAGAAATCTGTTTATTTTTTTCATTTTATCATATAACAATATACCGGTAATAGAAAGTACTGTGATGCTGAAAAATTCTACTTCAAGATTTTTATAGAATACAAATTTTCAGCATAACTGATTTCGAAAAATTGAGTTCTGGAATTCCATACTAATCCCAATAAAAATTACAATGTACAGTGTGACAGAATATAGGATTTATATTTGATAATGAAACACAAGTATTAAACTGAAAGAAATAAACTGCGTTGGAAGCAGCCCCAATGAAATTCATATACCTTCACTTGGTCCCAATATCTAATCAATAAAGCAGTATAAGAAAAATTAAATATAGGCCTGTACAAAATTGTGGATGGAACTAAAATTTACTAGAAAAAGAATATATTGAAAGAATGTAAAAGCAAATGAGCAATAAAATACAAATCTGCTGGGAACTTAAGCTCATCCAGGAAATGACAGAAAGATGTTCTTTAGAAGAGAGTTAATGGTATACTGTAGACTTAAAAAGTGGAAACTACAAGAAGAAGAAATTATTTGAAAGGAACAGAGGGTTTTAATAAAAATTCACTCATCCATATTAGTTGAAACCGTAGCTAATACTGCAAAAACTACATGTTCAACAATTTTTTTTATCACTGATGAACTATTAAGTCAGGCTATTTAAATTAACATGTTAAATCATGGTGTTATTATATTATCACCGCGCTCTCATGGTTAACATGTCGGCAGTCGACCTGGTTGGCAAGTTGGTATAGCACTGGCCTTCTACGCCCAAGGTTGCGGGTTCAATCCCGGGCCAGGTCAATGGCATTTAAGTGTGCTTAAATGCGACGGCTCATGTCAGTAGATATACTGGCATGTAAAAGAACTTCTGCAGGACAAAATTCCGGCACATCTGGCAACGCTGATATAACCTCTGCAGTTGCGAGCGTCGTTAAATAAAACATAACATTAACATGTCGGCATCATACAATAACGTGCGGTGTGCTTTTAAAACATAATTTTGCCGACCGATTGTTGCTCTGTAGGTTTCACTCTAAGCGTCACATTGTCACGTCTACTTCCTCGATAAGAATAAGCACTAATATGTTATATTGTTAAATGGCTACTATTATTATTATTATAATTATAATAATTATTATTATTATTTCATATACGAGTACGTTGACATTCTTAACTCTTAATAATAATTTTTAAACACATACCTTAATGTTCGTCCTCAGTACAAGACATTGCAACCTCGGTTTTAGTCCACGTGGATTAGACAAGTAAGTGTCATTTAATAATGGAAGTAGCTTATTGGTTGCAATATTGAAATTGAGGCGAGTGATTGGAGTGGCGACATAGGAAATTGAAAACAATAATACAATTAAATTTCAAAGACCTGCCGAATGTTATGCACGAGGCCGCTCAAAGACCTGTCGAATGTTAACCATGAAAGCGCGGCGATAATACCTGGTTGACTAGTTTCGATGTTATTTGCATCATCTTCTGAATTTTATCTTAAATGCTCTTTTACCAAAATTATTTTTTGACCCAAAAATAACTGAAAAATTTCTAGAATTCTGTTAAAATAATTTGCCGAAGTGTATGTAACATGACATATGGTACTTTAAATTACTTCAGATCTCGATGAAATAATACAAAGAATGAAGGATAAGTCTGTCACTATTTCATAACAATGTTCAGAAATGTTGTTTAATAAAACTGCAATAAGAAATAACACTTCATGGTCCTTCAGGTTTAATTATGGTGAGGTTACTTAACATTGTCATGTAAGATGTAGCAGCTTTGAATATAATTCACAAGCTCACATTAATTTCGTAGCACTCCCTTCTCCTTCCTGCTTTCACTTAATGTGTGCATTAAATCTAAAACCAAATCACTAAAACGTGGTCTTCATTTCATGTCCTTTAAATGCATGCTACTGCCCTTGGAAACCTCATAGGGTTTTGCTGCCTTACAAGACATTCATCTGCAGTTTCAATCGAAACATTGACATTCAGAAATATTAGTCCACAAAGCAAAGAACATGTGGGTTGAATATCTGGCCAATAATTTTGCATGACGCAAATCTTTCATACGGATTAAATATGTGAAGGAAACTATGCTAAACATTTTTAATATCCTTTGAAATCCATTTCTCTTGGCCAGATTTGATCTTGCAAATTTCATATTCAATACACCACTTTTTAAGATGACTAATGTGAGCATTAACGTATTATTTCTTTCTACATGTTGAACTTTGCAAATGTTGTTGTTAAACTCATTAATGATTTAATTTACTGCAATTCTATACGGATTTCTCCTTAATTTGCATATTAAGTTCATAAGTTATTATTCAGCTGGTTTATTGATTGGTTACATTTCTACTGCATCAAAATGAAATTGCATATATTTTGTATATATTTTTGAGTGAAAAATTTTCGGTTATATCATCGCAATAAAAAAATTGTATTCCAATTGATACCATCCCATTGGGAATCCTGGGAAACGAGAATGCAGATGCTTTAGCAAAAAAGGGCAGCACTGTTACTTACAGACCTGTTACTAAAGCTACGCATTACTCTGTGAAAAGATTTATTAAATCTACATACTTAGACTTCAACAAACAAAATTTGATAACACAATCTCAAGGGAAAAAATGGAACTCTCTGCATCATAATCCACAGTTGATTCCCGATTTACCACGAAAATCGTCTGTAGCTGCATTTAGATTGACAACAGGCCATGACTGTTTGGCCAAGCATCTGCATAGAATTGGAATATATCAGTCTCCTAACTGTCCACTGTGCAACTCAAATCAAGAAATGGATTCAGAACATCTCAAAATCTGTGCGTCAGTGACTAACCATGACAATATCTTTGAAAAATATTGGAGTGCAAGAGGTCAAATGACTTTATTGTCAAATGCCTGGCATTAGAAAACAACAACAACAACATATTTTGCATCACATCTAACCATCTCTCAAGTAGCCTACCGTAAAATCCTCTGAGATAACATTTATTCTCCTATCCTAGTATGCTTAAATTTCAGCATGTACACTGGCATTCAAAGGTACCTGACCTTCAATTTTCTGATTGTGTAAGCGAACTTTCTAACAACGGGAAAAGTCATAACCAAAGATATTATAAACTGACAAACATTGAAATAATTCTGCTAGTTCTCAATAGATGAACCTATTATTTGGACAGGTAAAAAAGTATTTGGGAAAATGTTGATGTCGATTAAGTATAAATTATTCTCATAATTGACATTATAGCAGTTTTGCACTAAATCTAGTGTTTTTTCACAATCATTAGAGGGGAATGAAATTTTGAATTTTATGATGCAGGTATATTTATGTACTGACTGTTCCCTTCGCCATCTATTCACAGAAGTAATAACTAAAGAAGCCACACTTACATGAACAAATTATCGAATATTCGATTAGTGGGGTCAGGCATCTTTGAACGTCAGTGTACCAAAGATCACAGTAGGAATGGCTATTTTGAATGAGTGTGTCGTACATATGGTGAGAGTCTGGCAGAGAAAACCAAGGTACTCTGTGAGGGAAGGGGACTTTTCCTATGGGACGTGATTAAATAAAGAGCATTTTTCTTAAATTTGCACTTAAATCAGTATTAGTTGGAGTGAACAAACCCAGGTGCCTAGTGTAAGAGATTGCTTGTGAAATTGCATTCATATATGGCATGTAAGGCACAAAATCCATTATTCTTGGGCCAAAAAGCAGTCTTCGGCTTCTCAATGTCAATCTGCAGATCTATAGGTGAAACTGCCCTCAACTTTTGTGGAGCGATCAATAGCATTAGACTAAAATAATTTATGATTGGAATTATTTTGTTGGATGATAACGTACATCCACATTTGCAATGAAGATCCACACGACACTTCAGTGAATGCTATAGTTTGAGAAGTTTTACTCAATCCAGTGAACAATTCTTAGTTACTATTGTATGACTTTAATGTTTTCGATCTTTCAAGAAACCTTAAGGAAGCAAATTCACTACAATTAAGGCAATTATGTATGTCATATGTAAATAATTCAGCAAACAGCCAGACTTTGACAGAAGGAAAACTGGACAACAAATGAACTACTACCTGAGCATAAACACATGTTTCTTTAGCTTCAAGCCATCATATCTGTATCAATTACATTGTATTATTTATGTTTACTGGTTAATTTTAATTTATTTTTAATTTTATTATGGCTTGTTAAAATCAATTTTTAATAGGAACGAACTGAAAAAAAAAAACAAACTAAACACATTTTTACACAATTTTCGCTTTAACAGAAGTTAACATTCTGAAGAGAGCATAAAAAATTTTCATTTTATCACACCTTATACTTTCATTGTTTCTGAGACATCTTATAGGATTTTCCAGCATTTCTTTTGCGATTAAATATCTATTATTCATTGTAAATCTCAGTCTTTTGTGTCTTGTGAAAGTAAAAAAATTCCTTTCAATAAGCAAAAGAAAAACTGACACTATGAGTCGCCTATTCATATCCAGTTGTCTTATTTTGCTAACAGAGCTCCTCCTTATACATAATAATATCTATTAGGATTTTCACAACATTCATTTAAAGTTGTGTCATTATTAGTTACCGGTATAGTATATTAATTCACACGACTAAACAAAATATTCACTAAAAACATTCATTACCTTAAAATAAATGTATAGTATGAGAGTTCTTAAATCTATACCAACATACAAACAGTTACTTTTAGAAATATAATAAATGGTGATCACTTTCACGTGTTAATATTGAACTAAGTTTATAAATACTTAGTTGACTAGTTTCAGTTTAGGAGGCATATTCAGAACTAGTGAGGTCCTTATGTCTTTCAGTTTCTTCATTTGGTTTGCTGGGAGGTGCGTTTGTGTTGTGTAGTGTGGAGTTACTTTTATATCAATTTTTAACCAAATACGAAAACTTTGTTAATTGTAAGTCATCAAATCACAATCTCGTATTTAACCTGATCTTTTATTTTTGCCATTGTTTTCATTTTCTGGATTTCATACATCATCTAAAAAAGTAACCTTTCTTATATTAAAAGTTCATGCATGGTAAGTCTGGAAAACTAATTAATTAGAAGCTTAATAATGTTAAAAAAGTGACAATTATTGCGTGTTTCTATGGAGATTCTTTATGTTTGACTATATTCAAAATAAAGAAATAATACATTTGTTTGCAATATTTTGTGATCTTTCATAATCCATTTTTGAAATTAACTCAATCATTTCTCAACATAAAGTGGCATCGCAACAGGACTAAATCCAAGTATGAAAAAAAAATTAAGAAAGAAAAATGTAGCAATTGCAACATTTATGCATGATAGCGTACAACATATTTCATAAACATGGAACACAATGGAAAGAAGAAACATTAAAATTATTCCGTAAGGTACAGTAAGCATTTTTTATTACTTTTACTTACATGTTCTACTTACTATTTATTATACGCTCAATAGTATGTGATTTCTATTTTATACATATTTTATTGTTATTTTGTATACCAAGATCATTAAGAATGATGAATACTATTCATGGCTGTTTCCTGTATTTCTTAAAATAATGTTTATGTGCCATGTTAGTTTTATGTTTTTATTTACATAAACAATGATGCACAATGGGGTCAACGAGAAAAATTATCTTCGTACACAATCCACGCTATATTCACATTGGTGTATAGTGATTTATTAGAGAATGTATTCAAGTCTAATTTAGAAACATGTTAAACGAATTATCCTTGCACCAAAATCGAATGCTCTCTGATCAAATGATCGTGTTTTAATTATTTGGCTACAATAGCTATTAAGAAATACGTTAAATGTTAAAGGAATTATCAAAATGTATGCTTCCTAGACCAAAATGATCCTACTTTACTTAAATACTATTGCAATTAATAAACATGTTAACCCATAAGTCGTCGCGCGGGTGTTGTGAATGCCCCAGTCAGATATTACGGAGCTCATAACTTCATATTTAGTAAGTCTGTACTTCTGAAACTTTCAATACCTTTATTGGAATTGGTAAGGCAACAATAACCGTAAACATTTTTGAAATCGTGTTGTGATTCCTTCATTATGCTCCTTGCGAGCCTGCCTCGACTTTTCTTTATTCTCTAGTTTCGCCCGCCAACAGCAAATCTTAGAGAGCAGATGGTCATCTCCCCCTGCCTTCCACCCTCGCCACCCTTGTTGAGTAAGGGGAGTACGGTTGGCCACCCAGTTAGTAGAAACACTTTACTCCCAATGACCGGCTACTTTGCCTTGCCGATATTGCATCACTCACCCTACCAGTGCAGCCCACCCAAGTAGTTCACTTTAGAATCCACAAGAGCGCAGGTGATACATGTATCATAAGTGGTGGAAATGCCTTCTCCCCATTGGTCTGTGCCAATGTACCGTCACTAGTCATGTGACGGGTGGGGGGGACAGCCTACCCAAGCCTATATAACCGTGTGTTTCATACGCTAGAACTCAGTGGACCTCTCACCCTCTCTTCCCACATTCACCCCGGCTTGCTCAACCCTAGTCCTTCCTTCAAACCCCCTTCAAAACCAACATTCTCCAATCTTCCCTCTTCTCTGTCTTCCTGTTAGTCTCCACATACAATCTATATGCCTTAATGTTGTCTATCATTTGGTATCTTCTTCTGCACAGAACTTCTTTCCATTCACCATTCCTTCCAGTGCATCCTTCAGTAGGCAGTTGCTTCTTAGCCAGTGATCCTGCCAATTTCTTTTTCTTCCTGATCAGTTTGAGCATTATTCTTTCTTCATCCACACTTTCTAGCACACGGACATTACAGTTGGTTTTCTCGACAAAAAATAGCTAATCTGAATACGCACGCAGGATGCAGGTGTACTAGTACTACCATCATGTTCTTGGCAAATGAAATGACAGACCTACTAGTACTACCACCAGGTTTAAAGCATCAACATACATCAGCAATCATTTTGAGATAATTATGTTGGCCAATTTCACCATCAATCTTCCTGTAAAGTTGAAACAAATAAGTCTCAAATTTAGATGCAATCAACAGAAGTGATCTCGTGAGGCATTGACATCACTTGCAGAAACTCTGAGCTGACATGAGGTAGTTTTCGGAATGAATACCTGGTACAATTGTTCCAGCAGAGGAATCCAAAAGGTGATTTCAAAAGAGGAGACATTCGTACTGGGTCAGATAGTCCAAAATGCATAAACTGGTCATTAGGTGTAGTCCTGGAAGTCTACCCAGAGAGAGATGGTGCTGCCAGAATAGCTTGATTGAAAACTGTTAACAGAGAGAAGATGAGTTCTTTCCAGATGTTCTACTCACTGGAAATGTCTTCATCGGATGTCATAGTGTAGTAGAAGGAGACAACTGTGTCACCTGTGGGGATGAACACGCCCAAGCAGAAAAATTTGCTACTTCATCTTTGGGCGAAAAATCATAGTATCAGAACATTTAAATCTATAGGACAGAATTTATTTTATTTATTGAGATTCGTATTAGTCATATGATGAATATGTGGCAACTTTATTGATGTACAATATGTCTTCATCTGCTCTCTAGTAGGCCTATAGGGTGAAGGTCATGAATTCCAATGTGACGAAAATCAGACAAATTTAAAATAACTAAGACAACACACAATAACCAAATAATGTACAAATGAAACTAGTGTCGATCAATAGAGCTAGGATGAAAGTTCAAATGCATGGTGGGGGGAAATTGGTCGAATGACTTCGAACATTTGGTGGAGGCCGTGAACAAATAGGTTAAAAATAGCATGCTTCTGCATGTCTGGGGCAGTCATAACTCAGCAAAGAAGAGTACTAGATAGACTGGACTTGCAACACACTATCTGTTTTGTCGAGTTCTGTAAGATTAGCAAGCAAAAATCTTCGGACACTGCTTAAAATTAGTGTAAAAGTGAAAAAAAATATCGAGCTTCATAGTGAATATTCACAATGTCCCATGTACCATTACATGTGCCGAAAATATAATAATCAGGGGAAAAAACGTATACAGAGTAAAAGAACATTAGATAAGAAAGAAAACAAGCAGCTACTCTCGGGGGTAGAGCAAACCAGGTTTTTGAAGCAGCATTGCAAAGATGCTGCATGTGATGTAAACATGGGCGCTATTTATAAGACTATTGTTTTGCCCTTTTGCATCGATATATTTCTGGTTGAAGATATTGCTTTGAGGTCTTTAATTTTGCATAGCAAAGAAGCAATGAGAAAAGATCTTCATAATATATCTAGAATTAAACAATTGTGTGATGGTGCTGCAGAGGATTGTTATTCGTAACACATGTTCAAACTTGATCCAGATAGAAACAATTCCAATAAACTGTAAATGAACTGAGACAAATGTAATAAATAACATAGGCCTAACCGGTGATTGATTTATGCTATTACTTCCGCATGCTTAGATCTAATTAGGTCTGATTTTGTACAGGAATCTCAGTTATTTCTCATACCATCGACCATTACTAGCAATATTTAATTAACAAGATTAACGAATTGTGGAAGACTGTGAAACCTTTACATTTCTTTAATTCCCATCAATTTTCACATATATTTAAACTTAGCAAATTTTGAGAATTCTAAATCTGAGATATCATTTATGTAATTCATTTATTACTTTACTTATTGAAACTATTATTACCTATAAGCACTCATTGAAATTTACTTTACAAAGTCTTTACAAATTCTTTGACATATGTTTTGTTTATAAAATTGATCGATACCTTGTAGAAAAAAATTGGAGTAGGCTGTGTTAGTGATATATCCACTGGACTTTATGTACGTGAATCCATGTTGGAGAATAAGGGGTTTGATGTAGAAGTTGGTTCTGAAATGAAAGACAAGTTAAGTATACTAGAATTTTATTTATTAAAGGACGGTGGTATGAGAAAAAACAAACATATGGTTTATTGCTCTGTAATTTAATTTAGTTTATTCGTATTATATTTTCTCACAATTTTCTTGAGATCTAACCACGTTCACTGGTTCGGTATGTATGTTTTCATCTATTGAATCGTATTCAGTGTCCACACCTATTCATTCACACATACCAGGATTTAACATGTAGAGATATTCAGTTGGGGTCGAGTTGTATCTCTTCGGCTTTCTTCCTCTCTCTATAAGCCCTGCATCGTTTGCTTTTGAGCTCCTCTTTCATCCGGTATGCGTTTCTTGTATTTCGACTTGGAATTTAGTAGCAAATATTTCGACATTTCAATTTTAGCTACTAATTTTTTTTTGGAATTCTTATTTTTAACTTTCCACTATTCACTTAGATGCTTCTGATTTAGCGTTTTCTGGTTAGATCTCGTTCAGACTCACATACTGTACTACCACGTTGCAGTCTGGAGATATACTGACTTGAAGAAGCAGGACTCTAGAGTGTAAGCAATAAAAATGACGGACGCTCCCCCCCCCCCCCCACTCCTTGCGCATGCATGTAACCTTGGAGTAGCTATTGTTAGGTGCTTCTATTCTCCGATTATAGAAGTCAGTTTTCACATTTTGGCTATAGGTTATACTTTTTGAGATATGAGCTAAAGTTCTGTCCTTTCTTTTTCCTAGAGGATACCGATTTTAAAGATGTATCCATGTCAAAATAAAGATTGTGGAAATTTTATGATATCTTTGCATTTCTGATTACTAAAGATTTCATGTATATTATTCAATTCTGAGAGTATATTGGCTAGTTCAGTCTTCTTGGCTGATGTTATACCGCCAGCATTCCATTGTAAGATGTAAAAAAGAAAAAAGAAAGAGAATTCAATATCCAATACAATGGCCAACACCTTCCTAGGACTTATGAATCCAAATATCTTGGAGTTATTTTCGATAATAAGTTAACATGGAGCAACCATTTGAAATACATTTCTGAAAAAGCTCGTAAAAGATTCTCCCTTCTAAAAAGACTAGCAGGAAAGAAATGGGGATGCTCTAGGAATACTTTGAACACTACATACAAAATGTTTATACAGCCAGTGCTGACATACTGCGGAGAAATTTTAATTACTTCACCTTTCGTAAACGACATAGAATATGTTCAAAACCAAGCTCTCAGACTCATTACTGGTGGAATCAAAACAACTCCAATCGATTCTATGAGATTCCTCACTAATATTAACAGCATCAAAATGACAATAGAAGAAAAAGTACTGATTCAATATGAAAAACTTATCAGATTACCAGGAAACAGTTGGCATTCATACAGTCCTCTCTGTAGATTGAAAACTCAAAAAAGTTTCATATCCATTGTTCAAGAATTAAAACAGAAAATCAATATCCCGAATTTAAAAGAAAACCTACAAATTAAACCAAATCCTTTAACTCTATTAAATATGGAATATAATCTAAATTTAACAGAAGAAATACTGAAATCAGAAGTAAACACTGAAATACTAAAACAATTGTCTTTAGAGACAATTAATATTAGATACCCTCCACAAAACTGGCTTCATTTATACACTGACGGATCCTTGATCTCCAGAGAACAAGGTTCCGGTGCAGGTGTTACGTGCTGTCTCTTCTCACTTTATAGATCTCTTGGGTATGGAACAACAAGTTTTGATGGAGAAATCATTGCAATAAGTGAAAGTCTCAGGAACCTTCTATGCCACATCAGTAAATTTAAAAATGCAGTTATATTGTCAGACTCCAAAGCAGCTATTCTATCAATAGTCTCTAAACACACACCTTCATCTCAAACAGCAGAAATAACTAAAATGCTCTCTCAATTAATATCACTCAATAAAAGAATTGTATTCCAATGGATACCATCCCATTGTGGAATCCTGGGAAATGAGAATGCGGATGCTTTAGCAAAGAAGGGCAGCACTGCTACTTACAGACCTGTTACTAAATCTACATATTACTCTGTGAAAAGATTTATTAAATCTACATACTTAGACTTCAACAAACAAAATTTGATAACACAATCCCATGGGAAAAAATGGAACTCTCTGCATCAAAATCCACAGTTAATTCCCGATTTACCACGAAAATCGTCTGTAGCTGCATTTAGATTGGCAACAGGCCATGATTGTTTGGCCAAACACCTGCATAGAATTGGAATATATCAGTCCCCTAACTGTCCATTGTGCAACTCAAACCAAGAAATGGATTCGGAACACCTCAAAATCTGTGCTTCAGTGGCTGGTCATGATAATATCTTTGAAAAATATTGGAGTGCAAGAGGTCAAATGACTTTATTGTCAAACGCCTGGCATTAGAAAACAACAAAACAACAACAACCTATTATTCAATTCTCTTTGTTTTCATTGAAACCACTGTAACTCCTAATACACATTAAAATTTACCGAAAGCAATTAATAAACCATTTAATATTTAGGTAGCCTCTTCACATACCATGAAGATACTTGGGAGGCATGGAAGTATAATCTCATGCTTTCTTGACCTCGGCACTAGAACAAGATGGTGTGGTCAGCACCACGCTCCGATAGTCTTTCACCCCGGGAAAGATCCAGTACTCAATTTTATAGGATTCTGAGTGAACCTCGGGGCTGTTCTGGGGAAGTTTGGCAACGAGAAAATCACATCATCATCAGGGATCGAACCCCGGATCTTTCAGTTCGCAGTCAGGATTTAACATTTCTTTCAATTAAATCGACATCCTGTACAAAACCAAAAGACTGCGAAAAAAAAAAATTAACAGAATGTTTACAGTCTTTAATTCTCACAGTTCTCTTGAAGATTCTTTAAAAATTGAGATAACTCTGTAAAATGTTATCTGATCCCATAGATAACCATGAACACAAAACGATTCTTTGCCAGTACCCTTGAATACACGTTCTACATAGCAGATATGTCTACAACATAGCCCAGCCACTTTTTTTATATCTAGAAAAATTGTAGTGGCACATGTAGAAAATGTAACCATCCGTAATATTGTATATTGAAGTACATTCCTTACCAGTGGTTTAATAATGTAAAAAAGTGACAATTGTGTGTTTCTATGGAGATAGTTTATGTATGGCAGTGTATTCAAAATAAAGTAATATAGCGTTGTAAGCAATACTATGCGATCTTTCATAATCCATTTTAAATTGACCTGAATAATTTCTCAACATAAATTACATGTTTCAGAGTACTGTATGAAAAATGTTTTCAACTACATCAGGTAACATGTCATTCTTCACAGTAATGTTCCAGTTAATGGTCTAGACAGGTAAAGAGCATTCAATAATATCATCGTAATCATCATCTTCAATCAAGTTCGTTCATTTTGACGAATAAATTAATGTCATCTGTTCTGCTATAGGTAAATATCTAGTGCATAATTATCCAAAGAAACCAATTCCAGAATGGATGATCAACATATCAAAATACAAAGAATTGTAATTATATTAAATAACTTAATTTACCACGTAGTGAAAATCATACTTCTCAACAACGTTATAAATAATATAATAATTGTCCTTTGTTAAATCTTAACTATTCTGCACACAGTGAAATAAAATTCCAATACTTTCACTCTTATATAAATTCATATGATTTTATTAAAATTTTAAGTGAAAATCTAATAAAAAAAAAAAAAACTCCTATGCTACAATGTCGAATTCACTTTAGCTTGTACCTCATTCAGACATGAATTTAATTGCGAAGTGATGCTCTAGAGAAAATGACGAGATGATTAAGGGCATCTATTAAAGAAAGGGAGAATAAGTGATTATGGGATATTCTAAAGAACTCTAAGAAGAAAAATAAAAAACTGGGTAGTCAGCATCAGCAATAGAACTCTATGTAGATAGTACTCTATCTAATATAATTCACTATTTATTGTCAACATCTTTTTAATCCATTTCATTAATATTCACTAAGTGGATTTAAAATAAAGTAAAAATAAGTGAGGAAAGAGAAAAATAGGAGAGACTATTTTACGAAAGTTATTAAAAATCTTTTACAAGCAAATGCAACTCATGCACATAAGTAATTAACATTATCATCTGTAGCTATCCTACCTGTTAGATGACTTCCTGTAAACTCGAAGTCGTCGTCCTGGTCCCAGTGCTTCAGAGAAAGGTTGGTGAGTGGTGTAGCATTTGCGAACTCCAAGTTCGCAAAATGCCAATCCAAGATCTGTCGATCCCGCGATGACAAATAAACGTCACTGCAAATAAATTAGTTTAAACTATTGTCTTACCGAGGAATCCTGGATTCACTTATATGCAAAGAGGCTAACAAAATCATGAATAAGGACAATCTAGCAACCTGTGAAAATTTAACAAGTTGTAGGAAAGATCTGTGATCTTTTTATTTTTGATGTCAGAAGGCAAATGGCTTATAAACTACATGCTGATGATATTCGAAAACAATGGGAATTAAATTTCGTACACTTAATGAATTCATAGTATCAGAACAATTCTGATTAAATATTGTTAAAAATGTAATGTCTACTACTTGTAGATTTCTTTTGTTACTTTCAGTCAGTGACCAAGTTTCAGAATAGTAAGTTAAAATTGCGAATGTCAACTGTTTTATTTAATTTTAACTTGGTTATTTTTATTGCATTTTTTATATCACTGAATTCTGCCACATACCTGTATTTTTTTCATTACCAGTACATTGTTATCTTCATATTTTTCTTAGAATTTATTTTGCAACTAAGATAACTGATGCTATTGACCTACTTCATTATTCTGGAATCTATTGTACTTCTTCATCTCTTATGACGAGTGCCTAGAAATGTCACTGTATTAATCATATTTCGAGACAATTTTAGCTATACTTTATTTCCAAACATGTATGTGCTGCTTTATGTAGTTGGTCGCCAAAAAAACTTAATCATCAGCAAACAACTGATAATTCACACTATATTGTTAATAATAAAACCATCTACATCAATCAACGAATTAATCTAAATCAGTGGTGGGCAAAATGAACGCAACTCACAAGACAGGATTTAAATGGCAACTATATACTGTGGAAGAGGTTGCACTCTACAGTGCAGTGACGGATTTACAGACAGTTGCTGCCGTACACTCCTACCTACCACATGTAATTAGAAGAGTTCATTCACGTGTTATGTAATTAATCATTTTTCAAAGCAATTTCTTGGGATTTATATCTGTGCATGCTATTTTCAATTGCACAAGGAGATGAGTATCGCTCAAGCGGGATCTGTGGCTGGATTTTATAAATTTCATTTTAGAAAACAGCTATTCGCACTGATAGGTTGATGAATACATACTCATTATTTTTTAAGCAAATTGTCTGAGCAATGGATATATAGTACTGGACATCTTTTCAAAAATGTTAACCCCCAGCAGATCTCACATTCTGCTTTCAATACGCTATCATTCTGCAAACCTCTAACTGCAATGAAATTAGGTTGTTGTTATTATAACAATAATATATATATATATATATATATATATATATACATCTTGATTACACAACACAATTTAACACAAGAAAGTTCTTATCATACATATTCCGATAAAATATATAAAAGAATCTACTTTTCCGTCATGAAATCATATATTATTTTATTATTTCTCGCAGATTGAAGAAACGCTGAAGCATTTTGCCTCGACTTAGTCACCTAACCTCTGCATAATATATAAGGTCTTCATTATCTTCAGAAATATCTTTCAGAAAGTTTTTAAAATGATGATGCTTTAATGAATTTCATTTTATCTTATTCACTGTACTTATCACAGTATCCATAATATGCTTCATATCAATAGTTTTTGCACATAAGGCTTCCTGGTGTATAATACAATGAAATGTGATTAGTTGCTCATGACATCCAATTTTTTAGAAATGACATCAATCTGCCGACAAACCGCTTTTTTTCTCCCAATCATAGTATGTGCACCATCAGTAGCAATCGACATGAGTTTATGCCATTGTAATTTTTTTGACTGAATGGATAAGTGAAGAACATTAAAATATTCTCACCTGTTGTTTTTTCTTTTAAAGGTATTAGATCTAATAAAAACTCATGTGTGGAAATTTCTTCATCTACACCGTGAATGAATATTGCTAATTGAGGAACGTCATAGATATCAGTGCTTTCGTCCAAGGCCAGGGAGAATGCAACAAATTTCTGACATGTTGCTTGAACTTTTTTTTTCAAGATGAACAGCAATATTTTCGATTTTTCTTGCAACAGAACACCTCGACAGTCTGATGTTTTGAAATTCTTCTTTATATTCCGGGAACACTACTTCTGCTACTTTGATCATGCAATTCTTTAGCAATTCCCTGTCGCTAAAAGGTTTTAATACACAAACTAATTCCCAAGTAACGATGTAACTGGCAGTACATAATTTGTGCTTTTGGTTGGTTTGTTCTTCTGAACTTCTAATGACGTTTGCTTTTAGTTCTTTTAGCTGGTTAGCATGTTCCACACCTTTAAACATAGCATACAGTTTCATGTCAGTACTTCGAATATACACAAATATAGGCCTAATGTACAGTGCAGTAGAGTACAGAAGGCCTACGTGAATATTTGAAATGAGAACCTGTATCAAAGCATTTGTTTTTTAATAAATGTCAGAACTATGTTGTAACAACATTACCATTAATGCTAAGAAATGAAAACATAACATACCTTCGATTGTCCTGTGCTCATGGTGTTGTTTGAAATAATGCCTTTTTATACATGAGGCATCTAGAATCAAAATCCTTCAAGTCCATAAAACAAAATTTGTGGGAAAATGGAAAAAACTGTTTCCATATCAATAAACATTCTTGGTATATATACATCAGGGGCGTATTTTGCGGGCTACCGGCGGTAGCCCAAGGAAATTACAAAAGAAAAAGTTTATAACATAACATAATGTAATAATTTTGTATTATTAGTTTTACCATAGTAATTAAAATTAAAGTAATTGTTAGATATATTTTGTGTAATAATAGGGTCAGCGGTAGCCCAAACCCTTTAACCAGTATACGCCACTGATATACATTGCTTTTATCAAGTATTTTATTATCATTAGATACATTCAAACAAATTACAGGATTGCCCCTTCATGGAAACTAACAAATTCGTGAGGTTAAATTAGCACCTAACTGACTTTGAAACTGAAAAGTGTATTTGGAGGCTTTTGAAAGTAAGAGAATTAGTTCTAAGCATAAAAATGAGTCAAAGAGGAAAACATTTTAACTTAAACCTTTTATGTAGGCAATGAAAACCAGACATGAAGTAGGATTATGCACATGCTTTAAACATAACAACAGCAGTATAAATTTGAATATACGTTACACTTCTTAAGTTCATACAAATTTTACACAATATTGTCACATTCCTCTTCTTCCAGATTAACAGTTTCTTCTTCTTCTTCTTCTTCTTCTTGTTCTTCTTCTTCTTCACGTTCAATGGTATTTCTTGAATTTATAATCTCCACAAAAAATTTCAATGCTCTTGCCAATCAGGCCCAAAGTGCTTCTCCAAAAGTTTGGTCACGTCTTTTACCTTAAGTGAGTTCAAAGGCACTCCAAGGCTTAGAATATCAGGATCAGTCATTTTGAAATTCTATTGTTTTTTCTTGTCACTACCTTTGCAACAACGGTGTCAGTTCTATAGTTAAACTCATCTTGCACTCTTACCTGTTCTTTCAATGCAAAGCGTCTTAAAATAAATCTTTTACAGGGACTGAACTTAAAATGGCAGGAGATCTTAAAATTATGTCTGCCTCTTTCTTCCAGTCTTGAAGAGGTACATCTTCACTTCCAAGATTAAAGACTGTTCCATGTTTGCCAATAATATCTTTATATTCTTGAGGATCTACAATCACTTCCTTATTTCTTTTTCGATTACTCCAAATTTGCGATCGGGAGGAAGAAATGAATGCCCAACCACAGGAAATGTAATTTACACTTTTTTAATAGTTAGAGGTGCTTCGGTGAGTAGCCATTTAGAGCACATTCCAATCATTGCTGTATTTTTACTTTGTGCAGTAATAAAATTTTCTTATTGCTGTTTATCTGATGAAGAGTAGAAAACGGAATGGAACTTCTTTATGTCCAACAAACTTAAACTGTTGGATTTCCATTTACTGCCAACAGCATGATTACAAGCTGGTATAGCAGGAGGGCCACAAGAGGAGTACCGACAAAATTATGTAATTAATGATTAATTGTTAAGAATAGGCGTACAGTATGTTATAATAATTTAATACTATACATAATATTTATATTCATCATATTATGTTTTCTATGTAATGAAAATATAACTTCAACCACACATACCTTTCTTTCCTTTTCATTTCTTTTTTTCCATTTCTCCCTATTTAGTGTTTTTACACGAGTTTTTCTTTGTGAGCATTTTTGTAACTCACTGCTCACTCTATCCACCATTTCACTGAATATTATTAGAATAGAAATTAAACTTAATAAGGTTTAACAAGAGCTTAACCACACAAACAATAAATCAACATCGCACAGCTGAGGAATGCTGGGTAAAGCAGTCCCACAACCTGATTGGCAGAAAGGGACTTGGAGGTTTTTGAAACTAACAATGGCCGAAATTCAGTTGGATCTAGTGGATATTGAAACTAACCCTAACTTTTGTCCAGCATTTTCAGAGGAATTCAGCGGATATTGCAAAAAAATAACGCCAGTATCGGATTGGCCATGCAAAGATACACATAAAAATAACTTTATCTCATTTTTTTTTCTTCGATGGACTTGGTGGGTTTTGATTCTAGACGCCTCACATGTACCCTCATAACATGAAACCCCTGCATAACTTTAGAACAGAGTAGACAACTTGAATGATCTCCCATAGAAATAACAAAATATTTATGTTCCCAATCTTTTCGGAAATGCCACTTATATCCTCTCGATTCAGATGCTTCTGCAAAAGATTTGTATCACTAATGAAGCTCCGAAGTACAGTAATCCAGTATAATCCGCCACGTACACGCACAGTATTTTCGTGGGGTGGAGGAAGGGGAAGATAGGGGACAAGGTTGATGCTTCACTGAGGTCTGACGTCACTGTGGCAATGCCACAGGAATGCCCGCCACTGATCTACATTCATGTTAAAAGACATGAAATAAGGTGGGCATCATTGTCATAGTGGTCTATTAATTTTAGCTAAAGGGTCAATCCATGGAATATAGGACATTGACGCAGAAAAATAAAATTTGGTTCTGATCTATGTATCAGATCTTATTTGAAAGTTTATTGTGTCTAGTTTAGTAATTTAGCACTGAAAGTGAATCACTTTCCTTTATTTAGTCCAAAACACACGTCAGACCTAACATTGTGCACTTAATTTGTAATATGGTTGAAACAGAGCAATTTGGCAATCCTATATTTAACTGAAGCTGAACACCCACATGGTGGTTTTTGAGGACAGTCTTTGTTATGTCTAGTTAATGTTCAAGTGGTGGTTGAGTAGAGTCGATTATACTGAATCATATTTTCAGGTAAGTCAAGCAAATGTAAACAATCTGTCACACCCATAACCAGAAAATGCTTTTCTTCATGATAATTCAATAATACATGCTTTTTCACACTTATTATTGTAGTTGCAAAATCAGTCCAACACCACTAGTATATTCTGCTATTAATATAATTTGGAAACCTTATTGTTTGATTAATTTTAAAGGTTACGGGTGTGACATCTTTATCATGAAATTTCAACTTTGTAATAAACTCTCAGTACCTTTATCCATAATAGACTTAGATATATTGTGCGACCTAAAGTAAAACAATACTGATTTTAGGTTAGATAATCATATATATTATTTTAATGTACCGTAGTACATATGATATTTCCATGCAGATATTCTGCGTCATCATACGATGAAAGAGTAATGGAACGGAGAAAAATTCTCTCCGGCGCCGGGATTTGAACCGGGTTTTCAGCTCTACGTGCTGATGCTTTATCCACTAAGCCACACCAGATACCACCCCGGCATCAGACAGAATCGTCTCTGATTAAGTTCCAACTCTTGGGTTCCCTCTAGTGGCCGCCTTCTGCACTACGTCATAGATGTCTATGAACATAGGACCGAAGTCCACACATGTGCTGAGGTGCACTCGTTATAAGTGACTAGTTGGCCGGGATCTGACGGAATAAGCGCCGTCTTAAATCACGACGTGATTTACGCATATCATATATATTATTTTAATGTACCGAAGTACATATGATATTTCCATGCAGATATTCTGCGTCATCATACGATGAAAGAGTAATGGAACGGAGAAAAATTCTCTCCGGCGCCGGGATTTGAACGAGACGATTCTGTCCGACGCCGGGGTGGTATCCGGTATGGCTTAGTGGATAAAGCATCAGCACGTAGAGCTGAAAACCCGGGTTCAAATCCCGGCGCCAGAGAGAATTTTTCTCCGTTCCATTACTCTTTCATCGTATGATGACGCAGAATATCTGCATGGAAATATCATATGTACTTCGGTACATTAAAATAATATATATGATATGCGTAAATCACGTCGTGATTTAAGATGGCGCTTATTCCGTCGGATCCTGGCCAACTAGTCACTCATAACGAGTGCACCTCAGCACATGTGTGGACTTCAGTCCTATGTTCATAGACATCTATGACGTAGTGCAGAGGGCGGCCACTAGAGGGAACCCAAGAGTTGGAACTTAATCAGAGACGATTCTGTCCGACGCCGGGGTGGTATCCGGTGTGGCTTAGTGGATAAAGCATCAGCACGTAGAGCTGAAAACCCGGGTTCAAATCCCGGCGCCAGAGAGAATTTTTCTCCGTTCCATTACTCTTTCATCGTTAGATAATCATGCCTATGACATCAACAGGAAAGTTTCAAGGCACCATGGCAAGTTGAAAGAAGACCCGGAAAAATATCAACCATATCTAGAAAGAAAGACAAGATAAGAAACGAAGGTGTAATCGGATCAACTGATCTAAACTGTAGCCAAACAAAACAACATTTGGAAGTGAGAAATGTGTGCATGTAAGTTAACTGCGGAGATTTAGATGATTCAAGCAGAAAAAGGGAGAGGTACAGGACTGAGATTGTCAGCTCTGATAATGAACTTCTTCAGTTTAAATATCTAAAGAAACAGGGCAAAGTGTGGGTGTACTTTGAAGAAATGTCATGGGAATCCAGAAAGCAGAACTCCCAAAATAAATCACATGAGTAGAAATCACATGAGTTTCAAATAGTCTAATTTTCAGAAATGAAGAGTTCATTTATAATACTCTGTAATCACTTTATGTTGTTTATCTGTTATTAGTCTGTATGTATTATTGTATAGTCAATAGAAATAGTAAAACTGAATGCAGTCAAAATGTATCAATTTATTATTGCACAGGTCACACCCATAACCATCTGTCTGTAATCTGACCTTGTTGCATTAAAACTGGGGATCATTTTCAGAACAAATTCTGCAATTATATGAGTTAACTCTACTACTAAATTTTGCTTCGTCTGTCCAGAAAACTTTATCCAGCCAGTGATTATTAAATTGAATCTCTGCTAGCATAACTAAAGCAAAACCACATCTTTTCTGCTTTTTACTGTGCAAACAATAGTTTGAGTTTATATGGGTACAGACTAAGATATTTTCTTAGAATTCTCCAAACTGTGCTATAACTCATTTGAAGATGCCTCTATACCTGACTAATACTACTGATTCCATAATAATTGTTTCTATCTATTTCATTATTTGATTTGATTACGTCTGTTCTTCCATATTTCTTTCTTTAGGACAGAACCAGTTTCTCAAAATTCCTGATTAAACCCTCTTAATTGTGAATGGAAAATGGGCTTTCTCTTACATTGTTACATGTTATAAATTTTCTTACACCTCGAGAAAGACATCTATTGCTTTCATAATAGCAATGAACCAGCTGTATCCTAACATTTAATGATAGGCCATGGCTTGAAACTTATTTCTTGTAGCAGTACTAATAAAATCTCTTCAGACCTAACTTACTTACAAATAGCTTTTAGAGAACTGGAGGTTCATTGCCACCTCCACATAAGCCCACCATCGGTCCCTATCCTGAGCAAGGTTAATCCAGCCCCTACCATCATATTCCAACTCCTTTAAATCTATTTTAATATTATCGTCCCAGCTCTGTCTCGGCCTCTCCAAAAGTCTTTTTCCCTCTGGTCTCCCATCTAACACACTATATAGATTTCTGGATTCACCCATATGTGCTACATGTCTTGCCCATCTCAAACGCCTCAATTTAATGTTCCTACTTATGTTAGGTGAAGAATATAATGCATGCAGTTCTGTGTTGTGTAACTTCCTCCATCTCCTGTAACTTCATCCCTCTTAGACCCAAATATTTTCCTAAGCACCTTATTCTCAAACACCCATAACATCTGTTCCTCTCTCAGAGTGAGAGTCTAAGTTTCACAACCATACAGAACAACCGGTAATATAATTGTTTTATAAATTCTAACTTTCAACTATTTTGAGAGCAGATTAGATGACAAAAGCATCTCAACTGAATAACAGCAAGCATTTCCCATATTTATTCTGCGTTTAATTTCCTCTTGAGTGTCATTTATAATTGTGATACTGTTTCTCCAAGGTATTTGAATTTTTTCACCTTTTCAAGGATAAATTTACAATTTTTATATTTCCATTTCGTATTATGTTCTGGTCACGAGACATAATCATATCATGTACTTTGTTTTTTCGGGATACTCTTCAGACTTAACAACCTCTAGTAGAACGTTGCTCCAATTTTATTTTCTATATGGCTATATGCAACTGTTTCTGCTCAAGCAGAATGGCGTAGTAGCTTATGCTTTGAAATTTCTGAGCCAGAATACATACAGCACTGGTAATATATGAAAGTTTTCACTTTAGTCAAACTTGTCTGGTTCAGAAGCAGAGACATACTGCCCCTCTGCACAACGTTGCACACTCTAGCTCTGGCCATAGATAACTCTCTCGTCAGAAGAGGAAACATTCCTGCATATCAACATTTAGATGGAATCTCAAGTTGCAACCATAATAAACAACAGTGTTGCCATTAGAAATTTATCTTAATCCACACAGAGTTCCGCGAGAGAGTAATATTTAACATGTTATCTTCTTTTTCATATGTTCTAGATATGAAGAAATTTTAGTGAAAATATATTGTTATTGTTCAATTGGCAACGAATCCATTAGTCCTCTTGCACTCCAGTATTTTTGAGGTATAGAATCTTCCTTCTGTAGGGTTCTGCTTCTTTCTAGTGAAAATATTGTTACTTTAATAATACTTATACTTCCAATTGAGTTTCTGCCTGATATGTACGTACGTCTGTTATCAGGCAGTCCATCTCACTTAATGATATGTGTCAGAGAAAGGACTATTGTTTGTAGGTATACATCTGAAGTCTGATTAGTGTTGTATGTTACTCGTCAGCGATGCATGCAATGGAGAGGAAAAAGAACTGGCCATCCTACCCTATTATCCCCAGGCTTAGTTGCCTCATGTGTGATGCGTTATTTGTATCACTTCTGAGGTTCAAACCTGTCTTCAGATGGTTGACTGAACAACATTAACACTTTTAAAAAAATGTTAACAAAAGATATTTTTTCATACCCCATTTCGTCTGAATAATGGAAATGAAAAACAGTCAGTTTTTCTGATTACTTCTGAAACATATCACAGAGAATGTTCCCTTTTATAATGTGTCAGGAAGAAAAAGAAATAATCTCTTATATACTAAAAAAAGACCAGCCTCATGGTCTAGTGGTCAGAGCTTCTGGTTATAGTTCATGAGGTCCCGGGTTCGATTCCCGGTTAGAACACCAGGAATTTTTCCTTAAAGGGGATTATTCCCGTGTTCGTCCATGGTCTGGAATTTAGGTTAAGTTTAGATTTAAGACCTCTCCTGGCACCACATTATCATAATCATCCTATCACATCATCGGGGTAATGTAACTCTGCCTTCCAGGCGCCCCAACCTCAGAAGTGGGTTACAACTAAGCCAAGGCCAGGAGAGAAGACCAGAAATGTCGAACAGACAACCTGGTGGCATTGGATTAAAAAAACAATTCATGTTCACCTAGTATTGTTCATTTGGTCCAACACAATCCGATAATGCAAGTGCATGGGACAACTGACTTATGAGTTCGTGTAGAAGTGATTTTGGGTGCTCCTGGCTACAACACACATCAGCGTAAATCAATAAAATTACTCTTGGGAAGTAATCAGATTGGGTCACGGTGCAGCAGTACTGTGGATCGAAGCAGGAGGAGAGGGAAACAAAACCATGTGCTGCTGTCCTACCATGTTGGCCAGTAACCAGCCACTAATCCCTCCTGTCATCCCGGAGTCAGATGATGCTACTTTAACAGAACAAGGCTCACTCTCATCTGCAGACTCAACCACTGATGGACTACCAACCACAGGCAGCATATGCATTCAGATGTTGCGAACGAAATGCATCTTTTATCCAGCCATCTGACAAAACATGGGACCACCACAAGGACACCACAACAGATAACTCCGAGCTTTATAAATGCTCGCTGCCAGACTACAAGTGACCTAAGTGGTACAAATAGAGGATGACAGGATCTAGGTTGGGATGCCTGTCAATACCATCACTGTGTTAGCAACAGGCACCATGATGAGGAATGTTGTCATACTCCCGGAATTCATATTTTTTCATGGCCATATTCTAACTTTATAGGTCGTAAGTGCATGCATATTTCTATACTTTTTAGACCACAAAAATTTGGGTTTTACAACTTAGTATGAAACTCATAAGCAAGACTTATTTGATGACCACTTCTTGAGAGAGCATATTAAGTGGACATTTAAACATATCTGCTTCCAGTTTTGCAATGAAGGGAAATTGAACATTACTTGCTTACATCAAGAATATCCTCATGTGATATGAATCAACAGTCAGAAACCTGCACCTTGTAACATAATTTTCTGGCTCAATCAATATCAGGTGGAAGAAATATGGGAATCAGAAACTTAAATGCTAAGTAATTACACAAACCTTGGCGGTGATGCTTCTAACTCTTGTAATTTATCTTCAATTTCTCTCTGTTGTTCAAGCAACTGATCCCATTCCTGAAACACGAATTTTCTCTAAGAATATAGGCGTGACATCATTTCGTGATATGAGAATGAAGAAGTCCTATCTACACTATTTATCGACATTGAATTGTATAACAAATCATATACCTGAGACCCAGATTTATCTCCTACAGCAATTTTTACGTCCATAACAAATATAGTTTCTTACATAGAGATCAGTGAAAAATGTTTCAACTCTAAAAGAACTTTCAATTTTAATTTCGAATAAAAAGTTCTATCTACATTATGCAGGAATACCAGCCTTTTCACCATCTACTACAGGAACAAAGTACTTTAACAGCTTATCGGAATAGGATTTTTTACCACTGTATGCCCTTCAATCTCTAAAATGTTAATAATTTGCATTTAGTATGAATATTTTCAGAATATTAATTATCTCATCTCGTGCATTATGTCTGAAATCTTTATTTTAATGCAGTCAGGTTGGCATATCCGTCCTACGTATTATGGTGTAGGAAAGCTATTGAGATTTCATGCTCATTATTATGAATGATGTTATTAGCAATGATGAAATTAATTAATCTGTGCCCAAATCTTGAAATTGTAACAATTAAATATTCTACACCAGGCCACTCTTCTATTAAGAAGTTGACAATGTGCATTCACAGATTGAAAAAGTTTTGTACATGTGTGAATTCTGGTCACCCACTTCACTTGTTCGGCTGCTCCAGAGTGTAAATAAAAACATCCTTTGTGCCTGAAGATTTTAAAGATTTTCATAATTACTTATTCGGCTGTAATACAGTGTAAATAAAAACATCCTTATAAAGTGATCGACTTTGTCTCTGAAGATTTTAAAGATTTTCACAAATCCAGCAAACATTTCGATTTCAAGAAGATCCCATTTTCAGAAATTAAACAGTTAAAGTTCGGGAAAGAACATAATACATTTAATGTGGGATTCAAGTTAAATTTTACAATAATGAATTTCATGCAGTAAATGTTAATGTAAGTAATTTTTGCTTGCAATAATAATAAATAAATTATTATTATTATTATTATTATTATTATTATTATTATTACTATTATTATTATTATTATTATTATTATTATTAAAAAAATTGTAAGGTCCCTAAAAACTATAAATGATCCAACACACAGCACCTTTCCTTCAATAAGGAATTATTCTTTGAAATATAAGAACAGTAGACCTAAAGAGAAGGCTGCGGGCTTAAATTTTATGTTAAAATGGATGGCTCAGGAAGACAGAAATTACCATAAAGGTTTGATTACAAACAGTACATAACTTTTCTTACTAAAAAAACTACCTAGTTTTTCCAGTTGTTATTCTTCAATTCATTTTGTAAAACTTTGTTCATAAATACCCTGATATTATGTATTCCTAAGTTTTATTAACTATTCTTACTTAAATTTATTTATAAAGTATTGTTAACAGTTACGGCTTCCTATATCATAATACAAAAAACTAATTTTTATTTGTTCTTTATTTCAGTTCTAAAGCACAATTAATAATAACTGACGTGTGAGCCACAACAATAAGTAGCAGAATTTTTAAATGGTTTACAAAAACAATTATAAAAATGGGTGTGGCTGTGTCGGTGACATAGCTGTGGGGTTTATGTGAATACATCTGTCTTAAATCAATAGATATAGATGAAATCTTTCGTTTGGCACCAAAATGAGGGTGCTAGCACATCATAGTCGCGAGATAAGCATATTGTCCAGAAATTTTCGTGCACGCCCAAAATGGCCACCAGGTGCCATGGACCCCCATCAGGTTCATGTTTTTTTTAATTTGGTTATTTAACGACGCTGTATCAGCTACAAGGCTATTTAGCACCAATGGAATTGCTAATAACGAGATGATATTTGGCGATGAGGTCGAGGATTCGCCATAGAGTGCCTGAAATCTGTCTTATGGTTGGAGAAAAACTCGGAAAAAACTCTACCAGGTAATCAGCCCAAGTGGGAATCGAACTCGCGTCTGAGCACAAATCCAGATCAGCAGGCAAGCTCCTTAGCTGACTGAGCTACGCCATTTGCTCCAAGTTCATGTTTGCATCATAGTAGTATACCCAATCAAACGAGACCATATTATGTATTTCAATCGTGTTATTAGTCACAATGTTATAGTATCAAAATAGATCACACTGCAAACGTTACATCACCATTTCCATTCTGGTACTCCTTATCTCGGTCTGATTTTAAAGATGCATTCATGTCAAAACTAAATAAAAGGCAAAGTTAATGTACTTTTACATTGAAATCTCACTTTTCACAAATTTGTCTAAGTGATGTTATGGCCCCTGCTTCAATTCATCTGACTTAATTCTAAGTATTAATTTTTAATTCACCTGTAAAATATTATTAATAATTATTTTTAAGCCCTTGGCCTCATTTTCTCTTCTGAAGTTACAACCATCACAGGTTCTATCTGACAACTCGCCACTTGAAAAACATTTTTTGGCATAAAAAGTTTGTATCTGAAAAATCATAATTTCAACAACAAGGATAAAGTAGATCTTTGAAAATCTTTATGAAAATCCTCTCATAGACTGTTGTCCCTTAATGAAAGCATATGACAAAATTTCAGGATTGAATTAAAAATGAAAAGTGTTTTATAATTCAAACTTCAAGCCTCTCTCCTGAAAAATTACAGAAAATAAAGATAACCTTTTAGTTCTCACATCACAATTTTTTCTTGTACCTCTTCTGTTATAAGACTAACCAATTGCCACTGAAATTATTTAGCTTTCCAACAGAAAATCCATTAGTACAGTCTATTTCCTTTATAAATATTACATACCTAGTTCAGTGAAATTTCACTAATCTAGCATTTCGAAACTGGCCATAATTAATATAATTTTTAGAGTCCAATAAAACATAACCAAAAATGAAGTACTACATGATTGGTAGCATAATATACTTACACGGCAGGAGTTGTTGAGATCTCTAAGTTTAGAACGTAATACAAATTCCTGTGTTATATCTCTGGGGCCTTTGCTTTCACATTGATCTTTATATTGTTTGTTCAGTTCTTCAATCTTTTCTCGTAAGGCCAACATCTGAAAAATTCGTTATAAATGTCATACTATCATTAAATATGAGATCATTAACAAAACACTGAAAAACATATATATTTCCAGACCACTAACTTATACTATCAGGAAGCTTTTTGGAATCAAAAACATAACTCTCAGTGTGATTCATGCAATAATGTAGAGCATATTTCTGCTACACAATATTCTCATTTTTGAGCTATAAAAACACATTTTCGATAAGCTAATCACATTTTCTTTCAAGTATATCGTTGTTTCTGACTGACCTTAATGAGTAGCTGTAATGTCGTAACTATTTTGCAACTTCTTTCCTCAAGGCAAAAAATCGTTTTAGACAATTTCCTCTGCTTAACCAGCATATTTCACCTGTATAACATCAAGTCTCCATATTTCACTTCAAGGAGAGAAACTTGCGGTGAGTTAACGAACGATTTCCCCCTTTGATCGGATTTACGCACTTCATGACAGTTTTCATGACGTCATCCATATCCAAACATTTAGCACACAGTGCTTCCTGATGGACAATGCAGTGACAGTTAATCCCATCTTAACGCAATAATCCAACTAAGCCTGTTTTACAACCTCGCATAGCACCATCTGTAACGATGAATGCCAGTTTCTTTGCACCACCTATTTCATTCACTACTTTAATTTTCTGCTTCATAGACGTCTCGACCTGCAGTTGTGCTGTACAGTGGCTCTAGAGCAAGTCACTCTTCATTAATAACAAACTCCTTTGAAACAGTTCAAACATAAATTAAAAGCTGAGCTGTGGTCGGTTATGTCGGTCAACTTGTTCAATGCCAATGAAAAGTACACAGCCTGAGAAATAAATATAAATGTGAGAACCTATTTCTTCTACCCTTCCAGCCACCGTTTCTTTTGACAAAGGCAACATTATTAAATTCTTTCACCATTTTCTCTCCAAACATTTTAGCCATTTCAACACAACATTTATTTATTCTCCATCAGATATATTTTTTTTTATTTTACAATTTCTAAACGCACTACATAAGATACAAGGAGAGAATGTTTTTGAACACTTGTTGCTTTAATAAAAAAACTGTTTCTGAGCACTAACCTTCTTTTTCACTTAGGAAAATGTATTATGTGTCTTTCTCGTGTTAAATTTACATTACCTCCTTAACACGTTTCAGCCTGTTATCAGCCATCTTCAGAACTGGTTGGTGCTGGTCTTGGCGCATTTTGTTTGTGTTTCCTGTGGGGATGTGTTTGTGTAGTGTAATGTGGAGTCAAAGAGTGTGTGTGTTCTGAAATTGAGTTGTGTGTTGAGAATTTCATTTGAATATGTTTTTGTGTGTCTATATATTTCGTATTGTTTTAGTGTGTTCAACACACAACTCAACTTCAGAACACACACTCTTTGACTCCATATTACACTACACAAACACACCCCCACAGGAAACACAAACAAAAAGCGCCAAGACCAGCAACAACCAGTTCTGAAGATGGCTGATAACAGGCTGAAATATGTTCATTCATTCATTTATTTTATTCCATAGATCTTACATGAGCAATGAAGCTTTAAGATGTGGAACAAGTCAAAATTTTATAATATTACAATTACAATTTTTACAAATTTTTATAGTTTTACAATTTAGTAATTTTCTACAATTTTTACAATTTTGTGCAATTTTTTACAATATTTTGGCGAGATGTAGTGAGATGAGGTGAGGTCCGAGGATTCGCCAAAATATTACCCGGCATTTGCCTTTTGGTTGGGGAAAACGAGATAATGTAAATTTAACACGAGAAAGACATAATACATTTTTCGAAGTGAAATAGTGTTAAAAGTTGTGTAATCAAGATGTATACTTCTTTTTCAGATCAGCTAATATTGCAGCTCATGCTTGTCCGACATATGTTTTATATTTTGCACTGTGGTTCTGGGTGTAGTGGCAATTTAAGTTGTATTCTTTGTTACAAAACACACAAGACACTGAGGCTTATTGTCTTTATTGTTTGTGAACAGAAACTCTTTTTACCACTTATCCTGAAAGGCCCTATTTTCCTCACAGATTTAGATTTTATGCTTTATTACTCATACTTCTATACAAGTCACAGCTACAGTTTACAGAAGACTGATAATGCTCTAAAGCCAGGTGTCAGAGCTGTTGCAGCTTCTGTTTGCAGAGCTTCATGGTCTGAAGTCTGAACTATGCATTTCTTTTTCATCTGCTACAGCCACCACAGCCAACTTCCGCTGCCACCTGAGATAACTTTTGGCAGGCCACACAAACTGGAGTAACGGCCTCCAGTTGGTCTTAACTAACATAATGTGATCCTACTTGAATGAATGTAAACTCGGGTACAGACCTTTTAATATATCTCTACTCATGAGTGATCAGTAAATTTCAAGTGGCTTATTGGCTTATCTTATTCGTAGGCATCAGAGCATTAAAAAGCATTGTAACTTTCTGCTACCTCTCTTCCCCTTCACCACAAACTGTGATGTTGCACAGCAGAGATATAATAACAGATCTGTAGATGTTATCTGTGACCTTTGATACCTTTCTGTATGTCACTTCAGCATGTGTAATCTGTAACTCAAAACTCTGATTCATAGTCAGGAATAAATGAGGCCATTATTTCTTATCGGGTTCTAGTGAATACTTGAGGAGTAGTAGTAGCAAAAGCATGTTATGTGAGTTAGAAGCTGATTTTGCTGAGTAACACTGAACAGGAAAGTAGAAGCAATACCAATTCTTCAACACAAAACACAAAGAAGGCTCATTAGAGATATGTCAGCTGTTAAGAGAGGGATTATTAATAGAGATCAGTGAAGAAAAATGGCAGAATGAATTTCATCATACAATCAACAAAGAAAAAAAAAATGTAGCACTTGGATGATTTACATGATCCATATATCTTAATGTCGTCTATCATCTGATATCTTCTTCTGCCCCAAATTCTTCTCCCATTCACCATTCCTTCTAGTGCATCCTTCAGTAGGCAGTTTCTTCTCAACCAGTGACCCAGCCAATTCCTTTTCCTCTTTCCCATCTGTTTCAGCATCATTCTTTTTTCATTCACTCTTTCCAACACACTTTCGTTTCTTACTCTGTCCATTTCACACGCTCCATCCTTCTCCATATCCAAAGTTCAAATGCTTCTATTCGCTTCTCTTCACTTCGTCATAATGTCCATGTTTCTGCCCCAGACAATGTTACACTCCACACAAAGCACTTCACTAGTCTCTTCCTTAATTCTTTCTCCAGAGGTTCGCAAAAGATGCTCCTTTTTCTATTAAAAGCTTCCTTTGCCATTGCTATTCTCCTTTTGACTTCTTGGCAGCAGTTCATGTTACTGCTTATAGTACACCCCAAGTATTTGAAGCTGTCCACTTGCTCTACTGTCTCATTTAGAATTAGCAAGTTTACCTTCTTTACTTTTCTTCCTATGACCATGGTCTTCGTCTTGATGGCATTTATGTTCATTCCATACTGCTCACAGCTGTCATTTAGCTCCAGTAACATATCCTTTAGTATCATCTCCTCTTCTGCTTAACAATGCCATATCATCAACAAATCTTATGCATTTTATTCTTCTTCCTCCTACTATCACTCCTCCCATGTCCTGAAAACATTTCTTCCCTAAATTATCCAAGTAGATGTTGATCAGGGTAGATGATAAAGAGCATCCTTGTCCTATTTAACTTCCTTCTGGCATTTCTTCTCCTATCTTGACTTGACTCGTTTCATATAAAGGTTATTGAAGAGTCTTCTCTCTTTCCAATCTAAGCCAATTTTCTTTAGGATCCCCATCAGTTTATTCCAATCCATTCTGTCAAACGCCTTTTCTGCATCCACAAATACTATATACACTTCATTATTCTTCTCTAGATATCTTTCGCCAATTGTCCATAGCAGTCCAATTTCATCTCTCGTATCCTTTCCCTTCCTGAAGCCAAACTCTCTTCTTCCAACTGTTCTTCCATCTTATAATATAAACGTCGATTCAGTATTCACAGAAGAATCTTCGCTGAATGCGATATCAGGCTGATAGTCCTGAACTCCTTACATTTCTTGGCATTATTTTTCTTTGGTATTGGAAGCAACACTGTCTCCTTGAAATCACATATATTTCGTTGCATAATGATAGAATTTCTTTCTTGTCTTCACCCAAGCATTTTATTAATTCAATGGGGATTCCATCAACTCCTGTTGCTTTCCCATTATTCATTTCCTTAAGTGCTAATTCAGCTTCTTCCCTTAAAACAGAAAATCCTTTTTCGTCTTCTGATACAGCTGCTTCATCTTCTACAGCCAAGTCATCTGGACAATTCTCTGTCTGAATCTCATAAATGATACCAAGAAGGCATCACTTATGAAACAACTAGGCCAGGAGATACTGGGATAGGGTGGCCAGTTCCTTTTCTCCCTCTACTGCATACATCACCAACTAGTTACATATTACACTAGTCAGACTTCAGATTACATGGTATTAGGGATGAAAATTTAAAGTGCTTCTCCTCATGTACAATAAAGCATAATTGTTAAAATAATCACAACAAACAAAAAAAAATTAATCGATTTTCACATTCCATTTTCTTCTTCCATTTATTGTAATAGCAGCTGTAATAGTACATTTATTAAATTCAAACAATTATGTTGTTGTTTTCTAATGCCAGGCATTTGACAATAAAGTCATTTGACCTCTTGCACTCCAATATTTTTCAAAGATATTATCATGGCCAGCCACTGAAGCACAGATTTTGAGGTGTTCCGAATCCATTTCTTGGTTTGATTAAATGGCAAGTTGTAGCCGATTTAAGTGAACACCATATTTTAACATTTTGGTGGCTACTTCATTCACACACAACCCCCAGAATGTCTGGAGGACCACATCTGCTGTTGGTCGACGGGTCCATTGGACCTAGCTGGGAGATCTTGCTGATCACCAGCTTTCCCTCCTTAAGCCACTGGAGGACGATTTTAGTGCCATAGCAGGTCAGCACTAGGAACAGAAAAGTAGAAAGAGGAGGAAGGAAAGGGAAATGAACCCCTAGCTTCGAATGCTCTAATGCCGTCGGGGTCGAAGAAAGTAAGAGTTCAGTCAGAGGACTGAATAGGAAAGGGTAAAGAGGGAATTAGGTATTGAATAGAGGAAAATTATACCAAATTCAGTCATTAACTCATCAAGCCGACCAGTGCTAATTGATGAGTAGCCCCTCCCTTTAGTTCAGCTTGTAAAATTATGCTTACTAACAGCTGCACCACGGGAAGGTAGGGATGGGACGTTGGGTATTTGTCCAGGTTGGTTCCTTAAAGCCTTCAATGGGAAGGATTAATGGCTCTCCCCCCTGTATCCGACAGATACCCTTTTGCAGCCATTCAAACAATTATTGTATGCATAATAAGAGGTTTACTATTACAAAGATTTTGATTTCCATATATCATATTCTTTAATATTTAAAAGACCGAAAGCAAAAAGTAGAGACATTTTCTACAACTAATAATAAAAAATAATTCAAAGTTAGGTGTTATATCCCTCAGGATTAAATTTTTGAACACTGATATTGATATATATCAACAACAGATCATTAAGTATTAATAACAGTCTCAGTTCTCTTTACAGATGACTAAGCTGCAGATTTCTGCCTATTTGCCTATTTTAATCCTTAAGTTGAAAACGTAGGCTGTTAGATTAATTATCCATTTTGTGATACATGGAATATTATATGCCAATTTTATAATGCCTATAATGCTTATTTTACTTATAAATGCCTAAAAGTTGCCTAAATGTCTTCTATTTGTTTCCTTTTAGCCATAAAAAAGCAGAGAAACTGAAAATTTTACATTCATTATCTTTAACTCTGACCAAAACTCGGAGAATTATCGATTATTCTACATTTGTAAGGTTTAATGCCATCAGAGTGTGGAGAAATCAAATAATTTAAAATCAACCAATAAGAAAATTGTATTTCGAGAGTTTGGTGCTTATTTCTATATTACATTTGTGTCCATTTTGTGAATGACTATGGAGTTGGCTACAGTTGTTTTGCATGATGTTGTGTGTGCTGTAAATAAGTGGCATCGTTTCGTTCATATTTTATTTCATTGTATTCGATAGTTTGTCATCTTCATCAGGTAAGCATAGCAGTAAGCGTAGCAGAGGCAAAAACTGCCTTGGTGAACTCAAAGCTGAAGCTTGATCTTGCTTTTATGAAGGCTAACTTTGGTAAGCTGCCTTCTCATGTAACAAAACTAGAAGCGAGGAGTATTCCACTCCACAATTCAGTGCAAGTCATGAAGGAAATGGAAACTATACTTCAAGAAGTACTAGGCAGTTTTGGAGAAGGACTGACAGCCAAGTATTCAAGCATAATGAAGAGAACTTCTGACTGGGAGAAAATGCTAGTGGTGGTGGTGGTAGTAGCACAAACTGGAAGCGACACTAACAATACTGCATTGTCTACAGATTGGTTCCCAGCAGAGACTGGGTCACTCAAATACTGTCTAATCCCTTCGTGTGAAGTGGAGATGTTTTTCTCAATTCAACAATATTCTTACGAATATTTTTCAATAGATTATTCAGCCTATAACTTATCCTACTTTTAATTGACTTTAAGTCTAGTCAAACATTTAAAATATTACAGAAATATGTGAAGGACAAATGTTTTTGCCATTACGGTACCTTCAGGACCTGAATCGTGTGTTGTTTTATAAACACCTGTTTTTTTAATCCTTCATCATGAAACAGGTGTTCATAAAACGATACATGAAGATGCCATAATGGCAAAAACGTTTGTTCTTCACATATTTCTGTAACATTTTAAATGTTTGACGACTAAAGTCAATTCAAAGTAGAATAAGTTACAGACTGAACAATCCATTGAAAAATATTTGTATATTTGTAACTTATCACACCAATGTCAATAAAAATATTATATCAGACATTAGTTTTCCTTTGAACATTTGGAGGACTAAAGTCATTCACTATCACAATGACGTTTTTACAGAAAGTGATATTTGATGAATAATGTTGCATCTTTCAATAATAATGTGGAGTTATAAGTGCCTTTTTTAAATGCCTGTTTATTTTTACTTTTTTTAGTGCCTACAAAACCGCAGCTTACAGATGGCATTACCGTTATTATAATAAGCAAAAATAGTGACTTTGAAACTGAACGAAATACAGTAACTTGGCTGCATGATTTGCTGATTTATCACAAATGAACTGTCATTCATTATAGACATCACAAACATAATCAGGTTCTTGACATAACAGGGCTGCAAATCAGATATTATTTTACGAAATTATGGTAAGTTTTTAAAACCAATTAAGTACACTATATTTCTTGCTCTTATAGTTGATAAACATGTGAACTGGAAGGAAAATATTAAATACATTACCTCTAAATTTGGTTCAATCTGTTGTGCTATTGGATCAATGAAATATCTTGCTGAGATTAATATAATGAAGATAAAGTATTTTGTTTACTTTCGTTATAGTATGAAAAATGTTTAATATTTTTTAGGTAACTATTAGGACAGTAAAACCATTTTTATTTAACAAAATTAAAGCATTAATTTAATAGCCAGTGATTATAAAATAGATTCTTGTAAATCGTCATTTTAAAAGTATCAAATACTGACTCTTTCTTGAGAATGTATATTTTGGGGTGAGAGTTATCCGGGCCAAGAAGCCGTGATCTGCTGGCAATGTTACATCCAGACGTTTCGTCTACAGCTGCAGTAGACATCATCAGTGGCAAGGCACTCTAGGGATATTGTGATCTCCTCAGTATGCCAGGGATGACTGATGCTATGACTTGTTTCATGTCATTATTTATAGGGGGAACTGGGTGTGGCTTGCTGTTGTCTGTGCTGGGTGTTTCTCTGTTTTGGTTGCAGACCGTGGTATTGAACTGTTGGGGGTGGATGGATTTCGTGTTTGTGTTTCTCAGTGCAGTTTCAGATCCTCTTTCTGCGATTGAAATTGTATCTATGTTTGTAAATTTCGATGGCCTCACAGTGTAGCTTAGCGTGAAAGTGTGAAGTGCTGCTCAGGATGTCAGTATTCTCAAAGTGGACATCGTGTTCACCTTCCTGGAACACATGTTCTGCTACTGCCGATTTGTCTATGTGACCCAATTGAGAGTTTGTGTGTTCTGTGATATGGGTCTTGATGTTACGCTGTATCGTGCGAATGTATACCAAACTGCAAAAGCATGGAAATCTATACACTCCGAAGCCGGCAGTGGATCACGTGTGTCCTTGGCCAACTGTAACAGATTGCGGTCTGTTTGGTTGGCAAAAACACTGTTTTCACGTTATGGCATTTGAGGATCTTTCTAATGTGGTTTGTAACATTTCTGACATATGGTGGGAAAGCCATGCCTCTCTTAGTGATTTGACCTAGACGTGGGCAGGATTTTTGGTCCTCTTGATTTCCTCTGAGGAATAGGCATTGGCCTCCAGTGTGGAAGTGAGATGGTCTATTTCTTACTGTAGGTGTTGTGGCTCAGAAATACGTTTGTCCTGATCAAAAAGAGTTTTCATCATGAATAGGCATTTGAGGATCTTGCTAATGTGGTTGTCCAATATCTCAGTATCCTTGCGGTTTGTAATTTAGTACTATTTTCGGTGGCCTATTATTGTCCATTCTCAACTTTCAGTCAAAAATAGTAAAAATGTTCTGACCACAGACCTAAAAGAATTAGTGACAACCACAAATAGATTTATATGCATACTGATACATACCCTATGTTGATTGGTTTTCAGTCGTTCCTGGAGGGCTATTACAGCTTTCCAGTGTTGCACCTGCTTCTCTTTAACGTTTTTCTCTTGCAATCTGAAAAATAAATACGCACCTGACACAATACATACTCTGAATTTATTATACATCATTTGGTGCAAAAGAAATGACATCTATTGATAATGTTTATGATTACTAACAACAATGAATTGAAAGATGCTGGATATATTTTATAATTACGTAGTTATCAAATCTGTGAAAGTGAAATTTTCGCTAATGAAAACTTTTCACCTGGTAAAATCATACAGTATTATACAGTATTCATACTTTATTATTATACTTTTTGCCTTTTCTTGAAGATTGTTTCCAAGATAATATTATGTTTGTGAAGCTTTGAATTAGGGATTACATTTTGCAGTAGTTTTTAGCTTCTGTTCGAGAGTTAAGTGAGATTTTATTTTTCTGTCTTTCTCTCTCTGTTACATAAATAAGCTTCTTATAAATATCCAAAATGTTTCCCTTTTGCAGGACTGACATTCTTTTACATTTCAGACTGTGATCTTGAGTCTCTTGAGATATATGATCCCTTTTGTGGTTTGGTTTCGTTACTATCAGAATCTTTCTGGTTCTGCATGTGAAGTTCAATAGATAGTCAACAATAGAAGGAATTCTCAATAGTCCAGTATTATTTACGGCCATTAACATAACATATGGTACTGTATATACAATAGACACTGTATAATCAATATGCATCGTGTGTCAAAATGAATATCGGGGTTTTAAGGCTTTGTAGTATTTATTACATTTAACGCACAATTATAAATACGTACATTAGCGGAAATGTAACCCATGATAACTTTTTGTATTGTTCTTTTTAAATTTGTGGGATCTTGATGTTTCCCAATGGTCACGATAAATTGGTGAATAAAAACATGGAATGTCGGTGTAAAAAATCTGTTGATATGGGGATAAAAGTGTTGGAAAAAATGCCAAGAGTTGTTAAAATAACGTTTTCTTATTCACATTCATATTTATTCATACATCACAATTACAGGATATGGTTCACCAGGATACTATTTTCACTTTATACTTTAATATTATGACCAGCCTCATGGTCTAGTGGTCAGAGCTTCTGACTATAGTTCATGAGGTCCCGGGTTCGAGTCCCAGTTACAGCACAGGAATTTTTCCTTAAAGGGGATTATTCCTGTGTTCGTCCATGGTCTGGAATTTAGGTTAAGTTTAGATTTAAGACCTCTCCTGGCATCACATCATAATCATCCTATCACATCATCGGGGTAATGTAACTCCGCCTTCCAGGCACCCCAACCTCAGAAGTGGGTTACAATTAAGCCACGACCAGGAGAGAAGACCAGAAATGTCGAAAAGACAACCTGGTGGCATTGAATAAAAAAAAAAATTATAAATAATACATGAAATGAAAGAGCAACTCAAACAGTTTTGTACATGCATGCACTGTTTCCTCTGTCTGCTCTTAGAAAGCATGTTGAACGAGTGAGAGAGTCTTTCACGCATAGCCCCAAGAAATCTGTTTGGAAGGCTAGTTGTGAATTAGCAATTGCAGCGACGTCTGTATGGAGAATTTTAAGGAGACGCATATGGAAATACGCGATTGGTTAAACGACGTTGCACCTGACCGCTGGATTGGCCTAAAGGAGCCGAATGACAGAGCTTGTTTCGTATGGCCTCCACGTTCACCAGATCTTATGACATGCGATTTTTACCTTTGGGGATTCATAAAGGATCGTGTGTATATACCTCCGCCACCAGCTGACCTACCAGACTTAAGACAGAGGACTGAAGCAGTTGTTGCAACAATTACTCCAGACACACTAATCAAGGTTTGGGAAGAACTCGCTTATCGACTCGATGTGTGCCGTGTGACGAATGGTGCTCACATTGAGCACTTGTAGCAAAACTGTTTGGAATATGTATGATGAGAACTTTCTTGTGTTAAATATTATTAACGTACCTTGTTAACATGTTTCGACCTATTTTCGGTCATCTTTGGAACTGGTCGTTGTTGGTCTTGGCGCCTCTTGTTTCCTGTGTGGGTGTGTTCGAAGTGTAGAGTCAAAGAGTGTATGTGTTTTGAAATTGAGTTGTGTGTTGAGAATATCGTTGGGGTGTGTTTTCGTGTGTCTGTATATTTCATATTGTTCTAGTGTGTTGAGAAACTCATCATACATATTCCGAAGAGATACAGTGTTAAAAGTTGTGTAATCAAGATGTATAAAAACTGTTTGAGTTGCTCTTTCATTTGGTGTATTATTTATAATTGTACATCAAATGTAATAAATACTACAAAGCCTTAAAACCCCGATATTCATTTTGAAACATCTGGTATTAGAAAAAAAACACAATAAGAAGAATATAAGTTGTCATTAGCTGCTTCACTCATACTCATAATAGGCTAGAATTACCTTTCAAAATAATTGTTTTACAGTTCGATACTATACTACTGCATACTGCATTTATTTCTCTATAACTTATCAACTGCATTTTCCATAATTTTTATTGAATTTTTAATTTTGTAAACTCCAAGTCAGTACAGGAAACTTATTCCTTATAGTATTTATCTTCCTACTGCATACACCTAACAATCTACTCAATTTGAAGGGATGTTCTGCCATGAGCTCATTAATCAACCGACCAACCAACCATAAAATATAATCTATCAATATTGCAGAATAAGTTGTTTAACATTTTTTTCAATCACAATCCAAAAATATTTTTTCGTCCAAAGGCAGGGCCTTTAACTAGCTGTTATTCGCCCCTAACCCCATAATATAATACCTTCATATATATACAGTATACGCAGAACTGATTTATAATTCAATTAAAAACTACTTCATGAACGAAATAATTCAAACAACTTATTCTTTATAATATCAGACAGTTACACACTCTTTCTTGCAACTTCTGCTCTCAGCACCCTCCCTTACCTTCTCCTCTCCTTTGAATAAATAAGGTATCTATTATAGGATCACAGTACAAATATTAAGTATTATTTCAACTGAATGAAATCAAAGTAAATCAAATTTAAAAACACAAATGCTTTCCCGTAATTAGATAACACAAGAAATAGATTAGAAAAATATATGTACTTACTTGATGACCCATTCCAAAGCCTGACCAAGTGACACTGGCTTTCCACCTGCATAATTGAAGTCTAACTGGTGTGACAGATAACTTGTTGCTTCCAATAGCCGATTAAATTCTCTTTCAACCATTTCATCCTTGTCTTTCGGTACCTAAGGAATGTATTAACTGTATTACACACGTATTTTATGAGGATTACGTTTTATTGAGACACTCCTGACACCCCTTGTATGAACGAAAGCTCTTGTGTACCTTCGTAGATTTTTCTCTCTTCCCACTTTTCCTGTTTCCACAGAAACCTGATCGTAAGTTTTGTTTAAATGTTTGACAATGCAGTGACATTGTATAAAACTTTTACTGTTAACAAATTTTTCCAAGATAGGAGATTGGTTCATTTTCCTGTAGCTGATCTCCAATGGTCAATGCTAATTATTGAATGGTAATTTTCTTTCATGATAAATTTAACTTCTTTTGAGTGGAGCATTCAAATTTTGCTCTTGTGTTACTCTGTATCTTTTCTTGACAAGGTGTTCAAAAATTTCATTGTGAATGATGCCGCAACGTATCACTAATAGTATTTTATTGAACGACATTATTTTTCGACTGCAGAGGTTATTGAAAACTGAAATTCAACACGGGCAAGAAATGGCCAACAAATTTAGTCTGGAGTTCTCTATTAGGGACAGGGTTATTTTATGTGCCATGAAACTACAATAGGGACTCACAGCTTCACTTCCATCCTGAGAGTCCATGCTAAGAAATCTATCAAAAACAAAAATACTTGGCGCAACACCCCATGAAGCCCAAGTCTACCAGCCAAATGCTGACCTTGCGTCCACAAGCCTCAGGAGAGGTGAACGATCATCCAGCCAAAGTGTAGGTAAAGTGTGGTTAGCATGATGATTTCCCCTAGCTGTTATAGCTCACTTGTGACAATAGATTTCACTACTCACTGTAACTCCCCAAATTCAATATGATGTTGGGTGCACACCAGTTCCATACACTGGTCAAACTACCAAATTCTCCTTAAAATCTACTGCTCTCGACCAGGTTTGCATTCACGACCTTCAGATCTTATGGCTAGCACAGTAACCATTAGAACACTAAGGGCAATGTGCAATATGTCAGAATTCACTGGAAAATGGAGTTTTTCTGCAATTTGTGAAGATGATTAATTACAGTACAGAATTCACTAAATTCTTAGGTCTTAGGAGATTCAGAGAGGATAGTAATTTCTATCTTTATCGTCACTCTTCAGAATTAGTACTTAAACAGTTTCCAAACTTCTATTCATGAATAGCACAAATAGAGTTACTCTGATGTGCCATACATGCTTCAATGGCTCAATATACAGAGCACTTCTCATTATACATAATGAAATACAGTATTATTAGTAGTGATCATATAAAAAAAAATTACTGTGCTCAAACAGCAAAGACAAATTTTTTAATACCGACAACTAACAATATAGTATGAATTTATAACAGATGCACTATTTTTTAATGTACTGTAGATTGATAATTCAGCCATTTGCCACATTTTGCAAACATTTACTACGTATATCTCACATACACAGAAGAAACATCACTGCCTTTGCAATTACCTTATAATGTTGCATATTGTTGCTCAAGCTGCAAATATTTATAACCCTCAAAATGTTCGAAATTGAGTTTTTGGTACCATTGAATGTCATAAACCATAGTTTAATATTAATCGTGGAAAAATAAACATTTTAATACTTCGTAAGCTGGTAATTAATGGCGACAAAGAACAGTTTTTTCGCTCCTGTAAAATTATGATTTTGTGGGATACATGCATTTGCACCTTATGCAATGATATATTCCTTTTGCAAGAAACAATATCTTGAAAGAAAGGGAGAAAGAAATGAAAATCACTGAGATCCCAATCCAGAATGTATATAGTAAACTCTGTAGGATTCATCATCATCATCATCATCATCATCTATATCTATATTTTTCACAATAAAATAAATAAGAATGATAAAAATTCATTCAAGACGAATATAAAATCCATTGTTTAATTACACTATCCGCCATCTTTTTAAAACATTTTATTAAATTAAAAGATCCCTGAGATCATCAATGTAAATTCGCTGATGTCAAATTTTAATTAAAATAAATATATCATTACTTAAAAGACCCAGACACTTTCTCTTGAAGTCTTCTTGCGATTCCTTTCTTTGGCATTGCACAATGACCTATGGGTATTAACAATGCAATGCAGTTTTACTGTAGGGAGTCAAACACTAACGCATCCAAAGGGTTTCACAGACAAAGATACTGGAGGATGAAGATTGATTCTGCACTGATTAGTGTTGACTGGTGACATTTTCCTTGCTTTCAGCATGTATATAACATCTCGTACCTTCATGGAAGATAAATTTTTGACACACTACATCTGCTGCAGTGTATAGGATTCAAATAGCAGGCCAGTGAACTGTAGTACACTTTACTAAAAATGTCAAGAACATCTAGCCTTTCAACAAATGCATCATTTTGATCATAGGGCGTGCGAATTTTTTTTCTGAATAATCTACAGTATGTATTGTTACAGCAAGAATATACTTACAGTATTGCCATTTGATTCATACAGAGGACATTTTTGCCGAATCTTGTGGAGTTCCATATTAATTTGTTTGGAAAGGACTGTTACTGGATTTCCTCCCAAGCCGGTAACCACCATGGCACCAAGATCAGCAATATAGTTAGCTTTTCGAAATGTAGCTATACGACCACCAACTCGATCCTGAAAGAGAAAATAGCTTATGTAATTACAAAAGTTAATTTTTTTTTAATGAAGGGAACATTGAATCAGTTTATCAGCAATGAGAAATGAATGAAGTTCATGAAAGGATGGAAGATTTTTTGGAAAAATGAGAATTTTTCAAAGAAAATAACCAAATAAACTAATACCAAAAATAGTACAGACCCAGGAACAAAATTTGGGTCACCTGAATTTTCCAAGTTTCAGATGGCCCAACTTTTGTTTCTGGTTCTGTACATACGTGAAAGTATCATCAACATACATTCCAGTAGTAAATTATATATAAAAATGTACTCGTTGTGCAAAGCAATAATGCATCTAGAATTCAAGTTCTACAATAATAGAACCTTCTACTGAAATGGGACTTATAATATGGTGTTAAAAAGTTTTTAAAATCAAACAGAAAAGGTTATCTATTTATGAACATTGTAATAAGGATCATAAATACTTACCCTGGCCTCGAGTACAACTACTTCCATTCCAAATTGCTGCATTTGCTGAGCAGCTGCTAGACCAGCAATACCAGCACCAATGACAATCACTTTGCCATGTTTCTTTACTGGAAGACTCTAGAAAATAAGATATTATACTGGTAACAGTCAATTAAAGAAATTAATTGTATTGTATTGTATTTATTAACATTCCATGGTATTTATACATTGCTTTACAGCTAGAATATGGAACAAGTCAAAAAACTTAATACTATTATAAAGTCTTAATTTATAGTCACAGTCTAGATGAAATATATAAACAGACGAGGTTTACAATATAGTCTACTAGTACAACACATAGTTTTAGTATCAATTTCATGAAGTGTTATTGAATGTCATGAATTCACCTACAGAATAAAAGGCGTGAGAAATTAGGTACTTCTTTAATTTGGCCCTAAATAATCTTATCTTTTGAGTTTCATTTTTTATATCGATATGGAGGCTATTAAAATTTTTTACTGCCATATAACGCACTCCTTTTTGATAGCATGATAGACTTGCCGATGGAGTATGAAAGTCATTTTTTTGATGTGTATTTATGCTATGAACTGTTGAATTAGTTATAAAGTTTTCATGATTACACACGAGGAAGACTATTAATGAAAAGATGTACTGACAAGCCATGGGCATTATTTGTAGTTTTTTTTAAATAGTCCTACAAGATTCCCTAGATTTGGCACCTACTATTATTCTAATTACTCTTTTTTGTAATAGAAATATACTGTTACTATCTGTGGAATTTCCCCAGAATATTATTCCAAAACTCATTACCGAGTGGAAGTATGCAAAGTATATTGTTTTTAAGGTATTGATATTTACTATCTTTTGCATAGATCTAATAGCAAAACAAGCTGAATTTAGTTTGGGAGTAATTTCTTTAATATGATTTTTCCAATTTAACACATTATCGATTTTTAAGCCAAGAAATTTAGTTGTCATTGTTTCTAATAGGGATCTGTTGTTAATTATTGCGCTAGAAATTTCCGAGGTTGAATTTGCACAGGATTTAAATTGAATTATGTTAGTTTTGTTACAATTTAATACCAATTTATTGACTGAGAACCAGTCACATATTTTGAAGAGAATTTCCTCTGTTGAAGATTGGAATGTGTTGGAGTCATTGGCTGTAATTACTATGCTTGTGTCATCTGCAAATGATATGGGATGACCTACCTCTTTTATTAGTGGAAGTGGAAGTGAAATTTTAAAGTAAAGTGAATTAACTAACAGAAGCATTATAACAGTTGAACAATAAAGACTAGAAGTTGTCTAAGTACAATATAATGCAAATCTGATGAAAAAAGTATCCAGACTAAACATGTTTCTTTAATTACAAGATGTACAGATTTGAGGCTTACTGGTTTTCAAAGTAGTGCTCCTCCAGAGGCATACACTTAGCCCAGTAATGTCGATGTTTTCACTGTTCGAAACATTTTCTGAAGTCACCCTTTGAAATAGTGAACAGCTTCTTCTGTTGTATCTCCTTAATATCTTGAAATCTTTGTTCTTTTGAGTCGAATTTCATCTTCAGTAAGGAAAAAATGACAGACAGATCTGGTGAATAGGACAACTGGTAGATATGGGAAATGTGGTACTCAGAGAGAAACTGTTGCACAAGTTGTGATGCATGCAATGCCGACCTTTTGGAATGAACTGCATTCCTCAAATGCAGTAAAATATTGCGATAGCACTTGTCGATTCTCTGGTCTGGTGGACAGTATTCATGATGCACAATTTCCTCATGATCGAAAAAAGAACAATTAGCATTATTTTGACTTTGCTCCATCTCTGTCGTGCTTTTCAGTCTGGAAGAGTCCAAGGTCGTCCACTGTGAATATTGGGCCACAGATTCGCGATTATGCCCATAAATCCATGATTCACCATCAGCTATGATATCTTTTGAAAAGGTTTAGTTAATTTCCACGCAATCAAGCCAGTATCTAGCAGATGAAACGTAAGTCTCTCTTTGCTTAAATGAGAGCAATTTTGGCACAAATTTTGCTAACATGTGCCTCATGTCCAAATCGTTCATAAGACTTTAGTGAACTCAACTGGAACAAATGTTTAAGTTCTGAGATCTCATAAATCGTCACAGCTTCGACATATCCTTCATTTTTGCTGGTTGTAGGCCTCTCAGAATGTTCTTCACTCTCAACAATCTCATGGTCATCTTTAAATGTTTATATTATTCATAAACTTATGTACAAATCACACAATCTTTACCATATATTTTCTGCCAACTAAACAAAATTGCAAGAACAAAACAAACTGTAAAGAAACCATACAACAGTGGGAAATGGGGCTTACAGCATGTGCAATAGGCACCAAAGTCAACATGAGGCAAGACGCTTTTTAATAGGCTACACCACTCATCAGTTATGAAACTAGCCATCTGGATACTTTTTGATCAGACCTCATGGACAGCATCACATGTCAGTGTTACGTTTATTTATGATGCGATGGCGTATGAATTCTCACTTCCTTGACATACAGCATTAGAACTATAGGATGTTATCCATTCTTGTACTATGAACAGGGTCATATTAAATATTCTGCCACCTGGGGTAGTTTTACTTTGCCACCCTCTTCCTTAAGCGATAAAAAGCAATGCAAATAGTCACAGAGCATTATTTAAAAATGTTTTTCAAAACTGTTTAGTCTAAATTACTATAAGATAAGTTTTTAAAATAACTGCTAACCAATATTTTTGATAAATTAATTTAAGATACAGTATCCTCGTGTTGAGCTCATCCACCCGCAAAAGTGTTTATTATGTCAACATACTTCAATGAATGTTGGTAAATTTTCACTCTGTGGTCACTCATTCTTTACAATTATTAAATAATCACTAATCACACACCACCAACATACCAGGTTACCATGATTTCGCATATGCAACTGCAAACTTAATGTAAATAGCTCAACAATGAGCAATTTAACTATGGCTCACTGCAGTTTGAAAAATGAGTAAGGATCTTTTAGTTCACAATTGTTTGATCAGGTATACTAAATTAAACCTTAAATGCTAAGCCAGTATCTGCCATTATTTTCTTAGAATATTCATTCTGTCCAAGGGCAGGGCTTTCACAGCAAACCCAGCATTCTCCAATCTTTCTTATTTTTTGCCTTCCTCTTTGTATGACCCATCTTAATGTCGTCTTCTATTTGATATCTTCTTTGCCCCGGACTCTTCTCCCATTCACCATTTCTTCCAGTGCATCCTTCAGTAGGCAGTTTCTCCTCAGCCAGTGATCCAGTCAATTCCTTTTTCTCTTCCTGATCAGCATTATTCTTTCTTCACCCACTCTTTCCAACACAGCTTTGTTTCTTATTCTGTCTGTCCATTTCACATGCTCCATTCTTTGCCATATCCACATTTCAAGTGCTTCTAATCGCTTCTCTTCATTTCGTCGTAATGTCCACAAAGCATTTCACCAGTATTTTCCTTACTTCTTTTTCCAGAGGTCTGCAGAAAATGCTCCTTTTTCTATTAAAAGCTTCCTTTGACATTGCTATCCTCTTTTTGACTTCTTGGCAGCACCTCATGTTAATGTTACTGCTTATAGTACACCCCAAGTATTTGCTCTATTGCCTCATTTAGAATTCGCACGTTTACCTTCTTTATTTTTCTTCCTATGACCATGGTCTCCATCTTGTTTGCATTTATCTTCATCCCATACTGCTCACAGCTGTCATTTAGTTCCAGTAGCATATCTCTTAATATCATCTCCTCTTCTGCTAACAATGCATCAGCAAATCTTATGAACTTTATTGTTCTTCCTCCTACTATCTTTCCTCTCATGTTCTGAAAACAGTTCTTCACTAAATCCTCCTAGTAGATGTTGAACAGGATAGGTGATAACGGGCATCCTTGACATACTCCTCTCCCTATTTCGCTTCCTTCTCACATTTCTTCTCCTATCCTGACTTGAATCATAGTTTCATATAAAGATTACTGAACAGCCTCCTATCTTTCCAATCCACACCAATTTTATTTAAGATCCCCATCAGTATATTCCAATCCACTCTGTCAAACGATTTTTCTAGGTCCACAAATACTATATAGAGTGGATGGTAGCCTCTATACCAAAATGAAACTGGTAATAAATCATGAGGAGAGAGTTGAAAAATCTAAATAAGTTTTTTCTCTAACATTCACCATTTTAGAGGAAATCGTCATGTTTCTATGAAGCGTTTGGCAACAGCACAGCTACTCTAGCAAGCACAGCGTGCACTTCTTACCTTCCCCTCTCCCTCTGCTGTACTCTGTTGGTGATGAGCGACATTGCTTTGCATTGCAAGACTTATTTTAACGATTTTCGCAATTATTCAATTTAAATTCATGGCTAAACTATTTAATTTGCAAAAAAAGATTTAAGACATTAACTATTCAGATTACTTTTACCTATCTGCTTATATAGCAATCAGCTATTTCTCTCAGACCATTAGTGCAATAGAGCGCTACAAACATTTGGCAAAGCCTTTTTCTTTTCCTGCTTAATGGTGTTTCATTAAAGGAAAAGTGTAATAAAAGTTTTGTTATATTTAACATGTAGAATCACCTCTTAAATGTTGGTGCATCAGTCCCTTTCCACCCTGTATACACTTTTCTATTCTTCTCTAGGTATTATATGTCATTATTGTCCTTTTTTGTAGTATAGTGACATACAAATATATCACTGATTTATTTTAATAAATTCCACACATCTATTGTTGTTTTGAAAATGACAATGTCATCGGGTGCCTTATCACAGATGAATTATTGGTAACTGCTCCTTGTTGTAGCAAACATATTCCTATATGTGCTTTGAGCTTGTTCGAATGTCGTATCAAGTTATTTTCTTGGAAATAATTTATTACATGATAAAAATTTAAGTACCAGTATCAATTCATTTTTTCCTCACTCATAACAAAATTCATGTATGCAAAAAAGATTCCGCCCCCTAGTTTCTGCCGTCCCGGGGCAGTGACCTACCAATTATTCATTAGTAAATATAGGCCTAACTATGAAAGGATTAAAACGTCTTAACTCTATAAATGAATAAGGAGCACATTATGGTACATAATTATAGCTCAGAAAAATATCTGAATGAGTGAAGAAATTCAATTGTGGAATGATAAATTTTTCATAAAAATGAATAGGCTTGCCAACAAGATCGTGAAGTTGTATTAATGAAATAAAGTGGTGGAAATATCACCAGTGAAACTGCGTTAACTCTAAACATGAGTTATGAATTTTAGCATATGGGTCATTCTTCAGAAAAGGTGAATTTTGAAAGTAATGTTTTCCGGAATTTACAAGTAGGATAAAGTCTGCTGAGTTAGCTCTATGGTACCGTGTCTGCCTCCAGACTAGGCAGCCTGGGTTCGATTCCCGGAAGGGTCAGAAATTTTCATGTAAAATTTCTACCTCAGGACTAGGAGAGATGGTGGTGCGCAACTTCTAATCACTAGATTGTGCACCAGTACGTCTGGATTAAATCCCAATGATATTCCATTAGCAACAATCCAATTGGTATATCACTCTGTTGTACGTCGTTGTTGAGAGTGTACTGTAGCAGAAGGGGGCCATTTTGAAGAAATGTACAGGCTTAAGGAATACAAAACCGCAAAAATCGTATTTCTGTCTCATCTCGTTACTAAGAAATAATGTTTCAAAATGTGTATACATTAATTTGGGACACTCTGTATAATGACATGATAAAGGAAACATCACAAACAGTTTCAAAATAAGGTACCGGTATAAATATCAAATCAACAAGACCAGCAAACCCTTGCCAGCACAGTAATACCATCTTCTTTGCTAAGTTCAAGAATAAACAGTTCTCTTAAATAACAACTAAATATAGAGAAGAAATACCTTAAGTCTCTTGAAGATTCCGAAATTAATAAACCCATGTCTTTCTAGAAATGCATGAATTCTCATTACTAATGGTCCATCGCTATTATAGGGTGGTTCAACTTGTGGGAGGACATTTTCAAAAAGCAACTGCTGCTTTGGATTCTCAAGCCAGAGTTGTAACTGAAAGTACAGAAATAAAATCAAGCATCACTATCCAAATACAGTCAATGAAAAACATTTATTCCGATGTCAAATGTTAACCAAGTTCTCAAACACACATTCACATTTCTATGATAAACAAAAACGTTTTACCTACCAGTCTATTTCTGATATGTAAGAACACCTTCAATGTCTGTGGTGGTCCTTGAGCAACATCAGGAAATCCAGCTGCTTCAGTGGCTGTCATCTTATCAAAAGGTAGCCGACTTTGAAATGCTGCTCCTTCCAGACCTAGTTAAATATGTAGAGATTACTTATAATTAAGAATAAATCTTAATAAGCAAGGTTTTAGTGGAGCCTACAAACAGGAAACTTTAACAATAAGAGTTACTTCAAAACAATGTTAAATTATCATTTTGCAACAACCTTCAACATCTCAGTTTACTCAATAACAATAGGTGATAACTAGATACAAATAGAATTAAAAACAAAAGGCAGAGTGCATCACAATTAGAGACTATGTCTGGTGAAACGGGAAAAAGCCACAGAACATGAAAGTATAACTGATCTTATGGACCAACTGCAGATCTCTAAAATACTAATAATATTTGGATACCTTTAATTACTTGGGATCAGAAATGAATTCATATGGTAAAATGCAAATTGAAATAAGCAGAAAAATTCAAAGAAGCTCGAATGTACATAACATAGTTAGAAATTTAATGTGGAATGCTGATATACCTATAAAATGTAAAATTTCTATATACAAAAGTTATAGTTTTAAACCAATCCTTACATATGCATTTAAAATTTGGACATATACAGAAAGAGCAATTAGGTTGCGTGGAATTTTAGGGTGGGGGGGGGGGGGAATGGGAAAAATAATAAAATTAGAGATATTTGAAATACAGATCAAGTTCAGATAAATTTAAAAAGATATAGATTGAAATGATTTCGGTATATCAAAATGGGAGAAGACAAATTACCCAGAAAGAGGTTCTTAACCTTCATGAGTTCATGGAACCAAGGTGTTTTCAAAAGATATTTTAACTAAGCTTAATTTTATAACACTTATCAGTTTGCTGGTATATTATTTTGTTTATCTCAGACTTTAAGATACAGAGATTAACAGGAATGAGTTCGCCCCGAGGGAGTTCTCTTGGCTTGCAATTCTTGTGTACATATCAGATATTTTTAGTTTTTTAAATTCTAACTTCAGGCTCCAACTTTAACTGTGTTCATCATTAAGAAGACAGAAACAACGATAAAAGAATTCAACTTGTGATCTCACTGAGTTATCAACCGAGAATTAGATTCATTTTCCACTGTCAGTGACTTTCTGGCAACACATGATGATGAACTCTCGTCCATATCTTTGTAAGTATACGCCCTAAAAATCATCTTCATTGATTAACATTAAAATTAGAAAATACTATCCTTACTGCAACAGGAATGCACAACTGTATGAAAAATCTCTTCATGGTGACAATTTGTCCGTCAAAAAAGACGAGGGGCTGTTAGAATTATTTTCTGATTAGAGCTTAAAAATCATGTTTCTTAATACGACCCTGTTGCAATATTGGTTGCATGCACCATCCATATATCCTGATGTTCCCCGAATTGCAATACAACACTTAATGCCATTTGCATCAGCATACTTGTGTGAGAGTACATTTTCTGCTCTGATCTTCTTGAACAAATATAGAAGTGAACTTAATGTTGATGTAAACTTGCGACTTAACAGTACATATATACAATTGAAAGAGAGCAAATTGAAAGTTTTGCCCTGTCATTCTCTCATGCTCAAATTTGAACTGTGTGTTTCTCGGATGCTAATCGTTTATGCTCAGTAATATTTAAGATGATGACATACACACATATTAGTTACCTATTGGTAGTAATAACTTGTTTCTCACTTTTGGTGGATCCTGACCTTTTTTCCCCTATACTCTTCAACTGAGCTGGATTTCGCAAAGCAATATCAACCATTCCACTAATAACCTTATATAATATATATACAGTACTTATGGCTTTTAAGGAATCCAGAGGTTCATTGTCGCCCTCACATAAGCCCACCATCAGTCCTTATCCTGAGCAAGATTAATCCAGTCTCCATGATCATATCTCACCTCCCTCAAACCCATTTTAATATTATCTTCCCATCTACATCTTGGCCTCCCCAATTTTTTTTAACTAACACTCTACATGCATTTCTGGATTCGCCCGTACATGCTCTATGCCAGGCATGCCAAAATCCTGTACATTGTGCAGTAGTCTCTGTGTGATGTGCACTTTCTTTTCCCCTACCTGGAGGAAGTGAATCACCTTGGAGGGGAACACGACAGGGCTATACAGACCTGCAACAGCTTATCAGCTTGTCTTTCAGTAATGCAGTTTCAGTACAGGTGCTGATTTGGCTGTGTCTGTGAATGAGTTATGATAAATAAAGTGAGGAGTTCACAGATAATGAAGAAGAGAAATTACGAATCATAAAACATAATTGTTATAATGTTTTCCTCAGCCAACAATAATTATTTAAAAATGAAAGGCTTTCATCAGCCCATGTCGAGGTAATAGTCTTGTGACAGTTTAGATCAGATTAGTAGAGTTCTCAAAATATGATATTGCCAGCGCTTATTTCTTAATCAGTACTCTCACGGCAAAATGAACTTAACAATGGCATTGTTTTGGAGTCTGTACTAACACAGCCATCAAAGATTAGACGACTTACGACTTTCATTTCATAAGCTGGTAAGTGATGAGAATATAGTGGGGAATACATATTAGGCTCTTGAGGTTGTAAGGTGTGAAGAGAGCAACTATTTGCAAGGCGGAAAATTTTTCTGGAAAAATATATGATCTCATAGAAGCAGGAATTTATCGAATCCGAGAGAGTATCGTTTCTTTATTTGGAAAGTCACTAAACAGAATTTCAACAGTACTCAAATAAGTTTCGGAATATGTATGATAAGAACTTTCTTGTGTTAAATATTTCAACGTACCTTGTTAACATGTTTCGAAACATGTTAACAAGGTACGTTTAAATATTTAACACAAGAAAGTTCTTATCATACATATTCCGAAGTGATACAGTGTTAAAAGCTGTGTAATCAAGATGTATAAATAAGTTTCCTTGAAGTATTCTCCATTTGTGAAAGCTTTAGCTACAACTGGTAGTTTTATTTTTGGTTCCAATTACTTGACTAAAAATAGTAGTTTGTTTTTGTAGCCAGAAACACCCTTTTATGGTTTCATTTTCCTCTTCATAGTTTTAACATGAATTGATAATTTATTGGTTTTAATAGTACTGTATCTTTGTACACTTGACATATGGCACATGAAAGTTTCACAAAGCACACAAATAGCAAGATCATTTTGTTGTATGAATCCAAATTCGTTTATCCACCAATCCTGAAACAAGTGTATATCAATTTTTTGTCTTTTTTGAGTCATTTTAACAGCACCACATTACTTAACAACAATATCAACTTTTGTGTAACGTTCCACGGATCATACTAGCTTGAACATGCGAAAGCTCATAGATCAGAGAACTCTGGAGGGGTGCTCATGAGGGGTGCTTGGAAGAAAGGGGAAGGATAGGACGAAAATAAAACTCCATCAAGGACAATCGCTGTTACTTCACACTCAGTCACGTTTGCTTCAGACTTTTCATCGTTCCTCCAATGTTCAACAACTTTCGTTTTGAAGGGATGCAAATACAGGAATAGCATTAAAAGAATTCAATGTTTATTTTTACTTAAAATTCTACTTTTTATGAGTGTATAATTAATGTATTACATTTCACTCAGCATGCCATACAACAGTGAAGGTGTTATCATTAGCCATGCCATACCTCAAGACCAGAATGTCAATGCAGTGTACTACCAATATTTCTCGAACACAACCTACATTCAGCTGTGCGGCACGAACATCCACATTTCCTGAGAGACAATCCACCTTTCATCTTGTATGACAATGCTCGTTGTCTTGTCGCAGGATCAGTGGCTGAATTGCTACAGACATGGGATTTGGAAGTATTGGAACATCCTCCGTATTCCCCTGACATGAGTCCTTGAAAGAATCACTTAGGGGCAGAGGTTTCCAGATATTGCATCAGTGCTTATCCATTAGAGAGATCAACAGAAACTACCTCGCTAACCGCATTCAACAGTTACCACGAATTTGACAAAAGATACAAGAACACTCTGGTGACCATATCGAAGGGATGTAAATGTATTTTCCATGTAAGTTCAATAATATGTTCAAATTATGTTGCCATTACTTTATTTAGAACCCTCTTATAAATCATTACGATATCAGGAAAAGACTCTTCGAACCAGGGTTGGTAATGCAATGTAATACTCCAGACAGTCCACTATAGTATTCTAACATAAAGGACCTGGTGCAAACAGGCATTGGCAAAATTACTGTTCCTGGAGTATTTCAAAACACTGATCATATGTTCTGTAATGTCTGTTAGCTGAAATATTTAGAACGAAGGGCAAAACCACAATACGAAATAAGATTAAAATTCTTTGTGTTCTGTTATTTGTCACTTCACAGCCAGATAATCAGCAGTATGTGGATTAGCAGAGGTGTCAAATGTGTCTACTAAAAAAACATCGCCACGTTTGGTCATTATTACATACTGTGAACATTTGATCTTCCATCGAATCCTATACATATACTTTTATTTTAATCATATTATAATAATCCGTGGTGCTACAGCCCATAAAGGGCCTAGACAGATCAGCCAGCTGCTGGCCTCACGCCCACATGCCGAAGCAAAGGTGGTCGATCATCCGACCAGAATGGAGGTATCGTGTGGTTAGTATGATCATCCCCCCAGCTGTTATAGCTGCTATTCACAACCGGATTTTGCTACCTATCGTAGCTCCCCAAGTGCATCACGATGCTGGGTGGGCACTGGTCCCACACACTGGCCGAAATTTCATGAGAAAATTTCTTCCCCCATGAGGATTCGAACCAGCGCACATTCTGTGACGCGAGTCCTAGGCAGGATGCCTTAGACCACGACACCACGACGTGGGACATTTTAATCATATTACACATTTTTATTTTTCTGCTTCAAAATTAGAATACAACAGGGCACCACTTTTTTCTTTCCTAGTTGGGAAGAGCAATCTAAACAATGATCCTGCACTAATTTGATAACTTGAAGCTACTCCATAGTTCTGTAGGTACTATGCAGAGCTGGTGGTATATATACAAAACGTGCAACTTGATGATTCAGATTCTTTTTTATTTATTAGGTTCTAACACATATGTAAATAAACGTTCCTTCCAAATAACTTTTAACTTGTGCTTTGCTTAATTTGGAAAGAACATATTCTGCTGTTGTTTTTGAAGCAACCCTTGGAATTGGATGATCTAACAACTGTAATAAACTAAGTGATGACCTTGTTGAAGATGAACTGCTTTCAAGATGACCTGATGACAGCAAAAGAAATCATTATTTTTCATTTTCATTATCATGAAAACCTAAAAATTTGTAGTATTAGTGACTGAGAACAAAATAATTACAAATAAAAATGATAGATTTTTTCTAAGACACACTGATTCGAGGCTGATCTCATGCTCACACGTAAGCTGAAATCTCACGCATTTGTGGATTACAAACTTTTAATACAAGACAGTATCCTTGAAAATGTATGGGAAAGTGCTAAAGTCCAAGATGATACGCAAGTAAGTCGGTACATTTACTGAATGGATGTAATTTGAGCATATATATCTCAGAGGGAATTAGCAAATGGAGAAATATTGTACAAGAGTATATCTCAGGTTGCAAAATTGGTTTTGATAATTTCACATTCTAATGCTTGTGAAGAACGTGTTTTTTCTATGATAGGGAAAAAAAATAACAACTCTTAGACATTCATTGAACGTGGATGGTACATTATCATCTGTCTTGACCATGGAAATGGCCATTCCTGTGCCATGTCACACATTCGAACCACCAAAAGAAGTGGTGGCTAATGCTAAGAAAGCAACATATCAGTATAATAAAACACATTGCAATAAAGAGTGAGATTTGTATCATTCACAATTAAGTGCAACATTTGATATAGCCTATATTAACTTATTTTGAGTTTTGTTGTTTTCCACAAAACTGATGAATATTACATAAAAATAATTTGCATGATAATTATTTCAAAATATTGCCAAAGTGGATTCGACTTTCACCCTGTACCAAACTAATGAAGTGATATGACGGACTCGTCTTCACAGCAAGAAATAATTAGTACCTTCTTGAATCGTTATAAAAAAGCAATTGACTGATCTAACAATGAGCAAATGTAAAAAAAAAAAAAGTTAAAATATGTTTAAATTCAAACAATCATTGTTGATCAAGTAAGAGGGTTAAAAAATAGTACCTAATAATAACCGGACTTTTAAAACTAAGGCAGAACTCTGTTTTCAAGTTTGCGCAATTTATGTTTTCCCGCTATTTACACAATTATATTTTCGTCCCTTTATTTACACCATCAACATAAAAATACAGGCAGAGAAAATCTTCAACCAGATGCGACATTTTCAGAAGTCATGACATAGATAGATAATGATGTTCTCACTGCAGAACAGTCGATTATTTTCAAGATGACAGTGCCAATGATGCTATTCCCACAAGCAGATAGACAGTTGCAGCATTGGAAAAATTGTGAAAATATTTTTCTGTTGCAGATGGTGATGAGCTGATAACACTATGTCCGAGAAACTCTATGAACTAGACAGCAAATAGAGTAAAAAAACTAAGACAGGCTGTCACGTTTTTTTTAAGAAAGAATGAGTAACAAATGTAATTTTATTCTGTGGGCGAGTTTTTACGAAATATCTATAGGTTACTGTAATTTTGTATTTCCCTTTAGTCCTCTGAAACATAAAAGAGGAACAGAAATTCTACTATATTGGTGTATTAATACGTAATTGATTAAAAAACAACTTTAAGTGAAATGGTTTAAAGCAACCAATCCTGCCATACATATTAATCATTTTAAATTTCAATATGGTTGTATAAGAAAAACATGTAGGCTAATGATACAAGAAAAGAAAATTACCTGTTGGATCATCTTGCTCAGAATCTGGTTCTATTTCATCCTCCTTTTCTGTCTTTACTGGATTCGGTGGAGGAACGATTGTAGCTGTGGGTGGTTGTTCTGGTGGTAGTGAAGTTTCCTTTTTCAGTGGTTCTGGAATAGGTGCCAATTTCTTTTCTGGAGTTGCTGTACCACCAGCTTTAGATTTTTCAGATGCATCTGATGCATCCTCCTCATCCAATAACTGACTGTACTTTTCTTCCATCTCACGATACTCAACCTATAATACAATCAATCAAAATTCCCATCATTCCTGTGGGGAACATAAGCCTCTCAGAAAGCACCTCCATCTGACACTATTTTTGGCGAGTTCTTTAATCTCTCCTCATGTTTTGCGTCTGCTATAGATGTTTCACTTTATGGTGGCAGTTCTCTTTATATGCTTGTTGCTGTGAAGTGTTTGTTGTTTCTCAGAATCGGTAGAGGTCTAAGCAGTGCATATAATCATGTGGCTAAAAAGGTTTACTTCCGCATGTCTTGTCATATGACAATGAGAGTATTGTGTGTACACAGGATTTTTATTATACTCTATTTGTAACAGGCTATCTTTGCTTACATTTAAGCTGTATGTGTCACTCAATCCAACTAGTTTAGTTGGATGGTTTTGTACTCCCAACAACGGACTGCCACCACAAAATGATAGATCTATACTATTATTGTACTTCTCCATTTTATCTTAGGTCTACCTATTCCTCGACTTCTTTGTGGGTTTCAGTCAAGTGTACTCCTAGCTAGGGCCTATATCGTTTGGAGGTTGGCGAGTGTATGTGTCCCAGCCAACTCCACTTTCTCTGGTGAATTTCCAGTTCTACTGGTCTTTGCTTAGTTTTCATCCACAGATTTTCATTTGTAATCTAGTCTGGCCAGAATGTTCTCAATATACTGTGCAAACATTTTATAATACGATATACTGTATTAGTGCAAAAATGAACACAATCTGCAGCACAATATAATTATCAGTGTGAAGACAAACACAAAACTGAGAGATACAGTTTTACTGGTAACAATATTTCCTGAATTGTTAATAAAATAATTTCAAATGTCATTTGTATGTTTTCCAGAAGTGATAACATAGTTTTGGAGTGTTATCTCAGCAACTAGCTATTGTTGTTTAGTCAACTGTCTGAAGACAGACCTTACAAATGATACCAAGAAGGCATCACTCATGAGCAACCAGGTCAGGAGATAATGGGGTAGGGTGGCCAGTTCCTTTCCCCTCCATTGCATACATCGTCAACTAGCTAGGCTACATATTACACTAGTCAGACTTCAGATGCATACAAAAAATTGTTCTTCCTCTGACACATATCATCAAAGTGAGATGTACTGCCTAATAATAGATATAAGTATCAGCCAGAACCTCAATCATAGGATACATCTAGCTATCTGGATGATAATTCTAAGTCATTTAAATCATTTCTTTCAATATGAAATCGAAATCTTCCAAATTAAAGGAATGTCGCTTTAGATTTACAGCAGATTTAATTCCAAACTTTGTAATAATCACTAGGCCTGTAATATTTAGCACATGAAATACAAGACCTATAACATGAATAACAAAATTCTGTCACTTGGCATGTAGGTTCAACTTCTCTGTAGCAAAAATAACTGGTGTAAATTCACACTAGAATTTTACTAGGCCTATCTAACTTACATGTGACTTAGAACTTTATATTTATTATAGCGATGTACCAAAATGATATTTCCATGAAGGAATTCTGCGTTATCATTAGACATCGGATTTTTAGGCACTAAAAATTGCAGTTTTAGGCGCCTAAAATAAGCTCAAAATTTGTAAAATTAGGCTCTATTTTAATGAAAATAGGCATTTTAGGCACATCAAGGTATCATACTTATTTCTTTCACTGAAATTTTTAGTTATACACTAAAATACGCACAAAAAAGTATGTTTAAACATTAAAAAAGAAACTATATTATATTTATAAACAGAGCTGCACAAATTTAATATATTGAAACTAATGAAATAATGATTATTGATATCAAGATTACTCATTTTAAGTTATTGAAATTCAGTTCCATGCTCAGACTTTATTATAATTATCTGCACAGTACACCACCAGAATTTTTTCTAAATTCTCCACAGTTAACCTTTGCCTTTTGTCACTGAGAATCATTTTGAAAGCAGAAAAACTTCTTTCAACCGAAACTGATGTGAGAGGCGCAAATTTTAAATTAGGTACAATAGAAACATCAATACTTACTGGAACATTTACACTTTCCCCCGATATCACTCTTGATACTTTTTCCAACAATGAAAATCCTACATTCTTATTTAATACGTTGTCCCACTTATTTTTAACTTTTTTCCCAGTTTCACCCAAAGCAGAATGTATGTTCACTTGAGCTTCCTTTACTATTGCTATTTGGCTACAAAGAGATTGTTTTTCACGTTCTAATTGTTCAATGCTTGCAGGTATGAAAAAGAAGTTTGATGTTATGTAGGCAATATTGTTTTTCATTCGTGAGTCATTCAGACAATCTTTCACTGCTTTCACACACGCTGCACTATCAGTTTCAGGTAATTTATCAATAACTGTGACCACTTCTTTAAAATACTTAGAATAATACACCACTGACTGAATCCAGGTTCCCCATCGTGTAACAACCGGCTGAGGTGGGAGTGGGATATCTGAAAAGTCCTCTCTGAATATTGAAATCCTGGATGGGGCTTTACAAAAACATTTTTTTGTGTTAGAAATAAACGAATTGACAAGAGGAAATTCATTCCGGATTGTTTCAGAAACTCTGTGAAGGCCATGTGCTAGACAGGTTACATGCGTGAGGTTAGGATAAAATGTTTTAAGAAGTGGAGCTGCAGCAACCATGTATGAGGCAGCATCAGTACAAAACAACAGAACTTTAGAATCGTCTATATTACCTGAGTATAAAGACTGTAGGCCTTTATTTACAAAATAAGCAATGGCTTGGCTATTCACTTTCGAAAGTTCCTTAACACATACGAGGTGTGGAATCGAAGGTCCATCAGGACTAAGTTTTCCTACTACCATATTTGCTATATACCTATTCATAGGATCTGAGGTTTCATCCACAGAGACCCATATGTAAGAATCACCTATATCCTCCCGAATGGAAGCTAAAGTTTCATTGTATATTCTGTCTAAGTAATTTTTTCTTAGGGTCGACTCAGATGGGATATTTTGTTTGCAGTATTTTTGTAAAAACTGTCTTAAAACCGGATTTTCAATTGCATTCCAGGGAATGTTAGCAGCAACAAACGCTCTGGTTAAATCAGCATAGAAATTGCTGCTGAGATTGGATGAAGTAGGCTGTGTTAGTAAAGTTTGTTGCAGTTGATTTTTCTGCTGAGCTTTAGCCTTATGAGCCGCTCCTTGCACATGCTGCTTTAGGTGGCACTTCTTTTCTTGCGAAATCTAAAAATGTAAAGTAAACTGAATTAAAATAAAATCCTAATTGTTGTATTGCCGTATTTCTATCACAAAGTTAGTGGGTTCGAACAATCAAAATTTTAATGACCTGCAAATACTTTAACTATCGGAATTTAAAAGGTTAAAGTGTAGTGGTCTTAAAAAGAATTATACCTCAGGATAGCTCAGTCAATGTATAAATATTATAGGCCTACTCATTAAAATTAATAGAATTTATATATTTCAACTATTGTTACATACCTGTTTGCTACAAATCTTGCAGAATATTATTTTTCCATCATAAGTGAATTCTGAATATTCTGTTAGCCATTGCCGGATCAATGTAGATTTTGCACTTATATTTTTCGGCATTATCGCGTTAAACTTCATAGGAAAACGTCCTACCGCTCAAAACTTCTCAACACAAATAAGGTGAGGGAAAGAGCAACTGTTAACGAACATTCAAATGAACCGTTGTTATTGAGATTCAATTGGACAAAAATACAAAGTTCCACTTATTGTTGCATTTCCTGGTAGTGTTAACACTAGGAGGGCCATTCTTTTAAATATTTTGTAACGGTTTACCCTACTAATTCGCAGTTTTACGACTTTTCATAAATATTTCAAAAACACTCTTTCTCCAAAAATTGTGATTTTATGACACTCTGAAGGGCAGTACAGCTAATCGGTTTCAGACCGAAAACAGTCATTTTTATAGTATAGTATATCTCTGAATCGGTACCAGCACATGTTGTGATTGTTGCCTGCTTCAAAACTAAGGTTGGTTCTTTGTCGGCATTTATGCCTCCAAACATGTTAAATTCTGTGAAATCTATTGCGAGTGTCGTGAGATTCAAAACATTTTGTTTCCTTTATCAATGGTTTCATGGCCGGTGTGAAGCAAACTTTCCACTTTTTAAATGCCTTAAATTTCGCAGTGAATGCATGTATAAATTATAAAAAGTAAGAGTAAAATGCGAAACTTTACAGTGAGTTTGGCATTTTTAGGCGAATATTAACAAATTAGGCTCTAATAACCATTTTAGGGCATTTTAGGGCACTATAAAACTCTTTGAATACCTTTCAATTTCCATGAAACACAAATATTAATAATTATTTTTACTTTTCTCCTAAAGAAACAAAATAGGCATTTGCCCTAGAATCCGATGTCTGGTTATCATATGATGAAGGATCGGTGGAGCAGAGAAAAATTCTCTCCGGCACCGGGATTCGAACCTGGGTTTTCAGCTCTACGTGCTGATGCTCTATCCACTAAGCCACACTGGATTCCAATTGCGATGCCAGATTGAATCCTCTCAGTTTAAGCTCCACCTCTTAGTTTTCCTTATCATCTTATGTACTTCGGTACATCACTATAATATGATATGCATATATAATCATTTTGTGATTTAAGATGGCACTCATTCCGTCGGATCCTGGCCACTTAGTGCACCTCTGCACATTAGTGTGTTGGACATTGTGCCACTGTCACACATTTGTGACACAGTGCATGAGGGTTGGCCACTAAAGGTAAACTAAGAGGTGGAGCTTAAAGTGACAGGATTCAATCCAGGATCGGAATTGGAATCCGGTGTGGCTTAGTGGATAGAGCGTCAGCACGTAGAGCTGAAAATCCGGGTTTGAATCCCAGTGCCAGAGAGAATTTTTCTCCACTCCACCGATTCTTCATCACTTTATATTTAGTTGGATGGTTTATTCACATTACATCATGTTATACACAATTTAAAAGACTTCCAGTTCACAAAACAGAAGGAATTATGCTTTCCAATTATGGTAAATATCAAATTTAATAACATATTCTACCTGCCGAATAACATGCTTACATCATTTGCATATGCCTTTACACAGTTTGTGTATACACGAAGTTTCGTAAAACTCATTCATAGTCTTGATATGTTCTCTCTTTTTTTCATACATGACGCACGTAAGTTATATAGGCTATGTATGATTTTAGAAATTAAAACCAAACGTAAAATGACATCAGTTAATCTTTATATAGGCTTAAAAGAAATTGTCAAAAGACACATTTCTTTCATTGATTTCCATAATCCATTTTTCTTCTCTTCTTGTTTGTCGTTTTTAACAAATGTTTAAGTTAAAATTCCAATTTAAAATCTGTAATATATCAAGAGTCTGCTAGAATTTACCATTGAACCAATAAAGATGCATAGGCATGTCAAGAATAGAATATAATTGAAGACTTGAAGTAAATGAGGATCTCTAAGTGCCATTTTCGTGATAATTGGATTTTCAATACTGGAATAACAATTTATGCATCTAGCCCCATAACAAAAATAACAAAGTCCAGGCTCATTCCTTTATCATTTCATTAGAAGTTCATAAAATATGGCAGGATGTGTACAGGTATATGTCAATAGTTTCAATGTAAGATTAATAACTCATTTTCCTGGAAAGTTTTAAAAATGGCACTTAGAACCTTATTTACTTCAAGCCTTCAAATTAAACTCTTTGACGTAATTCTTAATCTGTCATCCTAGATTAAACAAAGAACAATAGAAATGAATAATATTTTATTAGAAATATTGCGATGTTAAATACTTAGGCCTATGCCTACACAACAGGCTTACCGTAATAATAGTCTATCAATTATGAACAATTCGGTATACCAATAACTCTATTAGGCTTACACCATTTAATATTTGTAGGCCTATCTTGTTTGTCAAAATTTTAGAAGAAGATAAAGGCCTGGCATTTGATTTCTTTCTTTGCCTAGCTCCTTCCTTCTCGCCCTTAGTAACATGCAACACCATTTTCAAAGACAAGTAGGCTAGTCCCACTGTCAATGACAAGTAGCTTCACTGTCAGTGACAAGGTTACATAAGGTTTCATCAGGAGACAGGATTAGTGACAAGTAGCCCTACTGTCAGCGATAAGATTAGGTAGAGTTTGATGACAGTGACAAGCACTTCGCATAAAACTGACAAGTGATGTAAGACTCATTTCTGTTCATCATGTCACAAGAAAAACTTTACCAAATTCACCACACACATGGTAACATGCAAGAAGTTATTTCTATAATGATATGAAACATTGTCTATGTTTTAAATGAACATAAAAAGATTTTAATTAATTATAAAATGCTTTCTACAGTAAGGTCCAAAAGTCTTATCACCTCCCCCTTGTTTGTATGTTGATGTGCATCCATTTTGAACATGTCCTACACTCCGTGTCAGACCAGCAAGTTACTGTGCATTTGGAATAGAGAACTATGTTGCTCTTTTAACAATAGCTCTTGGAAGAAATATTTAAAGGACCTTTGTATTTTGCAACTCAGCAGGTACAGAATTGTAAGCTTAAAAACACCACCGTGTCTTGATTGACAGTTACCGCTTGTCGCTGGGCTCGTGCAAACGTATTACTATCCTGTTTGAAAATGTCGATTGCCAATCTATCCGCTGTTGTAGTTTGTTTAAATATTGCGTGTTTTTTTGTATACAAATAGTTTGTAGTTTGGTTTAGTTCATCTTCAAATAGCTGTGTAAGAATAAGTCAGTGTAGTGCCTTCAATTAGTTTTTTTCTTTCTTGTCGTAATGAAACAATGGAGAAGTCGCCAGAATGCTTCAAAAAATTGCGAACCCGGAAAAGAATATTGAAAGAACTATGGTGTTAAACGTGTATTTGTACTTTCGTACTGCCTTTTTATTCTATGTAACTGAAGCTCCTAAACATACGGCGTTAATCACAAAAATTTTCTTACAAACTAGTGCTAACAATAAGAAAAGAGTTTAAATTGAAGGGGAAACTTTCAACACCCGTAAAAAAATCCTAGGCATTCAAAAGACGAAAATGCAGAAATATGACTCAATGACTCAGGCTGCAATAAGGCGTCCTATGCATTCACTTTAAAGGAAAAACACACTGCCAACATAAAAAAAAGTGAAAGCAGTCTTTGATAAAGGCACAGACATGCCTAACGTATCAATTTCAACGTTACGAAGAATACTAAAGGATATGGGATTCGAGTTTACTAGAATGAAGAAGAACTCCATGCTAATTGATAGAGACGACATAATTGTCTGGAGGCACAGGTACTTGAGAGCTATTAGAAGTCGCAACAAACAATAGGAACATTATTTACACAGGTGAGACCTGGATAAATGCAGGGTGTACGACTTCAAAGTCTTGGGTGGACACTACAATTGCCTCTGCTTCACAAGCCAGAAAAGAAGATCTGACGACTGGTAATAAGATGCCCTCTGTCTGTATAATATTAGTCCATACTGGTAATGAGAATGGTTTTAGTCCAGGAGCTCAATTAATATATCACGGAAAGAAAAATGGCGACTACCATGATGAAATGACTAGTGTTTTGTATGAGAAATATTTTGCGGACAAATTGCTTTCAAATCTTCCTGCGAATAGTGTTATTGTGTTAGATAATGTGTCTGTACATTCGAGAAAGGATGAAAAAATTCCCGTAAAGAGAAAGAATAAAGCAGAAATTAAGTCGTGGCTCGTCTCTAAAGCAATTCCTGTTGGTGAAGACATGCATTAGACAGAGCTACTGGAGATGGTGGAGTCTGTGCGGACTCGATATGAACTGAAGTGCGTACTAGATGAAATGGCTCGAGCACATGGACATTAAGTATTGCGAATCCCACCATACCTCCAATTGAAGAGGTGTGGAGTCAAGTCAAATAAAGTGCGAGAGCTGCTGGAACCAGGAATCAAAGAAGTAACGCAACAGCAATGGACTAATTACGTGCGGCATGTACAAGATGTGGAACAGCGCAAGTGGGAAACGGATGGCCTCCTGGATTTAATCCACGACGATATAATCATCAATCTTGGCGAATCATCTGAAGAAAGTGACAGCGAGGATTAAGATTTAGAAGTCACTCCTCTTCCTGATTTGTGGTGAGTTACTCTATTTTATGCTTTAATTCAATTAGTTAAATTGTGTGTGTGATGTAAAAGAAAACATAATTGTAGAATGGATAGTATACACAAGGCGTCTGTACGCTCTGCCGTACTTGCTCTTCCCCCACACCCCTCGACAATTACTATTACTGATTGTTTGGCTGTAGCTGTGGTGTGAGGGTTTGTTGTCCCATAAAGCCTGCAGTAACTTGCTGGTCTGACACGGAGTATAGCACATGTGTGACAATGGTTGGTACTTTACGTTCCAGCTTGTTTAGTGATCCACATCATCAGTAAGGGCACCATCATTGTCGCGGCACAAAATGATGCGGTGCCATGTCCTGTGTGAAATTTTCCGCAGCAAAGGCGATGTGATTTCCCTATGGGGAATAATTAGGCAGCATGTCTCGAAACATCGATACCAGATAATTGAAGATTTGAAGCAAGCTATTAGGGAGGTATTCAGGGAAATCACACCATCTTTGCTGCGGAAAATTTCACACAGGACATGGTGCCGTGACAATGATGGTGCCCATACTGATGTTCTGGATCACTAAACAAGCTGGAACATAAAGTATCAACCATTGTCACACATCTGCTATGACATGTTCAAAATGGATGAACATCAACATACAAACTAGGGGAGGGGGGGTGACAAGACTTTCAGACCTTACTGTACATAATATGAAGCAACTAAGTTAAAATGCAGCACATTTGAAAGAAACAATATAACAGCATGTCAAAAGTTATCATATACAATTTGTAAAATTTGACTATTAATGTAGACGTATTATGTATATAAAACTCAATTCTGTAATAATTATTTTGTAGTATTGAAGATTTATCAATGATTGTATAATGAATTCTAACCTCACATTATGATTAAATGTTTCAAGTAACAAATAACAGTACTGTCACCTGGTCTTATCGATATAATTAGACTAATCTAGTTAGTTGAAATTGTTTTAAAGTATTGTCTTATAAAAGCTATAAAACTAACTTAATAATACATTAAGGAACAATTACAACCCGTATTAACAAAATTGCGGAGGGCAATTATTCAACCACTGTAATCCAATTGTCAAGTTTCTCCTTCATTAAGTTCTAAGATACACATAATTATTATTAAATAAAATACCTTTGCTTTCTTTCTACGACTCATTCTCCTGCCTTCCTCTTGAGTGTCAACTGTGTCACTCACTCCACTGCTTTCAATAGCCAAGCATGGACGCTTGCGTTCTAGATCTATAATGGGATAAGAAATTGCTTCTGTCTTCTCCCTCTTCAACAAGTTAGTATTCATACTGGTTCATAAAATACAACCTAAAATGCAAATATCACATAAATAAAAGCAAGTCCTATCAATACACCTAATTATGAATAAAACGAATTAATATTAAGTACTTCACAAGTCTAACTTTGAAATCCCACTATTTATGTATCCACTGCCTTCTATACAACTTCCGGTTCTTTCCATAACCAAACAGAAGCATAACTTAAGAAAATGTTAGTACTAGAAATCATCCCAAGAGCGCTAGAAAGTCTTACACAGGTTCTCTTCAAGTCTCCGTGATCCTATATTATTGAGCTTGATATTTTATGTGGAACGGAAGAATACATTAATGTAAATAACATAATTGTGCTATCGTTTAACAATATTGACACCTAAGAATGAGAGTCTAACAAGACATTGACTACATCTATAGTAGTTCATCTCACTTGTATTCCTAAGTAGGTAATATGTTTTGACTGGCAAAATGTTTCCTCTCCTACGCTTTAGCAACCCACATCAATACAATCGTTAATAAAATGTGAAAATATATACGTTGAGATATTTCCCACTGTGATTAAACACCCATCTGAAATCAATGATATAATTTCCGGTTTCTAGGTATTTCTACTTTAATCTAGACACAGTGAAATACAATCACAAAATAACCTTGTTGTTAATAACATCGATATTTTTTTAAGATATACAGTGACGAAAGTGATTATCGAATATTCAATTATAGGGCTTCTGCGTTCGATGTGGCTGTTGTAGTGGACGCAGTGGATTGTCTCTTCTTCGCGCTTCTTCGTTTATGACGGACGACACGCTTGGCAACAGCTGGATACTTGGAACTTTCATTAAATTTGTGTACTTGAAAGATTTTCAGAAAGAAAATGTTATGTGGAAAAGTGAAATATTTAATACGTGAGATATCCGCTAAAAATTCAGATGGCAATTAATAGAGCACAAGAAGATACTGTTATGTTATAAAGTGAGTATGTTTACATACAGTTTATAGACATACTGTAACTTGAAGTATTACTTGTGATACCGGGTGTATGAATATGTTAATTATTGATGTAAACAGCACAATGATTTCATTATTTTTATAGTCATCATTAGGCCTGTTACCATCATATTCTTCAGCACTCTTCTTGGTGACCATTCCAGACTTTGTAAAAGCAATATAAACATATAGTTTAAAGTGGAAACTTCGATATATGCCGGTACCAAGTTATTATTTTTGCCCATAATTTAGAAGATTTTGAGGGATTTTAGATTCATTTGTTAAGATAGCTTTTTCAAGATTTTCATATTATTATTATTATTATTATTATTATTATTATTATTATTATTATTATTATTAGACTATGCACATAATATCATCCAAAATAGCTACAAAATTCATCTTAGGCTAATTAGGATTTTCACAAAGCGAATGAAACTCAATAAGCTTGAGGGATAGTACCGGTAATAATAATAATAATAATAATAATAATAATAATAATAATAATAATAATAATAATAATAATAATCTGTTCAAATATTACTTTAATTTATACAATTTCTTTGAAAAAGTCGCTATGAAATTAGATATAAAAAATTGCGTAACTTTTAAGAAAAATGATGCGACTAATTCCCAAAATACGCGATCGTTTACCAGTGTAGTGTTCATATCTAAATTAAACCAACCACATTACCAAAATACGAACAGAGATAAACGTTTCACTCTATGAGATACTACTGTAAAAATTAAAAATTGTATATTATATTTTACATAAACACAATCATAAATTTTCAGAACTTATTAATGACTAAATCGGTAAAAAATACCGGTATTACATTTCTAAAATAGAACATTTTAACTTCTCTTTCTGCTCTGTTTGGCAATAGCTGCGAAGAGTGAATTTTCATCATTGAGTAATATACACTGTTGCTAATTTCGATTTCTGTTAAATTATGCCAATAATTTTAGTTTATAATGCTTACGATAAGAATAAGGACGGAAGGGGCCGAAGGGCCTGCTCATTGAAAATTGATGACAATAATAATAATAATAATAATAATTATGATGATGATGATAATAATAATAATAATAATAATAATAATAATAATAATATGGTCAGGGCCGTAACACGGAAATTTTACTTGAAGCAAGTAAAGCGATAGGTTTGGAAGTAAATCCCGAAAAGACAAAGTATATGATTATGTCTCGTGACCAGAATATTGTACTGTACGAAATGGAAACATAAAAATTGGAGCTTTATCCTTCGAAGAGATGAAAAAATGCAAATATCTCGGAGCAACATTAACAAATATGAATGACACTCGGGAGGAAATTAAACACAGAGGAAATATTGAAAATGCATGTTATTATTCGGTTGAGAAGATTTTGTCATCTAGTCTGCTGTCAAAAATCTGAAAGTTAGAATTTATAAAACAGTTATATTACCGGTTGTTCTGTATAGTTGTGAAACTTGGACTTTCACTTTGAGAGAGGAACAGAGGTTAAGGGTTTTTGAGAATAAGGTGCTTAGGAAAATATTTGTGGCTAAGAAGGATGAAGTTACAAGAGAATGGAGAAAGTTACACAACACAGAACTGCACGCATTGCATTCTTCACCTGGCATAATTAGGAACATTAAATCCAGACGTTTGAGATGGGCAGGGCATGTAGCACGTATGGGCGAATCCCAGGGGCGGTTCTCCCTTGAAGCGTTTGAATCGCCGAGTCACTACTTTTTTAAATAGCTTACATAATTACGTTTTATCTTCTACCATTCATTCTTCGTTCATAAAGATTCTGCAAATTGTAAAAACATTCAACCGCTGAACGGTTACCGCTGCCTTTGTGGCCCGCCGGTCGGTCAAGAAGCTTGCTGCTGCTTACTTCATCGGTCCCAGTTGATCCGATTTCAACTGGAGTAACCGAACCCGAAGTAATAGACGTATTCAAGAAAGGGTAGGCCTGCTTCGTTCTGTTTTCAGACGGGCTAAATACACTGCCTCGTGGTTACTACTAAATCAGTGATCGTCAGCACTCGCTGAAATGTGCAATGGGTACGGGTGCTGTCCCGTGTGCACTGTCGTGCAACAGGGAGAGATAGAGAGCATACCCGCTAGTAGCTACGGACTGCACCCTATGCACTGCGTTTTCCGCGGGTAAGGCCCGTAACACACTTGCAGAGTTTTCGCCAGCGAGAAATGTGTTGCGAGAAAATTAAAAAATTGATAACATGGATTCAAATGGACGTCCACACACTGGAAGAGAATCTCGATCGAGGCAGAAACCTCGCGCGAGTTTCTCGCTGGGATCGGTAGCTCAGCGAATTTTCTTGACACATTTATCAAAGATGTTTGACATTTATACTCTTTATGACGATTGAATGTAGAAAAAGACATCACAGGTGGCGATGAATTGTAATGTTTTTATTTGAAAATGAGGAAAGATGGCTGATAATCGAACTTGTACGATGTCAGCCGTAGGCCTATTTATAGGATACACGGGATGAAAACTATAAAAACACGAAACTTAAAGAAGAAATTTAGGGACAAATATCAGGTTATCTGAAAATAAATAGGGCTATATTTTATTTTGATGAGATTTAATAGTATTAATTAAACATTTGAAATAATGTATCTATAGGATGTGTTAACAGTTTACATAATTTTAATCAGAACATAGCAAAGAATCCTCTATCATGTAATGAATTGCAAAAAACTGTGGTCTATTCAACCTGAAATAATGCCTAAACCTATCATCATTCAAAACGAAACCAGTGTCCAAAACTCGCCCTTATTTTCGTAAGATACAATGTGATTTTCAGATATTTCTGGCTTTAATTTTAGGCATACTTTTTTCTTTTCATTAACAAAATATGTTCATGTAACTCGATTTTCTCATCATCTGAATACTCAAATTCAACATAGCGTTCGTACGTAATTTGTAAAATACGACAATATACAGTACTTACAGGTTATATATTTAAGTACGACAATATACGTAAATACATAACCTATAATATTTCCCCCAACGAGTCATTACTATAATCAGAAAAAATGCTTTCTGCATGAAGGCAGTGCATAGATGATCATACCGAGCTGTGATCTGTGATAGCGAGAACTCACCAAGTGTGTGGAGGAAGGCTCTTCGTCTCTTTCTCGCAACACATTTCTCGCTGGCGAAAACTCTGCAAGTGTGTTACGGGCCTAAGAGAGACTATACTTGTTTTTTTTTTAAAGATGGGACATGACAGTTAAGCGGCCGAGCTTGCCAATATGGACTACGGTGCTGCCAGCTGATGGAAGCTATGAATTGGCTGCCGTTAAGACATTAATTGACAATTGACGCGGAGATAGGAAAACAATACAAAAAATCGACAGACAATCAAACACGAAACGTACCAATGCTAACATTGTGTGCACAATAAATGTCGCCAAGAGAGCTATTATGCTACGTTTACACGGCTAGAGAAGAGAGCTAGAGATTATAGCTGAGTATCACCGTGTAAACGGTTTTGAGAGCAGGTATCTCGTTGACTCTAATATCTAAATAGAGAGTCTAAATAGAGCTGCCTTGAAAACTGCTCTCGCCGTGTAAACATTCGGGACAAAGAACTCGCATATACTGTCAGCTCTCATTAGAGCTACTCTAAATTATTCATCTAAGTTGATCTTTTTCATTAACTCTTGCGTACGAGATTATAAAAGATGGCGCATAACTCTTGAAATACAGGTCTAAAGTAATAATCATGCTAAGTTTACACGGCGACAGTTCAGAGCGAAGTTCTGAAGAATCAGGAGAGCACTCTAACGGAGTGTTTACACGGTGACAGAATATAGCTTCTCTAAATCCATTAGCGAACTCTCATGAGATTTATATAATTCTAAACTCTAATGTTACTCTCCGGACCGTTTACATGGTGGAGACAGTTTAGAGTGAGAGAAAGTGTTGAGAGAGAGCATTTAGAGAAGAATAGGCTAGTCAGTGCGTTTTTATGACACATGCACTCATCTAACTTCTGAGCAGTTTGTAACCTGAGCGCGCACAGCACTTGCGTTGAGTCATTATTTATTTATTCGTATAGAATAGGCTACTATAATTGCACGAAGGGCGGAGCTGATAGTCTCTATAAAAAATATGCAAATTATAGCTCAAATCGGCACACATGTAATTTACGTTCTATGAATCAGAGGTACATGGAAATACACCAATGGGAACAGAAACTCAAGAAGTTTAGTTGTGGCAACACTGCCTCATAATAGCGCATATAAACAAATTTGTTCATTGTTGAGTGGAAATGGCTGCTATAGAGGACAGAAAAGCTTAATTTTCATGTGAACCAGTCGGTTATTAATGTGCAACGGCATTATCGAACAAAGCTTGGTGCATATTCACCCAGTGGGTCCTAAAATCCATAAATGGTACACAGATTTGAAGGCACGATTCTTCGCAAACGGTTGCGATTTCATCCGTACCTACTACATTGTCGACCTGGTTGGCGAGTTGGTATAGTGCTGGCCTTCTATGCCCAAGGTTGCGGGTTCGACCCCGGGCCAGGTCGATGGCATTTAAGTGTGCTTAAATGCGACAGGCTCGTGTCAGTAGATTTACTGGCATGTAAAAGAACTCCTGCGGGACAAAATTCCGGCACATCCGGCGACGCTGATATAATCTCTGCAGTTGCGAGCGTCGTTAAATATAACATAACATAACCTACTACAGTTGCTGCAAGCCCTAAAACCAGATAACAAAGTGCTACGAAGAAATATTTGCACAAGTATGCAGACTTTAATTGAAAACGATGATGAATTTATTCGTTCCGTAGTGTTTTCTGACGAAGCCACTTTTCAACTTTCTGGTAAGGTGAACAGACATAACCTCAGAATCTGGGGGTCGGAAAATCTGTGTATCTACGTGGAACTTGACTATAGGCTTGATGTGTGCCGTGTTACCAAGGGGGGAGACACATTGAACATCTTTAAGTTACGGAACTAAACGTTTGGAGTTTCTCTTTCCATTGGTACTATTTTCATGCACCTCAGATTCATAGTACGTAAATTACATGTGTTCGAAACCGGAAAGTTATTTTGTAGGATCCCTGTATAAAGACAATTTTCAGGCTTCCTGATGAAAGAGAGGCAACGGATGCAGCTGAAGTAGTTCTTGAGGAGAAGAAGAAGAAGAAGAAGAAGAAGAAGAAGAAGAAGAAGAAGAAGAAGAAGAAGAAGAAAAGATATCTTTGCTACCAGAACCAAAGTCCAATTTATCTCCAATGTTCAAAAAAGTGTGCAGAATTTGCGCTGAAAATGACTGATTACGTTTAAGCTCCTCAAAAGAGACCGAATGTTTTAAGTAAGAAAAATTATAATTTTTCATATAATATTGTTCATCTTCTTTCATTATATTGTTTTTATAATGGTTCTACTAATGCAGTGTAATAGTTGTGCCTATTTCGTTTCGTTAAATTATAACTATATTTTTGTTAACAAATACCGATACCGACCCCACTGTACCAGTTATGTGATTTGTTTGTAATGTACTAGGTGAGCGTTATCATCATTAAATATGATGCATTATCAAAAGTATGAAAGGAATATAGAAAATATTCCACATCAAGTGAATTGTGGTAATTGCACAATTATAATAATAATAATAACAATAATAATAATAGTAATAATAATAATAATAATAATAATAATAATAAATAATAATAATTCGTACTTACTGAAGGTTTGGAGCTTTAGCTGTAGCTCCTCCAGCAAATAAATAAGCAAGAATAAAACCCACAATACAATTAACAAGTAAAACAATGGACCTTACTAAAAATTACGACAAAATTACAATAAATTAACGAAACTGAAAGCCAAATTCAGACGCCTCAACAGTCTCAGCTAGTTTTGACAATGCCCGATTTCTCAGGTCCTTTCTCTTGTAATTATTGTTAAACACATTCCACAAACAACTTTCCAATTCATATGCTTCAATCAGTCTTCGTCTCTTCGACACTCCATTATTTCTTGTCCGCCATTTACACTGCTTCTCTCGCGAGAGTTTATGAAAAAGTTTAACTCAGTTGAATAATTTAGAGTAGCTATAATGAGAGTTGAGAGCATATGCGAGTTCTCTGTCCAGGGTGTTTACACGGCGAGAGCAGTTTTCAAGGCCGATCTATTTAGACTCTCTAAAATCTAATTAGAGTCAACGAGATACCTACTCTCAAAACCGTTTACACGTTGATATAGCTCGAACGGAATCTGGTGAAGCTTGACCTTGATGGCGAAACCAGTTCTGCGGGCGGTTAGGAGTGGAGGGGGTAACGCTTTTTCAGTCTCGCTTGCATGTCGTCACATAACATAGGCCGGTAGTCGATCCCACACCACAATACTGTTCTCTCCCTCCAAGTTTCACCAGGTTCCGCACGAGCTATACTCAGCTATAATCTCTAGCTCTCTTCACTAAACTCTCGCCGTGTAAACATACAGACGCCAATTCCGCCGCTCAGATCGCTGTTCTGTTTTATATATTCGTCGCAGAACACTTACTGACATTGACATTTGGGGATTTAAAGGACTCACCGTTGCGTATTAAATGCTTCGTACTATATTTTATGGTCAATAGATGCAATTTCAAAACTTCCAATTATATTAAAATAAATGGTTGTTATTCTTCACATGAAAAGATATTACATATTATAAAGTCAGGTACTACCTTCCAGTTCAATTCATACACCATACCTTTCGGACATAATGAAAGCAACTTAATACATTTTACATGAGTACTGTAGTCTACCATTTTCCCCTGTTTATTTATTTATTTATTTATTATTAATTATTATTCATAATTTATTCTGTTAAGAACAATACAATAATGTGTTTAGGGTACAAACATGTTGCTAGGAAGCGTAATGTGACTAACAGCCTTTCCTTTATACTAATGGCAATCCTCATAGTTACAGATGTGTGAAAATTATTAGAATAATCTTAATTTTAAAGGTTTTTTAATAGTTCCTTCACAAATATTAATTGAATTGATGAATATTGGTATATAATATTACTATACTGATGTAGGATACATTTACTACTAACAATGCCGGAAAGCATTGTTGTACATGGGTATTTTTCTTATTTTACAATTGTTATGGGAATTCAGAAATTATTATATTATGTTGGCGGAATTGGAAACATCAAAAATTAATTAATAAATGCTTTAAACAAATTGTTCTTTGCGTTTACATTGTTGTGAAGGTTCAAATGAACGTATATTCTGTTTTGTGCATATAATTTTTTATGTTTCCAATTCTGCCAACATAATATAATAATTTCTGAATTCCCAAAACAATTGTAAAATAAGAAAAATACCAATGTACAACAATGCTTTCCGGCATTGTTAGTAGTAAATATATCCTACATCAGTATAGTAATATATACCAATATTCATCAATTCAATTAATATTTGTGAAGGAACTATTAAAAAACCTTTAAAATTAAGATTATTCTAATAATTTTCACACCTCTGTGTGTCTGTTTTGCCAATTGCAGGTCCGGTCAAAGTTATTAATTTTTCTATTTCTGATGATGACATCCTCAGAAAATTTTTTTAACTGAATTGGATCTTCCATCCTTAACTCGCTGACAAGGCACGTGTAAGCTCCATGCGTGTTCCGGCGAGATATCCAGGTTTTTCCCACGTAGATCTATTTCTCCTCTGCCTTTTTCTCTTCAGAACAATTGCAATCACTACAGCCGCCGCAATATGTTGTGCTTCTGACATAGTTGTAAACGCACTGACCACCCTGCTCTCTCACTCTAAACTGTCTGCACCACATGTAAACGGTCCGGAGAGTAACATTAGAGTTTAGAGTTACATAAATCTCATGAGAGCTCGCTAATGGGTTTAGAGAAGCTATATTGTCACCGTGTAAACACTCCGTTAGATAGCTCTCCTGATACTTTAGACCTTCTCTCGCTCTAAACTGTCGCCGTGTAAACCTAGCATAAAGCACTCGTCACGTGAAACGGTAAGTTTGGCAACTCAACCGTTGTTACCATAGCAACAGGCCTACCACGCTATGTGACATTCAGTTGTTTTTCAGATCGCAACGCTCCTGTCATGTCCCATCTTTCAAAAAAACAAGTATAGCCCAGCGTGCTCTGTGCTGACGACCCCTGCTCTAAATCACATGATCTAGGCTCTCACTATGTCGACGCTAACGCTAGCAGACGACGCCTTCCCAACTGCCATCGACTCTAGCGGCACCAATATCGACGCAGTATGCAGTTGTTTTATGGAAACCAAAGCAGCTTACGAAACATTCCTCAAACATATTTCTCGTTCAAGATCCCGTGGCGTCTGAAGTAGACATTTCCGATCACTAATTCCGTATTTAAAAATACATATTGAATTTAGACTCATCCAGCAGTTGTATTATTTTGATCAGTAGAAGTGGCAGAAATTGTTCTCATCCTTATTACAGATGTCTTGATATTACCTGAACAATGTTTTCCCGTATTTTTTTAGGTTCATCTAGTGTAATCTAATAAATATTCGTGTTACTTCATTTTTTAAAACTTTGGTGGACCAGCAAGATTGCGTTGTTGGCCTTCCATCACAGAAATCTCGCTAAGTGTCTGTATAATGTAGTATATAAGACTGAAATTGTGTGACAGGACAAAAAGATCAAATCATAATAAAACTTCTAAGAAATAATATTATAGAAGCTCATATTAAGATTATGTGTTTGGAATATGCATTACTTTTGTGTTGGTAGTCTCCGCCGTTCTGTGGATTCTATTAGCACCCACCCCACGTTCTGTCATGTCGATCATGAATAGCAATTAGAAGGCCTTGTAAGTGGTAAGCCACTATTATAATAACAAAGGCATAGCTCAAATGATACACGGATACGAGTTCAGACTATTAACACCATGTCACGTCGCGTTGACGTCAGCAAGTGACACACGCTGCGGTAACTAACTGAAGAATTTGACAAGTTTGTTGTCTAACGTAAAGATCGAGAAAATCTTTCAAAAATAAATTAACTTTATGAACACTTCTGAGAGAGGAAATATTTCTAATCAAACGCCCCACACACTGCAATTAATCATATGTTTGGCTATAACTAGAAATAACTATTGTACGTCAGAGTGGTTATGTCACAGGATCGTCGAAACGGGGGAAATCACGTGACAGTTACTTTCTTAAGTAGGCCCTTTTCTTTAAATTATTTTAAGCAGCTGTGTAATATTGCGTAGACGTCCAATTCCGAACAGCAAATGCTTTCAGGAAATAGCAAAGATTCTCAAGCCACAAGTCTTTACAGAGGAACCAACAGAAACGGGTGGGGGAAATCGGGATGCGATATAACCACTCGGACGGACATACTTAGTTTTCCAAAACCACGAATGCGCGAAGTACGATTTTCCAGATGATAAAAGCATACATTTTATGTTTAAAGCCCTTCCAGGTCAAAATATAGTAAGTGTATACTCTTGAAATATCGGGAAATTTTATGTATAGGCCTACGCGAAATTTTTGTTTTTTAGCACATATCTAATTTAAAGTGCCCAAATATTAATATTTATATATAAAATTTTGAATGTAATATTCAAACTCCACAATACAGAATTGAAGTGGTGAGATCAATAACCATTCAAGTCCACTTCTGGCCATTCATTTTTTGCAAATTTGAAATTAAATTTAGGATATTTCTACAAGTGTTACTACTTTAAAAGTTGGTATACTACTTTGTCTTAATCTCTAAAACAATCAGAAATATTACGTGCAAAAAATAATAATTAGGTAAGAAATAAAAGAAGTTTTTTTAATTTTTCTCGAAACTAGTGTAAATGGCCTTGAATGGTTATTGATCTCACCGCTTCAATTGTGAATGTAATATTCAAACCGATTTCGAGTGACTTTATTTTTAAATATAAAGTAGAAATTGTCTGAATATCGTGTGGTGCCTACTAGTTTATATTATTTACTTACAGGATGAGAGGCTGCTACACATATTTCTGGACATAACATGCAAGTGCCGTTAGAAAACTGTTCAGTATTGTTAAAATTTATAAAAGAAAAACCGTAAGCCATTTTGAATCTTGCGTACACTACTTTTAACACTTGACTATAAGAAATTGATTAACTAGCGGACTTACTCGTGTTAATTATGTAAGTTTGTGCGGTTTACAGCTGTTTCGGTGCTTCATCACACCATCCTCAGAGCCACGGCGTCATCTCGAACTTCTCTGCCTGTTATGTGGGTGCGTTTGATTGTTGAAAGGTGTTGAAAATTCAAATTCTCAACACACAGATCAATTTCAGTACACACACACACACACTATTTGACTCCACTTTTCAACACCTTTCAACAATCAAACGCACCCACATAACAGGCAGAGAAGTTCGAGATGACGCCGAGATCTAGTAGGCTCTGAGGATGGTGTGATGAAGCACCGAAACAGCTGTAAGCCGCACAAACTTACATAATTAACACGAGTAAGTCCGCTAGTTAATCAATTACTTAAAAACCTTAAGATTCTCTTGATGATGCAGACCTCTAGTCTTCATAGGAATACGAGTAACAGTAATGTATTTCGCACGACGAGAGTTAAAAAGTTACATTTTAAAATGTAAAATAACACAGAGTTTAGGTGCTTTTGTGTAAAATTACACCGAAATTTAAGATTACTATTCATCATAAAATAGAATCCCTAGCTACAAGTCAACAGAAAAGAGAAATCTCCCAGCGTTGCCTCAAATATTATGTTGACTTCGACAGCTGAGATTACTGCTACTCTTACATGTCTGTAACGTTAGTGCAAATTTCATAATGCAACAATGATGATGATATGATGACAACAATGTTATTTAAGTGGTAAGAGCCATTTGGATAATTTTAGTCTAAAGAGCCCCCTAAAATATTTTGCGTTACAATAGCAGATAGGATAGGATAAGATGAAAGACGAAACAATAGTGTAAAATTGACTACTTGGAGATAACATGCTCCACAGCTGCTTTTAGATAAAAAAATCTCACACTAGGGTATACATCAATTCCGGTTATATTAACAAGATGCTGTTATATTTATGACTGAGCCAAGTGTGAGGGACAAATGGTTATATAGGGTGCGGCAGTGGGATATGATGGTTTTTATGGACCTGTTGTGGGACACTCAGGACGAATTAAAAGAAAACACATATACTGGAAGTAATTTAGTACATTACAATTTATTAATGTCTGATTTTTTTTAAAACTACATTTCGTAAGTAGCCTCGACGGCAACGTATACATTCCTGCAATCTGCCATGAAAGTTCTGCATAACTCGCCCCAACAAAACAGGTTCGATAGCACTAATTTCGTTCCTTATGTTTTGTTATAGCTGGATGATGGTGCGAGACTTGTTGCGATACACCCTACTTTTGAGATAACCCCATAGGAAGTAATCATCGCACACTGCTCATGGTTCAATGAACTGTCTGCGAAACATGTTTCCAGGACGAATAATTTCACGATTTAAAGACATTGACTGGCCACCAAGATCTCCTGACCTGACTGCAGCTGATTACTTCCTATGGGGTTATCTCAAAAGAAGGGTGTATCGCAACAAGTCTCGCACCATCATCCAGCTGAAACAAATCATAAGGAACGAAGTTAGTGCCATCGAACCTGTTTTGTTGAGTCGAGTTATGCAGAACTTTCATAGCAGATTGTAGGAATGTATTCGTTGCTATGGAAGCTACTTACGAAATGTAGTTTTTAAAAAGTAATCAGACATTAATAAATTGTATTGTACTAGATTACTTCCAGTATGTTTTTTCTTTTAATTCGTCCTGAGTGTCCCACAACAGGGCTATAAAAACCGTCATATCCCACTGCCGCACTCTATAAATGAAACCATTTAATGCCTAATGTTTAGTGTAAAGAATTTAAATTATGTATTATTCATGATTACTATAAAGGAGTTGTTTCAAGCAATTAGTTAAAATTCTGATCACAGATACCTTCGCATACAACTTGATTACGTTTAAGTTCAAGGTAAAATTAATTTATAATGATGCCATTTAAATGCTTTGATACTTAATACGTGATCATTAAACGCATTATTAATTGCATGTATACTATATATATATATATATATATATATATATATATATATATATATATATATATATATATATATATATATATATATGGGCTGACAATGGACAGTATTACGGCTTCAGTTTGATACTGCTGTCTTTACGACATTCGATATTTGCATCAAGTTTATATAAATTTAACTATGTTGGATTGTAAGTTCTTTTTGTAGTTGTTGTGCAAGCTCATAGATGGATACTGGAAATATTTATATTGTTGATATAGATCAAGGGAATCAGAATTCTGTCCAGGATTCGTGCGGAAGATCGTGTGAACCTTCAGCGAGGTTAGTATAATTAATTTTAATAAATGGTAATAATAATATCGACTGATAATTTATAATTCCTCATTGTACCTGTCTCTAAAACGAGTATAATTTTGAGATCGTCTGTAATTTCTGATTTCTCTCGTGATCTTACAGTAACTTAAGTAGGGGAGACTGGAGTTTTCGTACGGAGCGGGTAGATACGCATCTAAGTTTTAGGATATAGTAGCACTCTATGACCATGTTCGGTGAATTAGACTAGCGACAACATCGGGAACATCAATCTAGTCGAGTGTTAGCGCTGCGCTGTTGATTCAAGCGCTTTCAGTGTGTCTGTCGATTTGTTTGCAGTTTTCTTATAATTCTGCGGTTTCATTCTATTTCAGGGAAGTAATATGCATCTGAGTGATCCGGATTTTATGTAACGTGTCCTAAAACTACAACTAATTGCCTACTAACTTCTGTTGCTTTGCTGCCATGACCATTCAGAGCTAACTGTTCTAATGGCGACAGTTGGAGTATTCGCACACGGTTGTTATTCCCAACACTCCTGCGTTATAGAATTCAATCAGAAAAATTCTAACAGTAAGTGCCTATTTTGTGGTGAATTCGGTAAAGAAAATGAATTTCGGTATTGTTGTGTCCTGTGTTCAGGATGGGTTAACTCAGATTGCAGTGCTGCTGAAACTACTAAAATTTTCATTTGTGAATTTTTCCAATCCACATGAAAGAAAATTTAGTGTTAGGTTTCTCTACTTTTTGCATATTGTTGCTAAATATTGATTCTACATCTATGTATTTGTATATATGTGCTATTATCGCGACTGCCTGGGTCCCATTTCCCACTTGGTAGGGTAATGGCACGCATTACAAGAATGTTGTTTAGAAAGATATTTTGTAACTTATAAATATTGTTAGAACCTAATTGTTTTATTATCCCCGAACGTTTCAATGCTACATTAAAATTATCTTGAAATGTATAAAAATAGGAAATTAGGTGCTTGCAATTACTCCACTCCCCCCTACTTCATACCCTCGGTTAATCTCGTTCTCGCTATGTCCAGGATTTATTTCCTTAGAGTAGGTAAATATAACAATAATAATAATAATAATAATAATAATAATAATATTTACTTTTAAGGAACCCGGAGGTTCATTGCCGTCCTCACATAAGCCCGCCATCGGTCCCTATCCTGTACAAGATTAATCCTCTCTCTATCATCATATCCCACCTCCCTCAAATCCATTTTAATATTATCCTCCCATCTACGTCTCGGCCTCCCCAAAGGTCTTTTTCCCTCCGGCCTCCTAACTAACACACTATATGCTTTCCTGAATTCGCCCATACGTGCTACACGCCCTGCCCATCTCAAACGCCTGGATTTAATGTTCCTAATTATGTCAGGTGAAGAATAAAATGAACGCAGTTCTGCGTTGTGTAACTTTATTCTCCTGTAACTTCAACCCTTTTAGTCCCAAATATTTTCATAAGAACCTTATTCTCAAACACCCTTAATCTCTGTTCCTCTCTCAAAGTGAGAGTCCAAGTTTCACAACCATACAGAGCAACCGGTAATAGAACTGTTTTATAAATTCTCTCACATTTTTTGACAGCAGACTAGATGACAAAAGCTTTTAAACCGAATAATAACAGGCAATAATAATAATAATAATAATAATAATAATAATAATAATAATAATAATAATAATAATAATAATAATGTTGAGGGAAACAAATAAAAAAAAAACCATTCATAACTTTTCATCATATCTGAAATGAGAATAATTTTGAAATAATCTGTATTTTTTGTGCTCTTACAGTAACTTACGTACTTCGGTGTTCTCATGTCTGCAGTTATTGTCCTCAGTATATTATGTTATTGTTCTCGTACTTTCTAGGTGTAGTTAATGCATTGTATATTTTTAGTCTAATGTGTTTCTGAACTGTAAAGATTTCAATATTTGGCTGATGATTCCTGCGACCTGAAGTAATTTTATCATGACTATTAGGCCTACATTTTTACTACGTCATACTACTATTGACCATTAAAACGGTACGAAAGGACGTGGTTTCGACCAATCATGGCTGTTATACTACAAATTTATCACTTCCCTAGCATTTGTTTATTTTTATCACTTCCCTAGCATTTGTTTCTTTGTTTGCCAACATTTCAAACTGCAAATTCTTTACGGTACTATAAAATATGCTTTGCGATCGTCATTTGTTTACCGCATATAGATAGTCAACTGAAAATGGCGGCTCCGTTCAAACGTTTTGGTGAAGCCAACATTAGTGAAATAGAATTTTAGTAAGTTAATTAATATTTTATTGTATTTGAGTACTTTATTTTTTCTAATCATGTAATAGTCAATTAAATCCCACTCGAGTTTTGATTTTCTCTAGATTACTGTTGATAATAGTTTATCCTGCGTATGGAATGGTGCTTTCCAGATAATTCAAAGTATTAATTTGTTCTATAATTTTGTTATCTATTATTCTATTGCTCCTACTAGGTTCACTTATAAACGATGTTGTTTTGGTCTAGGTACATTAGATATTACCAAAATTGGTTTAATCCGTAAGTGGTGAGATATTTTTGTAGTCGCGTAACTGGTGAGGTGGGGATTTCACTTACCCCAACTTAGAAACTTGTATCGTAGCACTCAGATAATCAAACTGAATTTTTAATTTATATAATCAAATACTTTTATTTGTTTTAACTAGGTTTTCTTCAAAATTAGGGAAGCAGGCAGCATAATAAGCAATGAAAAAAATATATCTCCGCACATCCACCTGGCGCAGGCTTCTTTTCTTACAATGGCTGGGGTGCTCACAGCCACCACCTCACCAATTATGGGTTAATTGTTATGTTTTTACATTATTCGGAGTAGCTGTCACGGTAGTCTAATGGGCTGGGGCGCTGGACTTACAACCCTGTGGAACGGGTTCGATCCCCGGTGTACTCCAATTTATAACTTGTGTTAGGTAAGCCCGTGGTCCAAGTAATACAGTGGCATCCCAACAAATAAATTTCCGTCATCTCATCTCATCGCGAGTGTAGCGTAGGTCAGTCTCCTATAGCACACCCTGGGCAACGACTCTGTCAGTAAATTGGTCTACACAACTGGCTTTATATGGGTGAATGATGAAAAATCAAGTACCCGCCATTGGGGGGGAGGATTATTCGGAGTAAGCCTACAATCAGAAAATATTGTGATGGAAAATATTAATTTCGAGGTTTTTACAAGAATAAACCACGGGTGCTCGTGTAAAGGGGGTTGAGTATAATTTCGCTAAACTGGGATAAGTACGTACAGATTTCAACTCTCCACATTAACGTTTTTCTTGTGTTAAAGGGGTTAAATCATTCTTCCATCCATGGTGCAGCTACAGTAGGCCTACTCCGTATTTTGTGACAAAGAGGTTTTGTTGAGTACCAAACGAGAGAAGTTTACATACCTTACAATTTGACTTAACCCCCTTTACACGAGCACAACCTATTTAGCATTTCGCATAAAAAGTGGCTTTTGGCATAGTAATTTCTTCTAAACTATTGGACGGATTTGATTCAAATTCAGTATATACAATAAATTTAAAAGGATAAATGTTCTATTTTAAATTAAATCATTTTAAATAAAAATTAATGGCTATTTACTCGACTCTGATTTTTAATAGTTTTCTTTCATAATTTTTTCTTATAATAATAATAATAATAATAATAATAATAATAATAATAATAATAATTCTTTATTTATATGGCAGTGTTAAGGCCATAGGGCCTTCTCTTACACTCTACCAGGTCACAAAGTATTCAAGCAGTTAAAATTTAACAAAAAAGTTACAGAACAGAATACTAACATATTACAAAGAGAAATAATAATAGCATAATAAAATCGACACTAAACAACATGAAAATAATACCATAATAGAAAAAAAAGAAAGTAAAATACATTGGAATGTAGCAAAAGCAACTCATTTAGCACAAATGGTTAATATGGAAAACGTAAGGAAGAATATAACAAAATAGAATAAAATAAAATAATAAAAAAGAAAAAAAGAAAGAACATTAAATAAAATTCACAATAAAAGGCTATGATAATAAATTCGTCAGCTGATAAAGGGAACAAAAAGGGGAAAGGAAGGAAAAGAAATATATAGCCTATATTTTTACATAACTATCGCAGAGAAAAGGGCTTATAACTGAAAGGAATCTGAGTTGAAAAAGTGCAATTTTAATTTATTTTTGAAACTAGACAATGTCCGACAGTCTCTGACGTGTTGTGGTAGAGAGTTCCAGAGATGAGCTGCAGAGACGGTGACAGATGAAGAGTAGAAGGATGTTCTGTGTTTAGGAATGGAGAGTGTGATATGGTATTGTGAGCGAGTATCTATTTCGTGATATGAGGACAAATGTTGGAAACGAGAAGCTAAGTAGCTAGGGTTAGAGTTTTGAAGAATATTGAAGAGTAAAGTGAGAGAGTGAATACTTCTTCGCTCTTTGAGACGGACCCAGGACAGCATATTTATTGAAGGTGTGATGCGGTCAGATCTACGGACGTTGCAAATAAATCGAACACATGCATTATGAACACGCTGTAGTCTGTCTGTCAATTTCATGTTAAGGTCAGTGTAGAGAGTGTCACAGTAATCAAAATGAGGCATCAAGAGCGACTGCACTAAATTCTTCTTGAGAAGCAACGGATAAGATCAAGTGGTAAATCGAATGTTAAAAACAACGATTTTGACCACCTTCTTTCATAATTATTTTCTTATAAAGAAAACATCGTGCAAGTTTCATGACAATACATTAATGTGTATTGTATTCACAATAGACTGAAATGAACTACATGCATGCAACACCTGAGAAACGTCCTTAAACTTCGGCGCATATGGCAGGCGTTCTGTGGGAGGTAACATTTCTGTATTTCCCTTGGTGTTCTATACAGAGGACTTTGTACTGTACAAAACATTTGACTGAATGAATCATAGCTAGACATGACACACTATTTTAATACAAGGTGTTTGGGATATATGTACAAACATTTTGATATTTGTTAAAAAGAACTCGTGTGACAGAACATCCTAGTTTCTTTTTCCCTTGCTCTAATAGTTTTATCATAAATGTGTCACGTATTTTACGGTTTGATGTTTTATGAATGATGGTAATAAGAAACGTCTGTCGATTTAGATTATACGCACGTCTTTCGATCACATGTACAGATGTAATCACTATCTCGTTAACCTTGCAGGAAGCTCACTCACCAACATTTGACATAATATAAGGATTCACTGATGCTGAATTAGCACTATAACACTATACGCGAATCTTGCACCTTAGCGGCCAATGCTACCCGCGGCATATCGTTATTGGAAAAATATATGAAGTTTCCATGGCATCGTATTATATTCAAGATATTACTAGCGACTTCTGAACGAATTCTGCATTTAGTTTCTTGCAATGCTTGCGATATTAATTTAAAGTTCAAGATCTTTTTTTTTTTATAATTATGCTAAGATGGTTTTCAAAAACCGGTGAACTACGATTATTTAAAAACACACAACAGTCGACCACTTAAACGTTCAATGCAATTATAGAGATTCTACTAATTCCCTAGCATATTTTCAACTATGATTTTTAAAGGTTCCTCAAAATGTTACGTGAATAATTTATTATTATTATTATTATTATTATTATTATTATTATTATTATTATTATTATTATGTGTCCTCCTCTGTTGTCATAGTAGCACTGTACATGTTTTTTTAATTAAAAAAATATGAGGATAACAGGGTTTGGAATTGAACGGGTTACATCAGCTTCTTGTCTATGCGGATGACGTGAATATGTTAGGAGAAAATCCACAAACGGTTAGGGAAAACACAGAAATTTTACTTGAAGTAAGTAAAGAGATAGGTTTGGAAGTAAATCCCGAAAAGACAAAGTATATGATTATGTCTCGTGACCAGAATATTGTACGAAATGGAAATATAAAAATTGAAGATTTATGCTTTGAAGAGTTGGAAAAATTCAAATATCTTGGAGCAACAGTAACAATTATAAATGACACTCGGGATGAAATTAAACGCAGAATAAATATGGGAAATGCCTGTTATTCGGTTGAGAAGCTTTTGTCATCTAGTCCGCTGTCAAAAAATCTGAAAGTTAAATTTTATAAAACAGTTATATTACCGTTGTTCTGTATGGTTGTGCAACTTGGACTCTCATATTTTAAGAGAGAAACAGAGTTTAAGGCTGTTTGAGAATAAGGTTCTTAGGAAAATATTTGGGGCTAAGCGGGATGAAGTTGCAGGAGAATGAGAAAGTTACACAACGCAGAACTGCACGCATTGTATTCTTCACCTGACATAATTAGGAACATTAAATCTAGACGTTTGAGATGGGCAGGGCATGTAGCACGTATGGGCGAATCCAGAAATGCATATAGAGTGTAGTTGGGAGACTGGAGGGAAAAATACCTTTGGGGAGGCCGAGACATGGATGGGAGGATAATATTAAAATGGATTTGAGGGAGGTGGAATATGATGGAGAAACTGGATTAATCTTGCACAGGACAGGGACCGATGACGGGCTTATGTAAAGGCGACAATGAACCTGCGGGTTCCTTAAAAGCCATTTGTTGTAACAAAAATATGTTTCACTGTCAGTAAGAAGTACAGAAAGTGTGACGAAAAATATCGATTCACTTGCTTTTGCGCCATTATTAAAAAATCGAAAAGTAAAAAATTAGTTGTCGAAGATATTTATAAAAATATTAAGATAAGGGATTAATGTTTAGAAGTGCTATATCGATTTAGTTCAAGAGTTTCAATGAGAATGACACCAACTGACAGAAAAAATGCAGTCAGTACGGCTATCTGACGTTAATGAAGAACCACTATCGATCATCCATGACCTATCAACAGCACTTGGCATTTCTCAGCCAACGGTTCTCCGTCATCTGCGAAATCTTTAGTTTATGAGTAACTGGCATTTACAAGACCCCTGTCCATTGTATACAAATGGTGAACGGCACGGATTGAGACCTACTACCAACTAGGTAATCTAAAAATTCTTCAAGTGGCCGGTTTTGGAAGGGGATCTTGAATAAATTTTTCATTTAATCCAAACAAAAGAAAGCAGTGGATAACTCGTAATCAACAAACTGCAGTTCAATGAAATCGCTTTAGATAAAAGAGTGTGTTGTGTGTTTGGTAGAAATTTGAAGTTATGGAACAATGCTTGGTCTATTTCGGTCCGGCCGTTAACGTCAAACTATAGGCCTATTTCAGCAACTGCTTCATTTATACGACATTTTTCAAAATCGTTATCTGTCTTTTGCTAACCGGAAGCGAGTTATTTACCAGCATGACGGAGCTTTAGCCCACCGATCACGTTTGACACAAAACAAGATTCAAATACTGCGTTGAGGTTTCACCACATCCAGCGTGTAACCCAGATATGCTATCTTCCAACTATGGTGTTTTACATCGTTGGTTCATTTTCTCCCTAGTCATTTAATTTTAATGAGATTCACTCGTTATTGCAGGAGTTTTTTCTCTAACTGTAAAGAGATGCTATGGCCGTAAAATTCAACTACTGGCAGAAAGATGGCAGACTGTCGTCGAAAATAATGTATTTTATTTGGAAAAACGATCCATACTTACTTACTGGTTTTTAAGGAACCCGGAGGTTCATTGCCGCCCTCACATAAGCCCGCCATTGGTCCCTATCCTGAGGAAGATTAATCCAGTCTCTATCATCATATCCCACCTCCCTCAAATCCATTTTAATATTATCCTCCCATCTACGTCTCGGCCTCCCCAAAGGTCTTTTTCCTTCTGACCTCCCAACTAACACTCTATATGCATTTCTGGAATTTCTCCCATACGTGCTACATGCCCTGCCCATCTCAAACGTCTGGATTTAATGTTCCTAATTATGTCAGGTGAAGAATACAATGCGTGCAGTTCTATGTTGTGTAACTTTCTCCATTCTCCTGTAACTTCATCCCTCTTAGCCCCAAATATTTTCCTAAGCACCTTATTCTCAAACACCCTTAACCTGTGTTCCTCTCTCAAAGTAAGAGTCCAAGTTTCACAACCATAAAGAACAACCGGTAATATAACTATTTTATAAATTCTAACTTTCAGATTTTTTGACAGCAAACTGGATGATAAAAGCTTTTCAACCGAATAATAACAGCCATTTCCCATATTTATTCTATGTTTAATTTCCTCCCGAGTAACATTTATATTTGTTACTGTTGCTGCCAGGTATTTGAATTTTTCCACCCCTTCAAAAGATAAATTTCCAATTTTTATATTTACATTTCGTACAATATTCTGGTCACGAGACATAATCATATACTTTGTCTTTTCGGGATTTACTTCCAAACCTATCTCTTTACTTGCTTCAAGTAAAATTTCCGTGTTTTCCCTAATCGTTTGTGGATTTTCTCCTAACATACTCACGTCATCCGCATAGAGGAAAAACGATCCATACTTGTTATAATTTAATTCGATAAGAAATAAATATTATATTCATGCCTAAACCTTTTAAATTAACCTAATATTACTGTGCTGCCTCACTACTAATTAGACCTACTACTACTAGTACTGTAACAACTACTAGGCCTACTACTACTACTACTACTACTGCTACTACAATGACCAATGCTACTAATTATTATAAGCATCACTGATTGAAATTGTAGAAATTATTAGTACTAATACAATGACCACAATACTAATACTAATAGTAAAGTTACCACAAGTAGCTGCTATAGTACGACTGTGTTGCTCGGCTAAGCCGTCCTCACCATCCGCCACACTACATATTCCTCTCAAGCTTTCAAATCTGTATACAGTAAAATACCAGTAGAGGAAGTATTAAAAATATGAAATAGGGCTACAAATACAAAATAGTGTGATATACGACCTGAGACGTGTTTTATTCTAATGCAAGTCTTCCAAATGACTACGCACTGGTACTCTCTTTCGCGGGAATGTGTTATTTGCAGTTAGAAGCTGAACTGTTGGAACGTTTATCATTATTGCGTTTTCGAGGAAAGTGAAAATTTTGACGATAAATTCTTTTCTTGAACATACGAGTACATTGTTATTTCTAAATGTGAGCCATCGCTCTACCGTGGCTTCTATTTATTGTTAAAATTGCGTAGGCGAACTTTACAGCCAACACGTACTTATATTTATCTCCGTTTAAAACATTTGCAACAATTCTTTCAAAATGTCCTTCGGGTTACAAATTAGTAAGTAACTGCAGAATGACTTTGAATGTAATCTAAATTGTATTATTTCACTATGTTTAGCTTATATATTTTTTTGCAACTACGACTTGTGAATATAAACCTGGCTCTTTGTGACGAACCTCGTGTACGGCATACCTATTTAAAGTAATACAAGAAGAAGGCACAGCGACTATTTGCATAGCATATAGTGGAAATAATTACATATGCTATTCTCGTTCATTTCAAGTAGAAAACAAACTACAATCAATACTGGGACATCCTGAAAATGTTTTGTTAATAATTTAGAAGTAGGTCAGAATAGTTGGCAGCGACTAGAAACGACTATCTCCTACGAGTGAGATTCCCGCAAGAGAGCTTATCACTGGAGTAGATACTGTGCTGTTAGGTGGTTGCAGCAGTCGGTTCACATACGGTACATCGGGAGCACATGGACGGGCCACGCACAGCACAATCAGCTTTTCAAAATGTCCGATATGGCAAGGTCTCTGAAGAAGTTACGGTCGAAGGGTGTGACTCTAGCAACGAAACCCAAACCACGTAAGTTTTACTATATATACAGTTTTTCCCCACGAAACTTTACCTTACAAATAACAGAAGTGAGTGCTTCATATTTCTCTGATGAGAGAGCTATTCTAAAATTACATCAGAGTAAGAAAATATCAGAAAATGTGACCACATGCATCACTTCTTACTCTATCCTACAAAAGCGGATACGGTTACTTGTTAATTTTTCAGTTACTTATCTATGACTCTCTAGGTTCTAGAATGTTTTCCTGACGAAATTTTTGATTGGAAATACAATTATGTAGATAAAAGTAAGTTTTATGAACCAATGGTTTTTATCCCTAGATCTATATCCTTTATTGTCACTTTACGTTACGTAAAAAATAATCCAGGAAATAATCCTGTCGTGAGTTCAAATTCCGGTTCGGCTGATTATCTGGTTGGAAATTTTTGGAGATTTTCGTTAACTGTAAAGCGAATGACAGATAATTTCACAAGTCCTCGGTCCTATATTGCTAGATAATAATCGCTCTGTTTTTTTACAGAGTCGTTTAAATTACTGATTTAAAATCTTGAGAGTAAATAAACACTTTTATGTGGTAAATAAAGTGAAATAATTATATTTCATATCCGCCATTTACAGTTGAATTTTTTCTTAAATACTAAAACAATTTATGAAATATCACTGTACACAGATGGGCAGACACTTATACATACAGACTCACTACATGTCAAAGTAACTTTTTCGAAATGAGAAAATAATAAAACTTCGAAATTGACATTCACAGCTTTACAGTATTTTCGTTTTAAAAGACTTAGGTAAAACATACTTTGTAACTATATTTTTAGTACCTATGTGTAACATTTTCACATCACAAGCTCTACTAAGCTACACGGCCTGCTAGAACTGCTATTATACACGCTTGAGGCTGGTTATAATATAATTTCTGCGTTTGTACAGTTTGGAACAAGATTTCAGTTTACAGATTAGTAATTACATCACTGCAGAATGAACATGAATACATTACCAATATTGCATATCATGTGTCTTTTAAGGGAGATCAAGTTAAATTCTTAATAAAGTGATATTGAAATAGACTTACTTCACACGATTTCGCCTGTTCTTCGTTATTTCAATAAGCTGTTTGAATTTAAATCATCTCTTCTAAATCTGAAAATAGAAAGAAACAAAACTCAAACAAACTTAATGTTTCATATTAGGATATTTTCAAGAGACAATATTCATGGACTTCCCGGAATAAATTATTCCAGAATGGATCGACCGATTTGGCTTAGACGTTAGCGTTTGAGACTCGCATTCGGGAGGCCTCGGGTTGAAACCCCGTGGACGGTCAGTCTGACTGGGATTTTTCATGATTTTCCTCAGTCACAAAGGCAAATGCCGAATTGGAAATTTACATACCATGATTTATCACCGCCTCAATCACCAATATCATAAACATTAATCAAAATCTGAAATCAGTTACATGAACACAAGTCATCTACAACACACAATAGAAACAGGAACTCAACTATAGTAACAACGGCCTAGTGATATACCCACAGATCCTAAACACTCGATATGATCACAGCTGTTAAAACGTGTATAAAAAATAAACTTTACAAAAAACAACTCCAGAATGTCGTATTGTTGGTACCGTCGCATGTTTCAAGATGTACCAAATCATTGATGTAACACTATCCAAAGAGTTTTAAGGTAATTACGCAAATTAAATTAAATTGAATAACAGTAATAATAATAAATAGTAAAATGCCAATGGTGATATTAGAGAAAAATTTAGTGTTTGACGGAAAAATAAGTGGATGACTATGTTAAAAATATAATGTAGTAATTACACCAAAAGTACAAAAGTAAATTAGTTGAAATGGATTGTCTGTTACAAGTTTAGAATTCTTAAATATAAGATTAACCTAAATTATCTACAAGATTTCGGAATTATTCTATAGCTATCACTCGTAACAAGCTGTGATCTGAAATGTAAAATTATATAGCCTATTAAGTTTTATTTATGAGTAGCCTACTATGCTCCATTATGATGAATGTTGCATGTTGAAAAATGATAATTATTTCATAGAAGCAAGCTTTTTGTGTGCTGGATTTTCACTGATGCAAATCAATTATCACCGCACGTCATTTTCGGACAACCCACCAACTAAACAATCAATTTGTAGCTCGTACGCGAAATTTCAACTTACCGGATTCTTATGCAAATTGAAATCAACTGGTCGACCGCCTGTGTTTTATGGGGCTGTGCAAAACATTTTTTAGTACTTCAAACAAAGTCCTCAGAAGTTAACAAAAAGAACCAGCAAGGAAGAGACTAGTTAAGTGCTTTGTATGGAGTGTGGCATTGTATGGGGCAGAAACATGGACATTACGACGAAGTGAAGAGAAGCAAATAAAAGCATTTGAAATGTGGATATGGAGAAGAATGGAACGCGTGAAGTGGACAGACAGAATAAGAAATGAAACTGTGTTGGGAAGAGTGGGTGAAGAAAGAATGATCTGAAACTGGTCAGGAAGAAGAGAAGGAATTGGTTGGTTCATTGGCTGAAAAAAAAATTGCCTACTGAAGGATGCACTAGAAGGAATGGTAAACGAGAGAAGAGTTCGGGGCATAAGAAGATATCAGATGATAGACCACATTAAGATGTATGGATCATATGAGGAGACAGAGAGAAAGACAGAAAATAGGAAAGATTGGAGAAAGCTGGGTTTGTAGTGAATGAATAAATGTGTTTGGTGTTCCACAGAAGACGGTGTGGAATATCCTGCGTAAGTGTTTATACATGAAACCGTACATCTGTAGACTGTAGTTACTACAACACCTGACTGATGATAATAGCACATGTCACTTCCATTTCTTCATCGTATTCCAAAGACCGTAAGAGGAATACGATTTTGCTGAAAAAGTGATATTCACTCATGAGACAACCTTTCACTCGAGTGAAAATATCAAGCGTTACAACGTGCGAAATTTGGAGCTACGTCAATCATGAGCGTGAAGCTCGATGTGTTCTGCTCAGTATCATCCGAAAAGGTTTACGGACCTTTTGTTCAATGAACCATCTGTGGCCGAGGCTTGCTCTCTTCACATGGTGATGGAATGACGAATATCACAACTAACTGATGACTAGAATTGCCAGATTGTACGTTTTCCCCGTATTTCTGACTTTTTTAAACCATAAAATACGTCTTCCGTGATTTGAAGAGTATCTACATGTTATTCTCTCCAATATACGAGTAATTATTTTCAAAATGAGTCTATTAGGTCTATTTGTAGATATTTACTTTTATGATAGCCTACTATGTGTATTTGCACTATTTAAATAAATGATTAAATAAATTGTTATGAAAAAAAACTGGACCTAGTGGCTTGTAAGAATGGCAATTAACTAATGACCTTACGTCTCAAATAATAAACAATCAATTTTAATATATTCTACTAAATCCTGAGAATTTCGCATACATGTTCTTAATTTTGTATTAAAATCTTCCTTTTTTCCTAAAGCAAATCTAGCAATCCTACTGATGACAAGGCTGATTAATTTTCCAGCAGGATTGTGCTTTACCACATTTTTACTGGGGATTGGTTGGGAATATGTAAAAGCTTTCTCCTGAAAAGTGAGAACCATTTTAAACAAGTTGCTGTACGAAGGAACCCACATTCATTGCCGCCCTCACATAAGCCCGCCATTGGTCCCTATCCTGAGCAAGATTAATCCAGTCTCTATCGTCATATCCCACCTCCCTCAAATCCACTTTAATATTATCTTCCCATCTACGTCTCGGCCTCCCCAAAGGTCTTTTTCCCCACCAGCCTCCCAACTAACACTCTATATGCATTTCTGGATTCGCCCATACGTGCTACATGTCCTGCCCATCTCAAACGTCTGCATTTAATGTTCCTAGTTATGTCAGGTGAAGAATAGAATGCGTGCAGTTCTGTGTTGTGTAACTAAAAAAAAAGTTTCTGTTAGCACTGTTAAGTAGTTTTATTGATATATGCGTGTGTTTCTGTACAAGGGAGAAAAAAAGGGAGATTGTCTTAAGTTATGCCCTATTATAATTTGTAGTAGACCTACAGTTCAAATCCTATACAACTCGGTCTGAAAGATCGCGGTTGTGAATGTAACACTGTAAGAAATATGCCCTCGAAAATATCTTTAAGTAGTCATATTCCGGTATTACTGTACCACAGTCAAGCTACAACGGGGAGAGGAGGTAAATGATGTCCCCCATAACTCCATTATATGGGGATTCTATGGTTTTGCTTTGGCCCCCCAAGGAAACGGTTCTCCGCCTATGCAGCAGAGTGCAATAAAAGAAAAGGAACATACAACCAGCATCAATGGGCTATGGATAAGTCTTTACTTATAATACAGGAAACGAACCTCAGCTCGCTAGATTTAAAGCTGGAAACCCTATCGCTTCAGCTGCAGAAGAGAACAGTTATGTATAACTTGAACATACACATAATTAACACACATCTGTATATACAGTGACAACAAAGAAAAGAAGGAAAACAGGGTCTCAAGGTCAATTTACACTATGCGACTTGTAATACGATGGCAGTACAGTCTGAACAGCTGGCTGTCTGGCGCGTGAATGAATCCTCTTCTTGATAAAGGGCTCCAGACAAAATTTGTTGGCCATATTTCGTCCACGTCGAAGTTTGGAGCTGTTTTTGTTGTCTTGTATGTTACGTTTCATAAGTTAGCATATTTTTATACTTCTGTACTGAATTCTCTCACATATTCATATCGTATGAGTCATGGGATTCTTTCGGTACTACTATAGTATAGAGAACACAAACAGGACTTGGTTCAAGAGATTATTCTTTGCGATTGAAGTTTTATAATAGTTATGGATTGTTTCTGATTCGCTTTCGGAATCAACTCCCACATTGATGATTATATCTATTCATTTCTTCCTCAATAAGGCCCGAACTGCGTCATCATTTTCGGTAAGTTTATATGAGTGCACTCACGGACTCAATCATATGGTGTTATCTCATTTACAGCCTCTTTAAAAACCTCTAAGATCCGCGGATTCTATCCAGGCAGCCCGCGTTCTATTCATAGTTTGGCAATGACGAATTTGGGGTGGATAAAGCAAACGTTGCAGATGGTTATTCTCGGAATGTTCTCGTTTCTCTCTTTTATTCTATAAAGACTATCCACCTCTTCCTCATTTCACTTATCTTCTACAGCAGTACGGTTCTCTGATACTGATAGATGATTTAAGGACTCCCAACCTTGCTGCTTATCAGGTACTCATCTGGGAATTGGCTCTGTCAGGGCTGATGTAGGATGGGCCCACCTGTTAGCATCGGATTCACGAATGTCACCCAGGCCACCTATCGGACCGAAATTGTCATCGCATAGAGCGCACATTGGTTAAGTGCAGTCTCAGATTGCTAAATCCGTTGTTGAATCGAATATGTTGTTTGTTTTGTATGTGGCTGAAGGTTTTGAGAGTTTCACAGTGTAACTGCTTTTGTAAAGTCGTCTGTATAAGGTGTACTATGGTTTAGCCAGATCTGAATATCAATTTTACTCCTAGTGCTGGTCGGAGCCTTATTTTCTTGAATAATGTGATAATAAGCGTTATCAAAAATACAGTGTCATTTTTTTAATTGGTTATTTAACGACGCTGTATCAAATGCGAGGTTTTTTAGCATCGATGAGTTGGTGGTAGCGAGATGGTATTTGGCGAGATGAGGCGGAGAATTCGTCATAGATTACTTGACATTCGCCTTACGGTTGGAGAAAAACTCGGAAAAAGCCAAACCAGGTAATCAGCCCAAGCGGGAATCGAACTCACGCCCGAGTGCAACTCCGGATCGGCAGGCAAGCGCCTCAGTCGACTGAGCTACGGCGGTAGCCTTACAATGTCATCCTATAGCAATATTTCCTATAGCCATTTGTTGTAGTTATTAAATTAAATTTATCTCGTCATAGTAATCCTCAGATTTTGTCTTAAAATCATAATGAGTTTCGCATCTTTAACAAAGCCTACGTCACGTCCTTCATTCATTATCAACCTGTTACCAGCGCAAATGATTTCAGAACACGAGGAAAAGTTTCGTATTGTTAAACATTTGCTGACAGTGTAATGCGTATGAACCCATGTTTCGTCTGTATAAATCACAGATTCACAGGCTCCATTTCATTTTCTCTTACTGATTTCCAAGTAAGCCGTGCGGTATGCTAAAATGTCGTGTCGTTCTTTGAGCAGTAAACGGCTACTTTTCCAATTAATGAATTTAAACTCCAAATTTTGTATGATTTTCCTAAAGTATGTATCCCTTCTAGAAGTCCTGTTCTTGTTGGCTAACTGCACTGATGTCTGAAGAACTGGAATTTTCGTTTTCACTTTATACGAGTAGAGTTGTCTGGAGTTTCTCATGCTCGCTTACTGTTCAAAATGTTTGCGATTTTTCTGGGAGTTGCAATCTGTGATCTTATGCCACATTCTTATGGATGTTATGAGCAAAGCTCGGAACTTGGGGACTTGTGTTGTGTGCATGAGTAAGGTTACAGGTACAACGTACACAAAGCTCACGCTGCAAATGCTCAGGGACAGTCGTATGTACTAAGAAAGTGGCCACAACTAATGACAGGAAGACGGACGAAGAAACTGTTATGTCGAAGCCAATGACATTCAGAGAATTAAAGGTAAACGGTCTGTTTGAGGAAATAGAAAATACATGTTATTTCGAATGGGTATTATAGAAGTTTGGAAATACATTTTGTTTTAAATTTAAGATACAGAATTTCGTGGAGAATTCGGAGAGTTTATATTTTTTTCGAATGGAGAGTTTATATTTTGTAAGTTGTGCCACACACAAACTAGAGGCTGGAAACTAAATTCATTGAAAGGCATTGCAGTCCCTCAAATTATAGAAAAATCTGTCCATAGCCATGGATCGAAACGTAGAGGGGCTTGCCCTAGTAGTGACACACTAATTGAAAACTATTTTCGAGAAAAATTTAGGATATACTTATCTTTCTCAGATACGAGATCAGCTAGCAACTGCTGAAAATCGAACAGAAAACAGTAACAGTGAAAAAATTCAGTATTTTAAGTCTACTACCGAAAAATCTTCGAATGTAGGTAGTCGTACACTGTAATAAAATGTACACAGCAGAACAGTAAATTTGATATATTTCTCATGTTTATTTTTATTATATATATGTTTTGAAATTACGTGTTTCAACCTACCATAATATTATCAATATGTTGTCGCAGCCAGAAACCACTTTTGTAGCAGACCTGACAGTACCTCCGTGCTGGAAGCGGGAGTATGTTGACATTGAAGTCCGGTCGCTTAGTCACGTGCAAAGACACAAGTCCCCAAGTTCCGAGCTTTGGTTATGAGTAGTTTTTACGTCTTTGTCTACAGATTTTGCCTCTAGTTCTGTTGTCTTTGCGATAGGAATCGACAGACAGTTAATATTTTCCTATTCACAGAAGAGGATAATAACAATATTACATGAGCATGTGTTACAGCGCAAGAAGAACATTCCATAATTTAAAATATCCACTCGCAATTTCAATACAGCATATCGTCGTTGTTCCTGCAATAACTCCTATGTGCAAAATATAAAATTTTTCAGTAGGAAGAAAAAACGAATTTATTCGTCCTATGGCAGCCGTGCATAGGAGGCTGTGAATTGTTACATTTTCGAAACGAAGAAATATAATTACATATAGGAGATTTTATTATTATTTGCTGTATCACTATTTAAGTTATTTAACAGAGCAAAAATCTGAAAATCGATAAATATGTCACATAGGAGTTATTGCAGGGACAACGACGATATGCTACTGAACAATGAAATTAACTATTATTTTCAGACATATTACTATTATGCTTCATCAGCTATATCGCACAAGTGTAAGACTTCTTTCCACCAACAATTTTTAGTATTTTTTATCGTTCCCGTCTATCAACTCTTTTAGTTGTCGCTTCTCTTTTCGTGGTTGGTGTACTGTACTTTTATCTGCCTCATACTATACTGAGTCACTGTACAATAAAAATACACCTCCCACCAGTTTCTATAGTTTTAATTCAAGCCACGAGTCATCAAAATGTAGATGATGTTCAGCAGAGACCTCGTATGGGAACACGCGCATCAGACATGCTTGTACGGCCGGCGTAGAGTTCATTGTCGACCCTTAAACTTCCGCTTTGATTAATGATGGCATGCACAAAATTATATTTTTATTTCATAATGAGCACGAGCTACCGGCGTAGCTCAGCCGGTTATGGCGCTTGCCTGCAGATCCGAAGTTACCCTGGGGCGCGGGTTCGGTTCCTGCTTGGGCTGATTACCTGGTTGGGTTTTAGCTGATGTTTCCTCCAACCGTAAGGCGAATGTCAGGTATTCTATGGCGAATCCTCAGCCTCATCTCGCTTTCAGCAATCCAATCGACGCTAAATAATTTGGTAGCTGATACAGCGTCGTTAAAATAACCAGCTAAAGAATAATAATGAGCACGAGACATAGGAGTGTTAAAACTGGTATACATCTGCATTCACTCATTCCTGACATCTTTAGATGAAATTGTTTCTGGCCACAAACAAAATGAAAAGCGACTAAAACTGCGTGAAAAGATTCTACATTTCTTGAATTTTTCTCATAAAGTAACCTAATAGTAGATATTACATTAATCGAATTACTAATTACTCAACCTCCAATAATTAGACCTACTTCATATCTATGAGATGAAATAAAATACAAATCTGTCAAGCAAAACAGCTTTGTCTTTGAGCAGTAGTTCCAAAATTGCAAGTATTCGTTGTGTTAACTACATTTTGCTATAGCCTATATTTTACAGTTCGGTCTCCTATTTATGGAAGTCTAGTGATTTTGGTGTCCAGATAAAGTAACACTCCAAAATGTAATAATCATTCTGTTGAATACAAATTAATTTACTCTATATGAGCTTGAATATGATACGGGAAGAGAGGGCGGAACATAAGGTTTACATAACAGACATGTGTGTTATTCCAGTCATTTGATGAACAGATGTGACCTTTTAACGAGTCTTCAACCTCCCGACCTCCATTGAACAGTTAGCTACAATACTGATCAGTGATCACAGAGTATTTATTGCCTGTTATTATCAATCTTTCTATTAGAAAAGACAAAACATGTGTATTTACATTTAAGGAGGTGATGAATAAAATTTGTTCTTCAATTGAATGAATATGATTTGAAATATAGCCATTTCATTTTCGACGTAGGAAAAAGAGTATGGTTTTAAATACTAGTAAAATGTACAACAAAAATTCATTTAATTCTTGAGGAAAAAATAAATACTTTCATAATATTCTGCTTTTTAAAAATCGTCATTATGACATTAGGATGCTAGATGGTATCGGATAGTGTCCGATACCATCAGTTACATTCACACGGTGGTATAATCTGGTTTCAAAGTCAAGAAATACGTTTTATGCGTGTAGGAGAGCATCTGGAAAGGTATCAATTACTTCCGAATGTTTTGTAGAGAGTGTATAGCTTGTTTTGAGTGATTTTGTAAAATCGAACTTTTCTGAGGGTAAGTAATGTGGCTTATTTGTTACAAACAATTAGTATGCTTAGTATGTCTAGTGGTTGAAGGTTTTATATTGAAGGTTGATGAATTGGTTAAACTTTATGGAGAAATTCGGTTTTTACTTTTTTATTTTTTCTTAGTTTTAATTTGAATTTAATTTTTATTGTTGGCCCGTTTTGGTTTCGTCGTAGATAATGTACCGTAACATTAAACCGGTTCTCCACATTTCATTTTCTATTAACGTTTATTGTAACAGCGATATGAACACACTGTAAGATACGCTGTATGATGTACACTGACGTTCAAAGATATCTGACCTACGATTTTATGATTGTGCAAGCGAACTTTCTAACCACGGGATAAGTCAAAACCAAAGATATAAAAAATTGACAAACTTTGAAACAGTTCCGCTAGCTTTCAATAGGTGGCACCATTATTGAGGATGGTTAAAAATGTCGAGGAAAATGATGATGTAGATTAGGCATAAATTATTCTCATAATTGACAATATCAGCGGTTTTCAGCTAATCCAGTGTGATTTTACAATCAGCAGAGGTGGATCGAATATTGAATTCTATAATGTGGGTATATTTATGTACGATTGACAAGAATGTCTAATATCTTCGCCATCTCTTCACAGAAGTAATAACTAAAGAAGCCACACTTACATCAACAAATTATTGATCACTATCGATTAATAGGATCAGGTATCTTTGAACGTCAGTGTACCTACCGTAGATAGGGGTAGCCTATAGACTTCTTGCAGAAATACTACTGTCACCAAGTTTTATTTCATTTTTGTTTTTTTTTTAATTTGGTTATTTAACGACGCTGTATCAACTACGAGGTTATTTAGCGTCGATGAGATTGGTGATAGCGAGATGGTATTTGGCGATATGAACCCGAGGATACGCCATAGATTACCTGGCATTCACCTTACGATTGGGGAAAACCTCGAAAAAACCCAACCAGGTAATCAGCCTAAGCGGGGATCGAACCCGTGCCCGAACGCAACTTCAGACCGGCAGGCAAGCGCCTTAACCGACTGAACCAGATATACAGAGTGTTCACATGAGCTGTATAAAAGCCTAATGTAATTTTGCTCCTATCCTCTCAGTGAGCTCCCGTAAAGTAGCTCGCAGTGGTGAGACATAAACAAGATCTTTATGTGATTATATAAAAAGAAGTCGAGCGGTGCCAGGTTAGGGGAACGAAGTGGCCAGACAGTAATGCCCGATCTGCCTATCCATTTCTGTGGAAACACTCAATCTGAAAAATGCTGAACTTCACAGTGAAAGTGCGAAGGCGTTTGAGCCATGCGTATGTTCAATCTTTTTCAATACTTCATATTTTTTCTGAAGCAAGATGTAGTTGGACTGAACACTCATCGCTTTTCTCTCATTTCTATTCCGTCTTGACTTCGCCTTCTCTCTATTTCGTGCAAAAATATCCTTTCCAAGTCAATTTCGGCTTGCCTAATGTTGTTAACATTGGTCGTTCCATTTCTAAATGTAGGAAGAGTTAAAATTTTGACTTGACAAATTGTAAATAAACATTTTAAACCATCAAACCCTAGCAACGAAGCAATGCTGTTCGGACATGGTTACCCTTGGTCGTACTATTTCTAAAATAATGTACTATGAATAAACTATCAGCTCCTAGCAACGAAAAATACTTGAAACTATGGCCTACCTACAACTTTTTCTGACAACAAAATTCATTTGCCCCAGTTGCGACGTAATTTTGAGGTACAGTACCGATTGACCGGGACGAGTTTCAAATGTGGTAGAAATTGTGCGTGACGAATTTTTAATCGAGTATGTATTGTCGTGGTACTAGTTAAGACAAATAGTCGTGATAACTATTGCAATCCTCAAGAAAGCATCCGATCATTAATATTACTTCGAAGCTCAAAAAGAAGGCAATAGAATTCATACAATTAATAAGAATATAACTTTATAACTTCAATTATTAATGAAATATTCCTTGAAAAATGCACAAATTTAATTTTTGAGTGACACCATAATATATAATACAAATTTGTTTTACATAGATATTACCGGTTGTTCTGTATGGTTGTGAAACTTGGACTCTCACTTTGAGAGAGGAACAGAGGTTAAGGGTGTTTGAGAATAAGATACTTAGGAAAATATTTGGAGATAAGAGGGATGAAGTTACCGGAGAATAGAGAAAGGAGAAAGTTACACAGCGCAGAACTGCAAGCATTGTATTCTTCACCTGCCATAATTAGGAACATTAAATCCAGACGTTTGAGATGGGCAGGGCATGTAGCACGTACGGGCGAATTCAGAAATCCGTATAGAGTGTTAGTTGGGAGGCCGGAGGGAAAAAGACCTTTAGGGAGGCCGAGACGTAGATGGGAGGACAATATAAAATGGATTTGAGGGAGATGGAATATGATTGTAGAGACTAATTTTGGATTAATCTTGCTCAGGATACTAATTTAATAATATACGAAAAAAATATTTTTACGATTAAAAAAATATATTTATATCCTTTTTTTTTTTTTTTTCAAAATCCGAAACAGTGGCAGTTCACTATGCAGTGCATTCTAGCCTTCTTTGTTCTAAAGTACCATTTAGTTTATTTTAGGTTCAATAGAATTCATGTATAAGACCCCTGTGGATTTGATTCAGAAATATGTTTAAGAAGTTTTATTTTTTGAAACAAGGGTCAAAAATAGGTGAAAAACCTAAGACTTCGAACTCAACTAAGACTCATGATTAGAGACGAGAATTTTGTGCTCTATAAAATCACAAAATATGCATGCATTCATGCACTATCAATCTATGAAACTTGCACTTAAGCACAAAATACATTAAAATATGCACTTTAATTTTTGTTCCAAATTTCCTATTACATTTCACTTTTTTCACAGTTAACTAGCAACATTATTCTAAATTGGTTCCTGTGAGGATCCTGCGCTTTTCAGTCAACATGTTTTTGTAGGCAGAGAATGACCTCTCTACATAGCATGAAGTTATGGGTGCAAACTTGAATTAACCTTTTTCTGTTATTTAAGTAGTTATTTTTCTTTTCTTTCTTCAATCCTGATTCCTGAAGCTAAAATGAGGGTCATAAATCGAGAAACTGAGGTGTCCACTCAAAACCATTAAAAATGCATTTAAACGGAATATAACGTATATTATATGCATGATTAAGCTAAAAATTGCTCAAATATGCATTATGCATGTTTTTATCCTCAAAAAGGCCAAAACATAGAAATATGTACGGAAAAAGTACACATATTTGGAACTGGAAAGTAATGAAATGGATAAGTACTAAGTTTGAGCTATGTCCTATGTTCCTATAAAAAACATGCATTTGCATGGAGTTCTCGTCTCTACTCATGATTATCTTTCAGACATCGGTCTTTGTGCCTATTTCTGATGTAATACATTATGTAGAAAATTTTAATGTTACTTACAGAAGATCTTGCATATTGACTTCGATATCATAAAGAGAATGAATTGCAGAATGAAACTATGCCCCAAACACATCGCGAATACGCTCCTATCACTTGTGTCAAATTAGAAATGCGATATACGAGTATAATGCCTGCATATCGCAAATAAGAGTGTGTTTTCCAGCAGCGGCTAACAATATTTGTGTATTGAATATTATTGTCGTCGCTTCGGACGGACGCCCGTAGATCTATAATTTTTATGTGATATTTATCTCGTCGTGACCTGTAGATCCACCGCTTGTGTTGCACTCTGGACAGTCTCTGATAAACTAAGTGGTCTTCATTTCTCGGCCCTAGCCACATCTATGATCAGGTTCGTAGAGCCGAGGTGAATAATGTCAAGTTAAAGACCCTTCCATTGGACAAAAAAATATATACTGTTTTTGTATGTCTCTTCGCGACCTCGTTTTGTGAACTGTGGCACTAATCCTGATGCATCCATCTCAAGAACCATTCTCTCCCTGGACTTGACAAAATACCATACAACATAACGCTACGAACGAACAGCAAGCCACACAGATTCTTTGTAATAATAATACGTGACTAACTATTCTTGATTGTTTTTATGTAACAGGTCATTGAAAAGATTTTTTGCGTACTTGGTGGCATTGTCTTTTCTTGGTATTTCTTACAATTAACACTTAAAGGAATACATAAAGTTATGAAGTGATTTGTGTTTATCAATTTAGTTGTCTGTGATTCGTAGATATGGTAATGACTATTTTCAGCCATGTGTTATGTTGCAATTAAAGCTTTTAATATATTATAAGAATTATCAGTGAATAAACAGCAAAAGAAGGGGAAATGTAACAAATAAATATTTGAACACTAGAAATGTTAGAAAATTGAGTAGAAAGCACAATTTGCAGTTTATCAAAGTTAAAATGATAATATTGTCAAGACAATTTCAAATTATTCAATATACAGTGTCATGAGAAAGAAATATCTGTGGATTTTGATGATAGGACGTAGGAACATTAACTATTTAAAGTCCTTCAAAAAACTTTTGTAAATTATTTTTCTCATAAACATTTTATGAATATGAAATTAAACATAGGTGTTATAGATTACCGTGGTGATTGGGATAATTAAACTTAGCGTAATGACTAATGTTTGATCTTTTACTCTGTTGCAAGGCTATTTTTCAGAGCCATAGAAAACTAGTCTTCTTCTTGTACATTTTCCAAATTGGAAATCATATGACGTCGTAAGTTACAAATAACTCAGAATAACAAAAGACTTGCAGTGCGATGTGTTGTAATATTTTTTGAGTTTATCCTAGTTCTTCGAGAAATTAATTATTTTATGATTAATATGGTAAATACATTCCAAGTATAATTTTAAACGTATACGTTTAGTTACTCATTTACTTATCCTACTAGTATAATAATGCCAATCTTAGCAATAAACTTTTCATTACTAAAATAAAATTATATCTACACTAGACATGCATTCGGGAGATCTCGGGGACGACTTGCCAATTTGATTTAATATTTTTTTCAATGATAAGACGATTACAAATAAAGTTAATTTTAACATTGTTTCTACTGTCACACATACTATGACACGGTACAGGAAGGTAGGCCAACAAACGGAAACACAGTAGGTAAACTTAAAAAATGAGAGGGATTCAATCCGGCATCGGGACTTGAATCCGGCGTGGCTTAGTGATAAAGCGCCAGGACGTAAAGCTGGAAACTCGGGTTCGAGTCCCGGTGCCGGAGAGAATTTTTCTCCGTTCTACCGATTATTCACCATATGGAAAAGCAGAATTACTGCACTGAAACTCCATATGTACTTCCGTACATCATAGTAATATGATAAAAGCATAAGTAATCACTTTGTGGTTCAAGACGACGCCATGTTCCGTCGGACCCCGGTCACATAGTCACTCGTAATGAGTGCACATCTGAACTTGTGGTTGGACATTGTGTCTACTGTCACACGTACTGTGACACGGTACACGAGAATAGGCCAACAAAGGGGAACACAGTAGGTAGAACTTAAAATGAGAGGGATTCAATCCGGAATCGGGAATTAAATCCGATGTGGCTTAGTGGATAAAGCGCCAGCACGTAAAGCTGGAAATTCGGGTTTGAGTCCCGGAGCCAGAGAGAATTTTTCTCCGTTCTACCGTTTATTCACCATATGGAAACGCAGAATTACTGCACTGAAACTCCATATGTACTTCGGTACTTCATAGTAATATTTTTAAAAATGTAAATGACGGTTCCCTTTTTCACTAAAAACCTATAAATGGTGTTTCACAAGACAGTGTACTTGTTTCGCAGATATGCCGATAAATATAAACAATCCAATGTAACAGTAAGGCCGGGTGCACACAGAATCAGACGCGGCGCGACGGTTGCGAGCAGACACGAGGAGACACGAAGAGACAACATCGAATGACTGCTTGAAGTTCGTCGCGAGGAGACTGTCTGATAGCTGCAGTGTACTGCGCATGCGTTAGTAGTGGCTATGATTGCACGCTTTCATTATCTACAAAAAATACTATTGTTGTGTAGTGCACATTATTCATAATGGAGCTCGATATGGATAAATTAGTTTATTTAGTACAGGAAAGATACATTCTATACAATCTTTGAAACAATATCACGAGAATAATGTGGTTTCTGAAAATACTGTATGTGAAAAATTGCAAATGAGATGAAAGCACCAGGTGAATAATAATTTATAATAATAACACTGCGTAACAAATGTTAACATTTTTTTTTTCGCTAGGCATGTGATATATGTTTTCTATATAATTTGAGCCTCCTGAATACGAATATGACAATAAAAATAGTTGTTGGTTACGATTTTTGAGAAATTTTGGAATTTATATCTATTCAAAATATTGTTTTATATAATGACAATAAGGCTAAATATTCACTGTTCAGAAAATTACAGCTTTGTTTTTCTGCATTTTCTTTTACACTGGGCATCAGGTACATCACGAGCTAAAGTCCAACAATAGTCTACTAGCATATGGGTACTCCATTGTCCTTGGTATCTTTTTTCCATAGTTGAAATTTCTTGATGGAAGCGCTCATCATGCTCATCACTGAAATCGCACAATTCTCGGGAAAAAAAGTCAAGATATGAGTGAAGGAAGTGAAGTATCAGGGAAATTTTACAACCCCTAGTTTAATACGCCAACAGTACATTTTTCACTAGTTCTTCATAGTTCTTACTTCTACAGTTATCTAGAAAATTAATTCAACCTCCTTAAATGTTATCCAGACGGCTGTCTCTTTTCCTTCCAGCAAAGATTCGAAGTGATTGTCCTACATTATTTCTCTAATTTGTGGTCCATTGAGAACTCCCTCTTTTATTTTTGAATCACTAATAGCAGGAAATGTTAAGGAATGCGCGCTGGTCCGAGTCCTCATGGGGGAAGAAATTTTCTCATGAAATTTCGGCCAGTGTATAGGACCGGTGCCCACCTAGCATCGTGATGCACTTGGGGAGCTACGATAGGTTGCGAAAGCCAGATATAACGACTGGGGGATCATCGTGCTTACCACACGATACCTCCATTCTAGTTGGATGATCGTCCACCTCTGTTTTGGCATGTGGACGTGAGGCCAGCAGCCGGTTGGTCGGTCGGGGTGTAGCGCCACGGATTATTAATAGCAGGAAATTTTTCCTGTATATTTTTAAATGCTTCCGTTTTATAATTTATCCCTTTAACAAAATTCTTCATTAACCCTAACTTATTGTGTAAAAGGGGTAAAATTACTTCGCTTTGAGGTACAAGGGGTTGATGTATAATATTTTTCTTCCTTGGCTCTAGTGATTGTGGTTTTATTTTATAATGCATATCTCGAGCGCGAGTCCACACCTGTGGAGTAACGATCAGCGCGTCTGGCCGCGAAACTAGGTGGCCCTGGTTCGAATCCAGATCGGCGCAAGTTACCTGGTTGAGGTTTTTCCCGGGGTTTTCCCTCAACCCAATACGAGCAAATGCTGGGTAACTTTTGGTGCTGGACCCCGGACTCATTTCACCGGCATTATCACCTTCATTTCATTCAGACGCTAAATAACCTAGATGTTGAAAATCGTCTTAAAATAACCCAATAAAATAAAAATAAAAAATCTCGAGCGCGACTGTCCAATTCCTACAGACAGCAGCAAAATTTTGTGTAGCCTAATTGCATTCCAAGGGGCAATGCTACAACCTTCAAATCCTCACATACAAACCATTCGTACTTTGAATATTATCATTAAAGCACACTTTAAAGAAATACACGTCTTACACAGAATACTAACACCACGTAAATCTCCTGCTAAACTGAAACGATTTCATACGGCGAATCTGTTTCTCCCCCTCCAAATGGAACCGAAAAGGGCAATTAAACAATTTACGCTCTAGAAGTGATTTTGACATGGTGATATATTGCAAAATGTAAACTACAATAATGTAATTAAAGTTCACAGTGAAAGAAATGCATATCTCAAGTAAAATCAAGTACACTCAAGTGACTTCATACCGCGAACCTGTTTCACTCCCTCGAAATAAACTAGTAGAAGGGCAATAAAATAATTTCCCTTTCTACAAGTGCTTATAACATGGTGCCCTACTTATACTAATATTGTTTTCACATAATGGGTCTTCACATTTGTAAAACAAAATAGTTACACACGAAATACTGTGATTTTTTTAAATAAAATGCATAGAAAATTAATTATATTGTGCATCTCGAAAACCCGAAGTGATGGAACATTTTGCTTGTTATTTATTAATTCAGGAGGTCGAAATTAGTAAGAATTTGTTAGTTTTATGTCTGGCGCAAAATGACTGTTGACCAGTGTAATTTGTAGCAAGCCTAATTCTCTGCTCTATACTATCACTCATTATTGATTTAATATTTTATTTTTCTTCATTGTGAGTCGTGAAGTAGTCATAAACATAAAAAATGACGTTTGTGCAGTACATTTTAATCTTAAGACTCTTTCAATCGTATAGAATTTTAGGAGCTTGCGTCCTTAGGATATAATAAGCAAATACAATAGAATTTTTCATATAGACAGTCCTCTATTATTGACGCCATTTTCTAGCCTAGGCCAGTTTTCCAAACCCGCACAGCCAGCAAATCAGTTGTCGCGAGCAGACGGCTTTAAGCTGTCGCGAGGCGTTGTAAAGCAAAACGTAGCGTCGCGTCGCGTCTGATTCTGTGTGCACCCGGCCTAAGAATGCTGACAGTCACGCAACGACCAGACTATAAATTAAATCTATCAAAATTACACCTTTGTTAGTGCAATCATTAATCTGGAATACTAATTACCAAAAGTAATATGATTAGAAAATATAGACGTTTATGATTTTCTTTAATTTCTTTTCAGAAGCCCGGAGTCCCAAGAGTCCATGGACCTGGATGAAATCCTGGATGAATTGGGGCACTTCGGGAAGTTCCAATTAATTAGCTTTCTCCTTATTAGCTTTCCAATCATTTTTTCTGCAACCTTCGCTTTGAGCTACATCTTCACTGCTGGAGATTTGAATTACAGGTAAGTGTAAAAGCCTAAACTATCATAGAATAGAGTGTAGTATATCATATTTATATTAAGTGCAAGTTTGAACTAATAAATTATTGAGATTTGCGATAGATTAATTAGTTTAGGAAATTGTATATTTATTATGTAGAACTACATTTGTATATAGATTTTTTGTTAAACTATTATGTTTTGCACTTTTGTGAACTATATCAATAAATCTATCTATCTATCTATCTATCTATCTATCTATCTATCTATCTATCTATCTATCTATCTATCTATCTATCTATCTGTCTGTCTGTCTGTCTGTCTGTCTGTCTGTCTGTCTGTCTGTCTGTCTGTCTGTCTGTCTGTCTGTCTGTCTGTCTGTCTGTCTGCCTGTCTGTCTTTTTGCAATATATACATTAAAAGTCTTATTTTAGACCTGTTAAAAGAAGCTGATCCTCATAAATAGCGACTGTGAATGGACCTACGGTGCCACATGACTTTTAAATATCTTATAATAATTAAATATTTATGAGAGTACAGCTATGACTTTTACAGGAAAGTAAAGTTTTTACATAAAAATAAAGTCTTTCTATTTGGGTCTATTTCCATAACGGTAAAGTTACATTAACTTTTGGAAATAATGCGTTTAGATAATATTTATATCCTAGTAATTTTGTCTTGAAATGTTTAAGTTGAGAGAAAATTATATATAAAATTATTGTATTTTACAAAAAAAGTCTCCTTTTTTTCTTTATTCCAGGAAACATTAATTTAGAGGTAATTCATATAAATGTCTTTATGCTCTAAAACATTTTTCAATATAAATTTTCGATTGGAGGCACACTTATTTAAACAATAATTAATTTATCTGAAAAATGTCTTCATTATCTCACCACCACCACCACCATCATCATCATCATCATCATCATCATCATCATCATCATCATCATAGTCATCACAACATTCTCTTTGAGGTTTAGTCTATCAAATCTGTTCCGACTTCACATTTTCTTGTCATTTCTTCGTTGGTCGTCCTCTGTCTCGCCGGCTTGAGGAACTATGAATTAGTGCATATTTTGTGATCAGGTTCTCTTGCATTATTTCCAGGTGATTTATTGTTTCAGTATTTGTCATTTTATCCAGCAATCTAAGCGTTTTACAGCTCTTAGGAAATACATTTCGGTCGCTTCTATTCTCCATAGATCTCATTTATTTGCGTTCTGTGAATCGCTTGTAAAGTAATATCATGATTTCACATAAGAAACAAAATCATAAAACTAATTTTGAGCAAATCGCCATTTTATATCGCTCTTCGAGCAAAGAAGAGTTCAGTGGTAATTAGTATATTTCATGTGTATTATTACCGAATGAATCAACTCGTAGATTCTTAATATAAACAAAATCTGTGTGTAGTTCAGTACAAATTGCTGTACACAGAAGGAGATACAGATTACATGACTTTTCCGATATCAGAGATGTTGGAAACATATTATTGAAAATATCTAAATATGTATATTTTTAGTCACGGTGCGTCAATTTATACGACATACATAATGAGAAAGTAAAAGTTTATGATATCCAAAACTATCATCAAGTCGTAACTAACAAAAATGTAGGCGGGAGGAGGAAACATCACAAAGATGAAAGTTGGAAATTATTACCCTACTTATTAAAAATTTTGAAATGTGTTAGGCTGCTTTATAAACTTAAAAAAATATGTAGAGGATAATAATGTAAGATTTATAAACGAATATTCTAAATATAAAGTACACAAATAATTATTAAGAACTTTAAGTTTGCTAATTTTTATAGGCATGTTGTATGGTTTTCGATAAACTAAATATAGGAATAAAATAAAATAAAGTAAATAAAAATATTTAATTCCTTTTATTTAATTTATTTAACTCCTTTTATCTATTTAATTCCATTAAGTTTGCTAGCTCTTGTTGTCTCATCAGAGATTCTTTTGATCTATATTCTATTTGTACAGCAAGTCTCGTGACTTTGAGAAAACAATCACTTTGAGCTGAAATAAAAGTGATTTGAAATTCTGTGAATTATTTGTTTATATTGAACTAGAGACAAAAATCAGTCAATGCACTCTTTATATTTAATTCTTTTTTATCTTATTTCACCTTCTTTTTACCTACTTAGACGCCACAACGGTTCAAAGGAGGATACAAAGTGGTATTGACAAAATTTTAGTTCAAAAAAGGAAAAGTTATTGTGCCTCAAAATATTTTTTTTATTTATTCAACATAATCAGCTTTTATCTCTATACACTTAGCACAAGATTAAGACTTTATTTCTTTCAACGTTTCCTTTTTTTGGGAATAGATTCTAAGAAAAATAATTTGGCGAATATAGGGAATGGTCAATCAATAACTCAGAGCCAACTTCATCAGCTTTTTGCAACCCAATCAGGGGCATCTCAGCGAGTGAATTGGCTTTCAAGAACATCAAGGAAATTTTACTACGATTTTTCCCCACAATTTGTTCTATAATAATAAAACAATAAGCTCTCGTCACAGCTTTATTTTATTCTAAGTACCCTGTCATAATTATTCCATCTTCGTCCTAAAACTGATGCGAGGACCTTTCCTGTCGACTTTTGAAGGCGAAATTTCGAACCATGGTGTATCCGTGGATTGTTCTGTTATTAATGGAGCATAATGATGAATTCATGTTTCTACCATAGTTACAATACTATCCAATAACTTGGAAGAATTCTCTTTAAAACGGCTGCAGAACGATTAGGAAATTGTCACTCTGAGTTGTATCTGATCAGCGTTGAGTAATTTAGCGATTTGTTTAGCACATAATTTTCTCATACACAGTTCATGATGTACGATGTGAAAGCCACATTCACAGGAAATTTTCAAAATTTCTTACATAAGTTTGAACTCAATTGATCAATCCTCCAAAATCATGTCATGCACGGCATCGATATTTTCTATTGATCACAGAAACAGGTCTTTCTATATGGTCTTCCTCTCTTAAATTCCACAAGAAAATTTTTATGGTGGCGTCGAAGGATAATAACCCGCAATATGTCCATTAAATCCACACACTTTTTTTTTCTGGACAACCCTTTAAAAAGTAGATATTTTTATCATCTACCGCTACTCAATTTTATCAAAATTTAATTTTTCACCTTTCATCTGACACAATTCCTTAAATAATTCACAATAAGGAATCAGCTAAGCCTTTTATCACTAAACGTGACGTAACTACTTATCAAACAACGTCATCGGAGCTGCATTCATGCGTGCATTCGGTTCCCGCTTTGGCTGATTATCTAGTTGAGTTTTTCCAAGGTTTTCCCGAACCGTAATGCGAATGTCAGGTAATTTCTGGTGAATCCTCGGCCTCATGTCGCCAAATAAGATCTCGCTAAATAACCTAGAAGTTGATATAGCTTCGTTAAATAACCAATTTAAAAATGATCATTTCCAAGATAATTGATTTCGCATTTCGCTTATAGCAAAGATCTAAGGGTAACTATAAATTAATACCTCCTTATTACTAGACTTCGAAGTTGAGGCACATAATCTCTAAAGTTACATATGCAGAGAGGATAAAGCAGTGTTTACAGAGCAGCTGGGAAGGTAGTCCTTGCCCATTGTACACACGGTACCAGTTGGAGCTTTTGCAATATAGACCGAGAAATAAATAAACAAACTTTCCCCTGAAGGACAAACGTAAATATTATTTCGATCACAATACAATACAATATCGTGTCTCAGGTGCAGAAACATAACATTTTCTTAGGCCTATAATGAGTTATAGACATCATTACTGTTAAAAAAGTAATTTTTAATAATAATAATAATAATAATAATAATAATAATAATAATAATAATTTTAATAATAATGAAACATGATCGCAGTATTAAACGAAAATACATAGAAAAAATATTTTTTTCATCTGGAGTGACAACAAAGTTAATGAAATTAAATTTAAAATTACGTAGGCAGAAAATTATGTCTTTTAATTTCTTTCAATATATAGGATTCTGACCAATATACTCTCAAAATAAATACAAAGAAAATCAATTAATTCTAACTCCATATGAAGAAGCTCTTTCTTCTGTGTACGTGTATACATTTTCAGTCGCCTGTAAACTCTCAACCCTTCTTTCACTTCTTATTCCCTCTCTCCTCTTTCGTACGGCTGCCGAGCGTTTTAAGCCAGGCCTGCACAAGGTTTGCGCTCTCCGAGCCGGCTCACAGCTCATGAGCGGAATGCAGATATTAGCTGCGCTCTGTATAAAGGTGGACTGGAAGAAGGGGTGATCTCGTACAAAATGTACACAAAGGGAAGTACTAGAAAGAGTGTTTATGAAATTAATTCCCGTTCAGTGTTTGCAAAACTATCTTGGACTATTATTAATTAATAAAGAAATATTTATTTTAAAGAAATAATAGAAATTCTATAGCTACTTACATGTACAATATCATTTTCTTATATTTTTATTTATCAGTAGGCCTAAATCAAAACGAGGTTTTATGCTGTTGGCAGCTGAAAGGAACAGTAGCCTACTGATCGTAATGAAACATCAGTTACAGATGTTCGATGTCTGCCTTTATTTAAGTTGATTATAGAAAACAGTTGCTCACAAATATAAATGTTGAACCAAACATAGCAATCATTTACATAGCCAGCCTGTGTAGTAGTGGATATTATTGCTAATGTTCAGTCTTCTAAAACTCAACCAGGCTAGTAGTGTTATTCAAGCGATCTTTAGTCCTTAGGTCACATTGAAGATCAATAAGTTCGAGCTGTAAATCGTTAAATGTTATGTTCCGTCTTTTATATTCCTCCATATTGTACTGTAGCAGTAGGTAAGCAACGTGAAACAGTTACTGAGAATAGGCCTACACACTGCACTCCACAGATAACTGATTGGTCGTTTCCCTCTCCTCTACCTATAGCAAGTCTATGTATCTTCCTCTCCTTTTCGGAGAGCGGTAAACATGACTCTCCCGCTCCGAAGGAGCGCGCGCGCTCGTTGAGCGCTGTTTGTGCAGGTATGTTCTAAGCAATCTGTTCCGCTCGCGAGTCACAAGTCTGCTCAGTGAGTACAAATCGTGTACAGCCCTGCTCTAGCCCATGGGTGTCCAAACGCCTATAGAACCAGAAGATATTGCACGTCAAGCATGCTCTGCTGAAGTCAATAACTTTCCATACAAAATAGGAAAAATACCTTAAAGAATATGCGCTGCGGATTGCTTACGCCAGGAGTTACCTCGTACGAGTTACAGTTGGACATCTATGCTCTACCCTTTTCTCCCAACTTCACCCAATGCTCAGCTATCAGTTAGCCTGTATCGCCCCGATTGGGAACCTCAACTTCGAAATCTACTTATTCATGGAGACCGGAATCTTAGCCACTAGGCTGTGAACATTTAAATAAAAATGTTACTGTTTCACAGGCACTACTCTTAATGAAATGTTTAGGCCTATATTACAACAATCTTTGACGTAAGATTTTAACTTAAAATGTTACTGTATCAGAGGCACTGCTCTTAACAGCATGTTTAAGCCTATATTACAATAATCTTTGATGTAAAATGTTAACTTAAAATGTTAATGTTTCATAGGTACCGCTCTTAATGTAATGTTTAAGCCTATATTACAATAATCTTTGATGTAAAATTTTAACTTAAAATGGTACCGCTCTTAATGTAATGTTTAAGCCTATATTACAACAATCTTTGACGTAAAATTTTAACTTAAAATGTTACTGTATCAAAGGCATTACTCTTAACAACATCTTTAAGCCTATATTACAATAATATCTGATGTAAAATTTTAACTTAAAATGTTACTGTTTCATAGGTACCGCTCTGAATGCAATTTTTAAGCTCTTATTACTATAATCTTAGTTGTAAAGTATTTACTTAAAACACCGGTATAACTGTAACACAGGTACCGCTCTTACTGCAATGTTTAAGCCTATTTGACGAATTTTTACTTAAAACTCCGGTATAACTGTAACACAGGTACTGCCCTGAATGATATGCTTAAGCCTATATTACAATAATCTTTGCTGTAAAATTTAACTTAAAATGCCAGTACTACTACAACACAGGTACTGTCCTTTTGTACAAGTGTTCTTTCCAATAAAATTTATGAAGTGCTTGTCCTCAACTTTTTGAATGTTGGCCTGCATTGTCATTTCATACAAATCTCTGCTAAAGTCGTCCGCTGACACTGAATTATTAGTTGAATGTAGATCGCCAGACTCACTTCTTTCTATCAATTTAAAATCGTTTGTATTTTTTAAATTACAGTGCTGCTGTAAATATCACCTTTTAGAACGATTATGTCACCCTTATACAAATTACACACAATTACAATTTTAATCAAAATTATTTAAAGGATTCATTCATTCATAGTGTTCTGCCCAAGGACAGGTCTTTCACTGCAAACCTAGCATTCTCCAGTCTTTCCTATTTTCTGCCTTCCTCTTTGTCTCTTCATATGACCCATGTATCTTAATGTCATCTACAATCTGATACCTTGTTATGGACCGAACTCTTCTCCCATTCACCATTCCTTCCAGTGCATCCTTCAGAAGGAAGTTTCTTCTCAACCAGTGTCCCAGCCAATTTAATTTAATAATAATTTATTTATTTAATCTTACAGGATTAAGGCCATAAGGCCTTCTCTTCCATCCTACCAGATAGCACATATAAATACAAAAAAGAAATACAAACACTGATGAAAATAATACAAATTAAGTTAAAGCCCTGTAGAGGGTCAACAGAGTCAAAAGAACACTATAGAGCTCTCATGGAGCTAATACAAGGAAAAAAAGAAAGAAAACAGAGATAGCAATGATGATATTGATAACTGACAATAATAATAATAATAATAATAATAATAATAATAATAATAATAATAATAATAATAAATACATTACATATTAATTTTCAATTTTACAACAGCATAGTTACAATATTTGCTATATGTCATGGGTTAAGGTGAAGTTGCGCAACCTAACATGTGTTAAACAAGCAATTCCACGAACTAGAATGTGATTTTTTAATTTAAATTTTCTTTTCCTCTTTGTGATAGTTTCAGCATCATTCTTTCTTCACCCACTCTTTCCAACACAGATTTGTTTCTTGTTCTGTCTGTCCATTTCACACGATCGCCTTCTCCATATCCACATTTCATATGCTTCTAGTCGCTTCTCTTCACTTCGTCGCCATAGACTTTTTTAATACTGTACGTTAATAAAAGTGGCGTTTTCTTAACTGTAATGTAAAGAAATGCAATTATTTTCGGTATGTGATGATTCAGTGCTTCACTACTGGTGCAGGTGCCACATACCAGAATGCGAAGGCATGGATACGACGTTCGACACTGAGTGGCTGAGAAACGCAGTTCCTTTCCAACAGGATTCAACCGATGTACCAAGCAGATGTCTCAGATTCGCATTCCTCAAAGAAAAAGCTTTGGGGTTCAGTGAAAACAAGACACTTCAGGGCTACAATGATTCTGTTTGCACGGAAAAGTACTTCGATAGAAACACCACAGTTAAATGTGATAAGTGGGTTTACGAAGAAGGAATTACGATTCTGAGAGAGGTAACAATTTTGTCCTAATTTATTACTATTAACACTGTTTGTTCATGTAACTCTGCATTTTGAATACAACATCTTGGGTTTTATGATCAAATTCGTTACATACATTTTATTTAACTTACAATATTTTCCATAAATTCTGTAGGCCTACATTATATTTAAAACGTTGCAATAATCGCATTAAGAAAAATAATTTTCGGAAAATGAGTCGAATGTTAAATGAAAATGTATAATTACAAGAATTGTGTATAGCCTATGTCAGTGGTATAAAAGAATAATAGGAGTCAGGGATGTGCGGATTAGTGTCCTGCAGTGTTCGAACATGAGAGAGGCAACCAAGACATTACAAACTTCGTCTTATATCATATGAAAAAGTAGGCCTAATCGCAAGATCTGTGCTAAAATTCTTAGCGGTGTACACATGAAGGGGTGGGATTGGAGGAAAGCGAATATTTTTATAACAAGGTGAAACAAATACGACAGGCCTCCTTATGCAGAGCAAACATCGGCGAATATCAAACTTCACCATACTCGACGGACATGAGCCGATGTTAATACTTCCATCATCCATATGGTCACACATCATTGTTAGCGAGCAACTGTGATTCATTTGAATAGTGAATTTTGTCGGTATTGCTATAGTAACAACTGGCATGTGTTTTTAAAACAAATTGTGTTTTACCTGTATAAAAAAGTTTTGTCGCACAGATACTTTATCCCAGAAAGGAGGCAGTGCGCATGATCAGACAAACAACGAAACAAAACTAATTTTATTACCTCAACCAGTCGTTCTCTTGTGAACCAGGTCGCTCGTCCTCTGATCAAATGCACTGTCTCCTTTCTGGGACTTATAAAGTATCTGTGCGATAAAACTTTTTTCTAAGATTGTACGTATATTTCTATGGATGTTAATCGTATTTTTGTAATAAAAGTTACCGGTCCTTACATCTAAGTAAAACTTCACAAGATCTGTTCTAAAATCCTTACGTAGCTAAAAGCAAGAACGGATGGAAGGGGAGGGTAGGGGTAGGGTAAAGTAGGGTAGGAAAGGCCAGCGAACTTGGGACAAGTTCTAGCGAGCTAGACAAATCCGCTTCTTCAAAAGCAGACTTCGGTTCTTGTCACGTTCGACAAATTTGAACCGAGCATACCACTTTAAATTCACGACACTACTTCCTTTATCATCGTCGGCTCAAGTGCTAGCGCGCTAGTCTTCCGTCCAGACGGCTCGGGTTCGATCCCTGCCGGTGCGTGATGGAATTTGTGATGGACGAATCAGGCATTGCAGAGAACTTTTCTCGGCGTAGACCCTTTCCCCCATAAAATTCTGCCAACGCTCTCCACCTTCCCCTCATTTCATTTGTCATCTGAAACAGTAAAAACTAAAAATAGGCTGGGGTGAAGTTTTCGCTTCTAGATCGTCCGCGACTTTGCAGAGTTCCTTGCCTGAAACTGAAACTCCTATGATATAAAAGCAGGGGTAAGAGATTTACCGCTCTATACATATGTCTGGATGAGTTAAATCCAAATACGCTTTTAGATAATGCTCAAGTCTTTCAGACCCATTTAGATCGTGAATCCATGCTACTTTGGATTCTTTCTTTCTTTTTTTCTCCGTTTTATCTCCCATGTAGTACCGACTTATAGACCACTGCGGTGTAGGGGAGGGAGGATAATGTCTCTGTATCAACACTAGACATCTGCGCAATGAGGACCTTCCTGAATGTTTGACTGGACAATGCGAACCACCGCAGAGACATCACAGGATAGTTATAAGACAATGGACAACCATCCAGTCCGATAAATTTCTTCCACTGTCACAGACTCCTCAGATGGGCAGCGTGCACATTACCTCTGAGCCACCGCGGTGGACTACTTTGGATTCGTTGTAACTATTTCTTGTTACAAAAATACCAATATTCCAGTATTGATAGTCACTTATAAATATAATACGACTATGAGCATTAATGTAGGCCCACTTCGATGTTAAGTGATAATATTGCTAGCTACAAATTCAGCAAACCCGAGTTACACTCTCGGCAGGTAAATAAACATTTGCTTATCCATTGATTGGCGGATACTTCACCTTGCGTTCTCCTGTAAGAGTGACGCTTCGTAAAGGCTCATTCACAATGAAAATTAAACATAACGTAAGCGTTAACTTAAGAATGCAAACGTTACTGTAAAATCAAGAAGTCATACCATCATTCACGATGGGAACATAAACATAACAACAAACATACTTGGTAACCATGGAAACATACCAACGACGCCATTTCCTCATATTCTGTCGTATAGCCTACTTCAGCGTTCCACGATTGTGTTCTGTTTGCAAATCACGTAAGCATAAGCATGAAAGTTTGGAGTTTGCAACTTTCATGTTAACGTCTAACGGCAATGTTAATTTCAGTGTTTATGTGAATCATTGTGAATGGTCCCATTTGGTAGCCTGACCGCAAACTTCTGTGTTTATGTTGCGGTTATGTTTAATTTTCATTATGAATGGGCCTTAACTGTAGATCTGTTTGTCGCCGTAATCTTGTCCTTATTGCACTATGACAGACCATTCCAACACAGCATTTGAGGACTAGGGAGCCCGGACGCTGCCCTGTGTCTGCCCAGGGCGGACCCCCCACTCCTCTCTGTCGCTAGGCTGTGGTGGTGTATGAATGCATGCGATTATCAACTCTTCCCCTCGTCTGTTCGATGATATTCTTCAGGCATTGCTGAATTATACGTTCCGTCAGTCATTCATGCATCCATATGGTGTATTATCGTTTGTGCTTAACTGTTGTGAACAAGAATGAAGAGAAGTGCGTCGACAGTCGGTTCAGGATTTAACTTCTCTTGGGAGGGCTGTATCTTATTGTTCAATCTAACAACAACAATATTCAATGTTTAATATGCCATATCAATGTACGGGCAAAAACGTACAACATTAAGTGTCACTTTGAAGTTAAACATTCTGATACCCACGCTCATAGGCCTATTATCGGCGAAGAGAGGAAGGCATTAATAACGAAACTAAAAACCGAAATACAGTCTTCTCAGGACGAGGTAAATATCATTTTAACTAATTAAGTACTCTTAAAGGCAATATAATTAAATTAATGGTTCTAGTAAGTTTATTTCAAACAGTTGTCAACAATGTATGAGAAATATTATAAAAACTTTTGTTAAACTGTTAAAAGATTTTTTGTCCTTTTAACTATATGTATTTTTTTTCTGTAGCGGCAGTGCCATTAAAATTTAATTTTTTTCCTTTCTTTCGCAGCACATTGGGCCAAGTTCCGAAAGAGCTGTTCATGCAAGCTGTAAAGTTTCCCTAAATATCGCCAAAAATAGCCGACCTCTTACAGATGGAATGTTTGTTAAGGAGTGCATGATTTCAACTTTAGAGATATTCCTTCCCTGGTGACGTTATTTGAGTCAATTAGTCTCTCTCCACAAATAATCTTTCGCCGCTTGCAGAAACTTGGTGAACGTTTTTATGACGCCCATTTCTGTAAATGTTGAGCAGACTCCAGTCAAATTCCGAAGAGAACTGATAAGGCTTCAGTGTCACACAATTTTGAAAGATAGATATTACAGTAAGATTCCAGGCGGCCTTGTTGCTTTTTATAATAACTTGAAACAAAAAGAGTTCCCGCGTATCCACGCATTGACATGCAAGTTAATTGTTATGTTTGGCTCTACATACCTTTGCGAACACATATTTCTCAGTCATGAACTTGAATAAGAGTAAAACTAGGTCATGTTTGCCCGATGTTGCATTGGCAACAGTGTTATGCATTCAATCTGCTCAAACAATTTTCCCAGACATAGCTAAGTTGGTGAAATAAAAGAAATTTCAGATGTCTTCATATGTGTTTCTTAAGTTAAGTTATGCTGTGTTATTTTAAAAGTCTTATGACGTGCTCAACATCAAATGACAATGAAATCTCGTTAATTGTAAATGCCTAATGTTTGTTCATAATCTTCACCGGTGGAGGCGGAAAAGGTCAGAGTCCAATACTTGACGGCGGTAGATGATGATTGTGGTGATGATGATGATGATGATGATGATGATGATGATGTTGATGATGATAATTAGGGACAATATCTAGTGATAAAGACATTAACTGATGTAATTTTAATTTAAATCCTTATTAGAATATTTATAGCATAACACATCTTAACTCGTAATGACCATACTTCAGAAAATTACGTTCGAGATTTAATGACTAATTTCTTCTTCTTCCAGTGGGACATAACATGCGAGGAAAATCGATGGGCGCTAACCATAGTCGGCACCATCAATAATGTCGGACAATTCATTGGTATGCCCATCGCTGGAATGGTTTCCGACAGGTGAGCATTCATGGAAGATAATTTTAAATATCAAACAGTTTGTAGAAAGTTTACTAATGTACTCGTTTGATGCTTTCATACAGAATGTCCGAGATATCTCCTGGATTATATGTATATATTATGTAAGTGTATAGTTTATGTATAGTATATACGTAATATTGTTAATAATTTAGTTGATTATGGCGTATTACACAATTATTCAACGTAATCTATGTTATCCATATGTTGCACTTCCGTCTGCTTCGAAAGAATTACTTGTCGTGTCTTGTTGATCTTGGATAAGCAACATGTGTATTATCATCCAGGTTTTCTCTACATTTTTTAAATGCCAATATTACGCTGTGGCCCAAAGCTTCTCATCATATACGTGTAAGTGATTTTGTACGAAATATAATTTTACGAACTCTCTTGATATATCGAATACTACTTAGTATCCTGCAATGTTCAAACATGAGAGAGGAAACCAAGACATTACAAACTTCGTCCTATTTCATATGAAAAACTAATCGCAAGATCTGTCCTAAAATCTTTAAGCGGTTAAAATATGAAGGGGTGGGAGTGGAGGACAATGAATATAGGCCTATTTATATCTAGGTGGAACAAAACGACACGCTTCTTTTCGCAGAGCGAACATCGGCGAATGTAGCTCCTGAACATACCTAATATCTGTAGTTTTCGACAACTCGATATGGAAAAATGAACACAAAGACATTTCATAACGTAATTAGAACGTTCTAAGTGTTATGCACGTTCACAGTCACAAAATAATATTAACTACGGGTTCAGGGCACGAGACAGACTTGTCAAATTGAAGGTTCATGATACAGACTTAAAAACTCACTACCCGAAAAAACAGTGAATTATAACAAAGATAATATAGACAGTGAATTCAGAGATCATCAGAGTCTGTGGGTGGACAAGTGGGGGTTGGAAGGACAGGCACTGTAGCATGACAGCAGAAAAAATACTTAGATTGTACACTCCAGCAAAACAATATTATGTTGGTGATTTACCTTAGTTTTAAAACAAATTACAAAGAATATTGGAATATTTGATGTACAGGGACATTATTTTATTTTTACTTCAATTTTTGTTGTACCTGGGTTTTTGAATATACTTCACTCCCACTCCTTCTAGTAGGAAACTTCCACACACAACCAAAGCCGCAAAGTCGTCTTACGGTCATAGTAAACAGTACAGAGTGAGTGAGTATTGTATGTTTCAGAAATATAATCGCATTTTTCAGTGAAGAAAGAGCATTCATTCACTATTGAATCATATTTTCGCACAGGTACTGTGCGTCCGTTTAGTTACGTCGCATCCTGGTTTCCTCCACCCGTTTCTGCTGGCTCCTCTGGAAAGGCTAGTGGCTGGGCTACATTAGCTCTTTTATGAAAACATTTGCTGTTAGGAATTGGACTTCTACATAATAGTATACAACTATTTAAAATAATTTAAATAAAAGGGCCTAGTTAAGTAAGTAATTGTCGCGTGATTTCCCCTCTTTCTAAGACTCTCCTACATAACCACATGGATGGACAGTAGATAGCATATTTGAGTAAATTTATCTATGCGGGTCGGACAGAAGTGAAGATTGAATTGACAGTAAGTAAGGTACACTGTTTCAACAGACGTAGGATTATGGTTCCCCCATGTTGAGTGAGTGCTTTACATTATTTCTTCTGGATTACTGTGGAACAGTTGTGTTTGCTAAATATCTTACAACAATAGAAGAATTAAATAATTACATTCAAGAAACCATACATTCAGTTTCAGAAGATATGCTTGAAAACGTTTTTGATAATATGCACAAAAGAACTGAAACCTGTAACGAAATGAATGACCACCATCTTCAGTAATTTGTTTAAATATCCATATTTTGATTATTCTTAAAATTTAAATGCACTGTAAATGTTGTATGCTAATGTGCTGTAGACAGTGTAGTATACATTGCATAATAAATACGTCCAATTGGATAGTTCAGTTAGTGAGTAAAAGTACTTAGGGCTTACTGTTAATGCTGTACTGTATTTTGATTAAATAAAAACCCGACGAAAATGATCAAACTCAAAATCGTAACATTTCCTAGTTTACGTAAATGGATGCTCTACTTTTCTTCCCTCCTGTAGCCTCCCTAGTGAAGTTATTTGTATTGTATTTTACACTAGTGTCGTCAAACTTCGGTCGTGGAAGGGGGTAGCAAACAGTGTTTCCGGTTCTCAATCGTTAATCCAAAGGTATAGTCAGATTAATATTGAAAATGTTAGTAAAAACAAAATGATATCCCTGTATAACATGTACACTATATACAACACGAGGCGTAAAAATAATATGCATATTATAGCCGATAGAATTTATTTTCATTTCTTTTTCTTAGTTGATATTTACAGCTTAGAATAAACCACAGCAGTCATTCTAATGCCCGGTTTCTGGTACAACTCAGTTAACTCTCAGTTACTTAACTGCTTTTATAAATTTAACTGCGCTGATAACTTTCATGAGTTTCCGGAAAGTTAAATATGGATTTATCAGCGCTTATAACTAACAGGTGAGGTAACTTCAATTCAGTATCTATTGTCGTCCATAGATATCTCCACTGGTATTTTGTTAGTGATTTTTTAGTTACTTATAGTTACTTTTGTTTGCAGAAGTTTTCAGTAGTAATATGGCTGATAAGTACACAGTGAGCTCTGTACTAGTAGGTGCAAGGCTTTTTAATTGAAGAATCGTGTGATAAACGATGGTGTACATGTATGTACATTTCCATCTCAATCGTAATACGATTAAAAATCAATAATTGTTGGCATTTGGCTTGATCATCGATGTAAATAATACTAGTGGAGAGAGGGCTAGTTGTAACTTCTGCTACAAAACTGCAACCATAATCAGCTGTGGTGGCTATGGCAGCCATATTGATACACATGTAAAAATATTTTAAATTCGTGCATATTAATGCTTTCATGTATTCAAATAGACTTCTTGGAGCCCTAAATACCATTGGAATTGGTAGAACACCCAAAAATAAAATATTTCTCGACTGAAGACATAGAATCTGAAGTTAATGACGAAAATTAAGCTTGAGATGGTCGACATTGTCTTTACAAACACATACCTAATATGTCATAGAAAGTAAAATATTTACCGTAAGTTACGTAAATAAAACGCCAATTTTTTTTAACTATACCGATAATATAGCAAATTAATTTATTATGGTCTATAATATATTATTATTATTATTATTATTATTATTATTATTATTATTATTATTTAATATCAGTTATAGTTTACGAAACAGTAATGCAGTAGCGCCGCATGTCGATATTTGTTCGAATCAGTACTAACAATCAGGTAACTACAGGCCGAGGTATAGTTACCAGTTGAAGCACAGATAACTATAAAGATGACGATAACTGTTGTTTCGGAAACTCATTTTAAACATATCAGCATGTTAAATCGTTGATAACCCTATAAGTACAGGCAATTGTCTTTCCAGAAACCGAGCATAAGTGTGTCAAATGTCAGTTTTCTCCTCTTTTCTGTAAAACAATTTTTGTATTGTGAAAAAATCCGCTCAACATCATACGACGTGATTGGAGCAAATCGAAAATAGCTACATTATTGATATTTATTTGAGATATTTTAGATACATTTTTGTCCAAAAGAATGTCCCTTATTCCACATACGTAAATGTAAACAGCCACGTTTTATGAAATAACTTTATTTAGTTTCCGTTTTACTGATTCGGTAAGTGATGTTTTTGGTGTCTTGTTGATATTTTGGGCCATTTCATCGACTAGTTTTAAGGATTGTGTTATCTCTAGGCCTGAAGTTTGGAGCAGTGTGATTGTGTGAGATAGACCTACAAAGTTCTTCTGTATGAAATTCAAATTATGTTCCAATATTCCAGAGAATAGAGATTTTACTATCGGTATTGAGGAGCATTCATTGTCATCAAGCTTATCGATCACAGTCTTAATCTATTTATAAATTATAGCGTAATAAAGTGCTCCGTTCAACCAAGTTCCTCAGCGGATTATTAGCCTACTGGTTGCGGAGAAAAAGGAATGCTGGGTGCCAATTTATTGAATTTTTTGGACCATTGAAGGAGAATTCAGATTTTTTTTTTTTTTTTTGCACCTTGATATCAAATTATTCACACTGAAAAGGATTCCTCTTATCGCCTAAGCTATATGACAACCATAAATCAGACATGGTAAATGGGTGATGTTGGAAGCACATTGTCCTTTTTAATGCCAGCAGTCCACAATATAAACATGAAATGATTAAGAAGTTTCACAATGGCATCATGGTTGGAGTTTTCTAATATTTCATATGTTAAAAGAAATTTGTTCCCAGGTCTGTCAGGTAATAGGACGCCTACAATGATATTTACCACACTTCTGCGAGCAGAGTCGTGAGATTTATCTACAGAAATCCATATTTTGTTGTCTGCCACGACTTGCCTTATTTGAGAAATGTACTTTCATAGCATATTTTTAAATAGCCATTCTTAAAGTAGCAACATACAGGAGTTTTCTAGAAATACATTTCGCCATGAAAGCTTTGAAGTAGGGATTGTTTACTTTATTGAAAAGGGTTTTAGCAGGTACCATCATTTTAAAGAGATCAAGAAAAATTGTGATTGTTTATTTGAAACTGGTGCAGAAAGTAATGTTAACTCCTCTTTTGAATGTTTTGAAAGAAGTTTAAGATTTTACGCATGTTTTTTTTGCTGTTACACTGATACCTTATGAATCGACGTTTATCCCCTCGTATCTCAGCATCACATGTGATGTTATACACGTTCGGGTATTAAGTTACTAAGTCTGTTCATGAACCTTGAATGAATCAACTTATTCTTAGAAATGATTCGATATATAAGAAGTATCGACACCTACCAGTTTGTGTAGTATCGAAGCTACCCAAATATGGATTCAGATGAATCGAACCTTTAATATTGGTAGGCAAAAGAATTGCAGTAAACTAAAAATGTAAATTATTTGACATCTAGACTACGCTTAGAAACATATACCCCAGAAATAATTTTACATACATCTTGATTACACAACTTTTAACAATATATCACTTCGGAATATGTATTATATGACTTTCTCGTGTTAAATTCTATCGTCGGTTCTGAAGAAGACCAATAACAGGTCGAAACATGTTAACCAGTTACGATAGAATTTAACACGAAAAAGTCATATAATACATATTCCAAAATAATTTTACGTTTACATTTTAAAAATATTAATGATGTAAGTACTGTATTTAATTTGTTTCGAGTAACCAAGTATTGCCAACAACTGTCAAATAGAAATAGTTAATTTGTAATGAAAAAGTAAGTGAAGTGCAATATTAACAATTAACTTACTTACTTACTTACAAATGGCTTTTAAGGAACCCGAAGGTTCATTGCCGCCCTCACATAAGCCCGCCAGCGGTCCCTATCCTGTGCAAGATTAATCCAGTCTCTATCATCATACCCCACCTCCCTCAAATCCATTTTAATATTATCCTCCCATCTACGTCTCGGCCTCCCTAAAGGTCTTTTTCCCTCCGGTCTCCCAACTAACACTCTATATGCATTTCTGGATTCGCCCATACGTGCTATATGCCCTGCCCATCTCAAACGTCTGGATTTTATGTTCCTAATTATGTCAGGTGAAGAATACAATGCGTGCAGTTCTGTGTTGTGTAACTTTCTCCATTCTCCTGTAACTAATTTCTTAATTGTAGCTAGGGGGAATAAAAGATAGTTAAATCTCAATCTCGAGGACTAACTGAATGAAAAATAAACATTCGATACCAAGAATTCGATATAAATAATTTCCTTATAGATACAGACTAGGTATCATAAGAAGATCATCGATGCCACAGGTATGTTACTTGATATCGAAACAAATGTATGTATAGGAAGAACTTTAGGTATTATTTGAATTCACTAGAAGAGTCATAAGGATGAACGAACCTAGGTACTGTACAAGCAATGTTCAGATAATGTTACAAAAGGTACATTCTCTTAGATAGCATACCGTTCGCCGAAATGCTGAAGGTAGGTTTTCTACGCTGGTAACTCGTGTTTGAATTCCGGTGGGTTCATTTGGAATTTGTGTTTGACAAAGACGGTGTTAGGTGGTAAGATTTCGTGGGATACTGCCGGTTCCCTTACCAGCATTCCACCATTGCTTCATTTACTTCATTGATCATCATACTCCATTGATTTGCTGTAGAGCACCTTCCGTGGTGCACCAATGGCAACGTTGTGCGGCAAAAAATCTACAAGTAGGACCTGCTCTTCCTAAAAGAATGAGAAGGGGGGGACATTGCACTGGGATGAATGACGCGAAATTCAAATGCCGCCATTGGAAAAAAAAAATCTTCATATAGGTCTCGCGAAGTTTATTTTTTAAACATAAAGCTATGTAAGTTACTGACCAGTTCACTTACAGAAAGTCCTTTACACAACAATTATATTAATCTTAAAATGAATCTTTGTTCCCAATTTTAGGAATACATAAAATTATATTAATAGAAGATAGTTTTGAAGTTAGAAACAGTATAATAAGAAAATTTCTTAGTGACAGCAAAAGAAGATGCCTTGCTTTGAAATGTCCTCCTTTGCGTAAATATGTGATTATAGTATGTATTTTAGGCTATAATAAGGCTGATAATATTTACTACTAATACAATGAACTTAGAAAAAATAAACAGTTTTCATGATAAATCATATCAAATATTTGTTACACAGTGCTAGCTGTCTCTGAACAAAGACGTATTACAATAATAATTTAGATAATATTTATCTTTAGTATTTTATTCTGATGCAACTAAAACACAGTATGTTTAGAATGACATAGTTCGAAATTATTCTTGAAGAGTAATCAATATATGAGCAGAGCAGAAGTGGTGTAGCCTAAGTCAAAAATTGGTAATGAGGGTTAAAGTAAACATTCTGTAAAATACACCGCAAAGTAGCAATTAATATTCAATTTATTTGAACTATTACTAGTCAGTGGATAGCACGAAGGACATATTAATTGCTACTTTGCGCTGTATTTTACAGAATTTTTACTTTAAACCTCATTACCCAATTATGACTTACATCATTTTTGCTCTGAACGGCTCATATATATTTAAAAGTACTTTATAATCCATGAACTCATTTTCTATTATCGAACTGTAGTAAGTCACATGATTCCCGGGAAGAGGAACGGTCTCCACTGGTATGTGGTCTGTTTGCGGGGGGAGAGTTGTGTTGCATAGCTTAAAAATAGCATTGTATAAATTCATACATTACTCAGATAAACTGTTACATCATTCTCAGTGCATAAAATTAACATATTAGGTCTATACAGTACATAATTATTCGAGTATTTAGAAACTGAGGGAAGTTTTCCTACGAATTCAGATCTCGTTTTTCTATTTCATAATAATTTTATTTATTTTTATTTATTTATTATCAATATTAATGTCGTAGTCAACAGCGATTGCCAATAATAATCTAGCACAATAGATACAATAATAATACAACAATATAGCCTAGAACGAAAATAAAAATTACAAGAATTTTTTTTTTATTTTACTAGGTTATTTTACGACGCTTTATCAACAACTTGGGTTATTTAGCGTCTGAATGAGATGAAGGTGATAATGCCGGTAAAATGAGTCCGGAGTCCAGCACCGAAAGTTACCCAGCATTTGCTCATATTAGGTTGAGGGAAAACCCCGGAAAAAACCTCAACCAGGCAACTTGTCCAGACCGGTAATCGAACCCGGGCCACCTGGTTTCGCGGCCAGACGTGCTAGCCGTACGAGAATAATAATTAAAAAATTTATATAAGTAGATATATAAAAAATTGAAATCTACACATTGATTTGATAAAATTAAAATATAATGTTAATTAATAGATACAAAAATAAAAACCAATAATAAATGAAAAATTAAGCACTAATCAGTGACGTAATGTGGCATTAAAAATAACAGAACAAACACTGAAAAATTAAATACAAACAATGATGTAAGTAGTTTTTTATTTGGTTTATTTTACAACGCTTTGTCAACTACTATGGTTATCTATCGTCTGAGTGAGATGAAGGTGATAATGCCAGCGAAATGGGTCCAGGTTCCAGCGCCGAATGTTGCCCAGCATTTACTCTTTAGGGTTGAGGGAAAACCCGGAAAAAACCTCAACCAGTAACTTGTTCCAGCTAGGGTTTGAACGCGGGCCTGCTCGTTTCACTGTCAGACATGATAACCGTTCTTCCACAGCAGTGGATGATATTAGTAATTATTTACAGGGTTAAATAATTAAGTCTTTGCTAAAAACAAATCATGTCTATTACACAACGAATGAATCGAATTCACAGCCGTGCATGTTTTGAATTTTTAATGCGTCTGAAGATTAGGGAAAGAGAGTGACTAATATGTTACAGAGAAGTTTGTGAATCCTCATAGCTTTCATCGGAACACGAAAGCTAACGTTGTTTATGAAACAGTCACAGGTTTTATCACCTTTGAGTGTCTTGCTAAAGAAGAGATAATCGAGTTCATGACGTCTATCATAGACTACTCGACAGAGGCTAAAATGATCACACTTTATCCCATAGGTATTACCAGGAGTTACTGAACAGAAATTTGTATGAACATAAGGATATGAATTTTCTTTCGATACTTTCTGATTTAGCGAATCAGCTGTAATAGAATTCCAGACTACACATGCATATTTGAGTTTAGATCGTAGTAATATAGTGCATCCACTTACTTTCCTTGAGTGTGCAAAGATAAAATGTATGCTCTGTATATAATAGAGTATTAAAGAGAATCATACGTATGAATATTCTAAGGTTTTTCACACTATCAGTTCGATTTATTTGAATGTTCTTTAGGTTATAGTTGAATTTTAGCGAAGTAGTTTTCCTTGAAAAGGTTATTACATTTTTTTTGGAAACTTTAATTTTCATTGTCAACTGTCCGAAGACAGGTCTGAACCTCACAAGTGATATCAAGAAGGCACCACTTGTGAGGCAACTAGGCCAGGAGATAATGGGGTAGGATGGCCAGTTCTTTTCCCTCTCCATTGAATACATCGCCCACTAGCTACATATTACCCTAATCGGACTTCAGATTCATACAAACAATAATTGTTCTTCCTCTGACACATATCGTCAAGTGAAATGTACTGTTTGATAATAGATGTACATATCAGCCAGAATCTCACTCAGAGGATACCTATGAATTTAATAAAATTAAAACTGAAAAATTGCTGCTTAACCGTTTTGGAAATATAGGTATTCAATTCTTAACATCGTTTCCTTTGCCAGTTTTGAATAGAGGAATAGTTGCTGTTTGTTTCCATAGTAAAGGAAATTCGCCGTTTTTCAGACTAGAGTCACAGTTTAGTATATACAGTCACGAAGCTTGAGTTGATGAGGGTACTAGGAACAATAGACTGTGCCGGTACTGTTTCACATGGTATGTGATGAGGCGATGGTAGCGATCCTATTGGTTAGCAACTATCTATGGATGCATATTCTCTACGTATTGAGCTTCGTGATTGTATATACTAGACTGCGTTAGAGTTAAATATGTCAGCTAACAAATGAATAAACATTTTAAAACATCTTCCAAATATAAAATCTGGAATGTCATCAATGCCAGTTGATTTTTTTGTTTACATTTTTAATTGCCTTCCGAACATCATCATGCGTTACGTTAGTATAGGTAGACAGTCCGTATTATTCGTAATATTGTTTTCATAAGCAAGGATATGTTTTATCCGAACAGATTTTAATTGATTATCAGGAGCAGTGGTAATGTATTTTTGGTCTGTATGACGTTTATCAATAAAAATTAGTTTTGAGGGATAATAATCTTTTTTACGAAATGATTCAGCGTAGGCTATTTCCAAAATTTTTAGGTTCCGTTTTCATACTTTCATGCATATTTTAAGCCTTGTCAATTTATCAATTTTGAATGTTGGATAAGTTTTCTATAATAATAAATTATTATTGTTACTGTTATTGTTAGCATCATTATTTGCAGTGGAAAAATCTGCCCTTTGACTTGTTCTGTTCTGTCACTCTTGAGATTTATGATCCAATATTAGATATTCTTTAGTAGGCCTATCTGAACTTGTTGGTCATGGTAGCATGGCGCAAAGTCATGGCTTAAGTTAACACATGTCAATTACAGGCAAAAAATGCACCTATTATTTTTAGGAGAGGATTAGGCAATAAAAGAGTATTTCTATTTCGAAAAAGAATGAATAAAGTAGTCTACTTCATTCATAACGATTTCATGTTAGGAACAAGCCTACTTCTTTTGATTCTCTTACGAAACATGCTGAAAGTTTTAGTGTCATACACCAGGCGCTTAACAGGCGAGTTAATATATGTTTTAAATTCATGCATACAAGTTTTATTTCAGGATTCAGATCTACCAAAAAGGAAAAGAGGAAAGTAGGACGAATGCAGAAAGAATACCATATTTTGCTATTCCGTTGTGTTCTCCTGTGTGGCCCACCTGAAGATACCTGAAGGAAGGTCAGTATTCTCATTGATCTTTACCTAGAATATATCCTAGAGACACAATAATACTGACTGATCTTATACTGTATTTTTTACATTAAAATGCAACATTTAAATCTAATTTATGCAGAATTAACCGTAAGTAATGTCATTAATTTCAAGGGAATATTCTTTGAGATATTTCAAGCAAAAAAGGTTCATACAATTTTGTTCGTTTTTTCCTTCCTTTTTGCGAAAAAAATCTTTATATGAAACATTTCATACCGTATATTAAAAAAGCTATTGAATTAATTCCCTATATGCTCAGTCAAGTTAAGAGAGCAGTATATTATGACAATAAATGGTCGAAATAATTTTAGTTTTGTCCTTTAAACGTGCAGATATTTGATACAAACAAATGTAATTTTTCGTTATGTGAAGGAATTTTAAAACGCAAAGCACTCTGGCAACGCTGTAAATGTTATTGCCTGGAGGGAGGTAGAGGTAGGTCCAAGTACCCTGAACAGCTGACATATTCGAGAAGACGCGTCGCGCCGGGTGAGAAACAAGAAATGTAAACATAACACACACAATTGCTTTTAAAGACGGCTTGGGAAATTTGACTTCTTGTATGTAAGTTTACCGGTTAGCATTTTAAAAATGAAAGTGGGAGGGAACTATTTATAATTGTCTGAAGAAAATGCTTGCATTACGTCGAACGGAGTTTTTTAATCATTAAGTAGATTTTTGTAACGTAAAACAAACTTTTCTTATTGCCTGTGTTCATCAAATATTTAATTAAATTTAAATCGAAAGAGTTTAAAAATAATATTTAACGTGAAATAAGCATCTTTATTGTTTCCGTTCTCTAGAACATTCAATTGAAATGGGAATGTAGAAATATTTCTTAATCTTTTTAATTTATTTTGAAATAAGCGTACCTACTTTGTTGTCTGTGTTCTCTGAACATTTGAAGGGATCTCTGGTAACGAATTTGAATGACGTCATGTGCGTCAGGACTCACACGGACACTGAATTGTGGTGAGAGGTAACAGACCAGTAGTGAGTGAGTTCATAATCAGGGTGCACGGTGTATCACAGTAGCAATGCCCAAGAAAATCGAGTCTTTTTGGGAGGAGTACATAGCAACCCTTTCCGATGCCAAGTACAGTTACGTGAAAATCATAGGAGCCTGCAAAAAAACGTGGTTTCGTTATTTCCAAGAAAGACATTTTGTGTGTACTTAATAAGCTCGGTGGAATTAATTCCAGAGTGGAAAAAGTAAGCAAATCCACCCCCGTCACAAGTCGCCGCACTCCACGAGATGATACAAATTAATTCCATTCGAGCTTTACTAATCTTATTAAGTACACAAAAGATGTCTTTCTTGAAAATAACGAAACCCCGTTCATTGCAGGCTTCTTTTATTTTCACTTAACTGTAATTGGCGTTGGAGAGGGTCGTAATGTACCCCTCCCAAAAATGCTCGATTTTCTTGGGAATTTCTGCTGTTAGTCGCCGTGCACTCTGACTATGAGATCACTTACTACTGGTCTGTCACCTCGCGCCACAGTTCAGCTGTCGTGTGACTCCTGATGCACATGATATCATTCAAATTCGTTTATCAGAGATCGGAAACAACCCTAAGTCGCACAGACAAAATTTTACAGGATAGCGTATTAAAGGTTCACAATCCAATGCGATTAGGTGCGGTATCATAATTTCTTCGTCGTATACTTACGTCATTTGTTGAGTAATTTTTATAATATTTTGCTACTAGCTTCCCCCATAAGTCTAAGGAATAAATATTTTTGTTAAAAGTGTGGCTTTGTACTCGTAAAATTAGGTCGAAGAGTTTATTTTCAATTTTCCAAGAATTTGTTTAACGTTAAATGGACAGTGTTTATTCTCCGCTCTCTAACACAGTTTAAAGACAAAAATTAAATGGTATATCATCTGTACTTTTTCTCACGAATGTGAAAACAATGTACAGCCTTAGACACATTAAAGAACCGATCATCTGTAGCATGAATTTGTCTTAGTACATTTCGGGCAGAGCCTGGTTCACACGACTAGGGAAAGGATATGTATTTTTCACTTAATTTACTCCTTGAATAAATCTTCGTTATAGATTATTCATAAAACTTGACCTATAAACAGACAGAAAAAGAAAGAAACAAACAAAACAAAGGAAAAACAGAGCGGAATCGTGCGTAAGAAATTCCTTCAAGTGTAAACTTAAGCTCTCACGGATTCAACCAAAGTCTTCCGAAAGGGACTTTGCGTATGGCAGCCGTTCATTTTTCTTTGTCTAAGACTACATGCAATGACCTTCCACGTCTCTATTCAGAAAAGCTAGATGAAGGGGTTGTTCAGAGCATCACAGCCTGATGTGCACTCGCTGGTGTGCATTGTGATTACTGCGTTGCACGATCTCATAATTCATATATTTTAAAATGCAGATTTTTCAGAAAACTATTAACAATAATTGCAAAATGATATTTGACTTTTTTGTTGTTCTTTACTAAAGGAATCATCCACTAGAATGAATGACATTACTTACGGCTCAGGCTGTATATTAAACTAATGGTTCCTGATTACTGTAGTTCTAAATAGAAACAAAGTTTTAAAAATGAATGAAAATTCATAAGTATTGTTATTTCAATTACAACAGGAATAGTTAAGTACTTGGTATTCCTTCTTCATGTAATACTTCTGTTTAATACACAATAGCCCAGAAACAATTACTTGCTTTGCGACTTTCAGAAGTTACTGTCCTTAGTACCGAATGGTTACAATACTTTCCCGAGGTTCGAGGATCCAAAACCGGTTGATGGAGATAAATTCAAGACTAATAAGAATATTTAGCATGCCTTTCTTTGGAAGAAAATTAAAACCCTCCGAGAGTGATGTAAATTTAGGGCTCTAAACAGAACCCTGCAAAATTTAATTGTCATTATCGTTCACGTAAAAGTTCAACTTTGCTAGTCATGATACTTGCCTGTTAAATTAACGGGAGTAATGAATGAATCACACATCACACGCGACCCCACATCTGAAATAAAATTCACACTACCAGACTAATGGAGTTTGGAAGGTTTTAATGAATCAAATCTGGAGATGTTAATACTCAATCAACCATTTTTATTTTCAGAATTGGCAGGAAGAGAGCATTGGTTATTGCCGTATTTTTAGCGGCTATAATGGGAATAACGCGATCATTGGCGTGGAGTTACACGTCGTTTCTCGTCTTCGAGTTTTTAGACCCACTTTGTGGAAGTGGGTTATACACTGCAGGATTTGTTTTAGGTATGTAAAATATCAATTCCAAACATTTCGTGATTGTAGCACAGACATGAATAATAAAAAAAATGTATATTTCATTACAGTTTTAGAAGACATATACATTAATATATTTTATAAAAGTAAAATTATCCCTATTGCAGACCATGGAGGCCTAGTAATTAGCGAAAGATTAAGGCTCTCACTTTGCAGACAATCGGCATTAGGAGCAGTAATAATGTCAGGCCTACGTATTTATCATCTTTATGCCTAACGAAATACCCCTGGTACTCATTTCTGTTAGAGACTGGCTGAATCGCAGGGCCATAATGCTCCCGAAAATCCGTGGTACCATCGGTAATCGAACTCGCGGCCTTCCAGATTTTAACGAAACGCCTTAACCTCTTCCCTTACTATATATTTTACCAGTTTTGTGAAAAAAAAGTGTCATATTATTTTTATTTTTGTATAGAGGTCATTTAATGTTACAGAATCACTGTATATCACTAATTTTCTTTCATACCAAAAAAATCACTATGAAATAGACATACATTCATATCTGAATTATTATCCTGAGTTATCTCGTGCACCTTGATTCCAGCTCTGGTAGTTCTCCCACTTTGATTTTCTCCTGAACTAATTACCAACTAATGTTTTTTTTTTTTTATGGATTAATTTATGAGGTACAATACCAGTGCTGTTATCAAGGCGTTCAATGTTGCTTGTCGTGTGATAGACTCGAAAGCAGGGTATTACGCACAGTGGCACATTGCATTCCGGATAATAGTATCTGCTCTTGTGTAGAATTTGATTGTATTTTGAGTCTCTCGCAATACTGAACATGAAATACTGTCTGGTTGGTTGTTCTTCTTCAGAGTTCGTGGAATAACTTCTGGAGAATGTCTACCTGTAAGCCGAAGTGGGTTGGGCGATTTTCCTGGCCATCCTGCCTTGAGTGATAGGACATTCGGGTTGTATTTTTCGAAAATCTTACGAATTACCACCATTCGATAGTCCAAGGGTGTCTTCCTGCCTTCAGATATCGTATGCAAAACGTAGGAATTCCACGGGGCCAACTCGAGAAGATGAAAGAAGATCTTTTTATAATATCGCTTTCCACTATTTCGCGGGACAGGATAGGCTGCCAAGTGCTGGTCTACCTTGTCGACTCCTCCCATTGAGTTGTTATAGTCGACCACCATTTTCGGCTTCAAATCATCCTTGATGACGACCATCTCAGCGCTGTGTATTGTGCTAAGAAGCACCACATCTTTTTTTATCCTTCAACCTGAGGGTAATGTTCTTGCCCCTCTGGAAGGGAAGGCTGCAGTTTCACCCTTCTTCAGCTTTGTGCTCTTCATTCCTGGTGACATCTCTTTCCTACTCATTCTCACAGCCCCGTAAGTGTCTGTAGTGTGGGAAATGCATGTTGGATAACTGGGGTGACGTGTAAAATTGTCAGTTGTAAGACAATAGTCCCGGCCAAGTAAAGACTTTATGAGTGTCATGACTACTTGGCTAGACATTGGAATATCCTTGTAGTCGTTGTCAAGAACGGTTCTTTTTCCTGTGTAAATTATACTGGACTAAACGTACCCGCTCTTAGATTCACAGAGCATATAATGTCTTTATCCCAAACCTAGCTCGTTTTAGTGATATATACTGTACCCACCCTGTGCCCCTTATAAATCAACAGGCTCTCGTCGATGGTGACATCTCTGTCGGGAGTGTATTTGTCTTCAAGATTCCGAAAAATAGGCCAGACTACATTCAATTTCAGATTTGGGTGGGTTTCCGGGTAGTAGTCCTCATTGTTGGTGAAGTGCAAGAATTTTTCAATTCGACAGATCTCCTATATCAGAGCGTTTTGGGAAGAATGGTGTAGCAGGCATTGAATATTTGTACCAGTACATCTGTTCTTCAGGTTTGTGAATAATGTTCTGCAGTATCACTATGTCCAAAAGTACACGTATTTCAGAGTCTGTAGAGGGCCGGCACGAATTATTTTCAGCATTCTGTGATCACTTATTAGCATGCCGAATCGTCTCCTCGAATATAATGTCGATGAGGTCATTATCAAAGAATAATTTAAAAATTTGAGAATTATCGTTATTAGGAACAATGTTAAAATTTCAAGGAATGGGGATCTCGGAGGTGCAGAAGAATGGTGCCAGATGTCTTCTATTCAAATCACTGTCGAAAAGACACGACATCAACTGATCTGAATCTGTATGTTGGTCTATAACTTCGTCTTCTGATACCGATGTTTCATTTCCTAATCTTCTACAGGAATATATTCCTGATCAAAAGTTTCGGAATCAGTAACTTAATCCATCTTTGCACAAAACAGCCCAAAAAACACTAAACACAAACAGAAACCGCCAAAACTAACTAGCATCTACTCACTACTGTGTGTGAATGCTATATGAGCATAGAACTCCACTCGCAAGGAAGAAGTACAAAACATACCACCAGATGTAGCAATATCACTAACTTCTCTAGCCATCTAGTAAGGAATAGGTTAATGGAAGGATGGAAACGTATATATTCGGAATAATAATCCTTAGCAGCGAAAATGGGACTCAAACGAGTTAACTCGGGTTAATAAATTTTGACACAAGTTAGCAACCCGAGTTAACTCGGGTTAATCAGGGAAGTGGTTAACCGCAAGGCTATCTATTGTCCCCAATTTATTATACTACGTACATACGAGTACATTAATTTATTTTTCCAAGATACATATTAAAATACATTTTCTTCCTTAAACGCTTTATAAATTGAAACAAACTCTCTTATCAAAACTGATAGCATTCAAACGTTCAGTATCATTATTTTTTCTCAAGTAATACGAAAACAATCTACAACTCTTCAAGGCATATTTTATCATACTAGCCGTACCCTGCGCTCCACTGCACCGTTAGAAATAAATATAAAGTAATTACATAATTAAAATAGGACATTTTATGCAGGGAATATTCGTGTTTGACAGAAGGATAAATCGTTTAATATGTTACTTAATTTAAATTATATTTAAATAATTAAAATGGAATCATTTTGGTCCAGAGAGCACTCATTTGGTGCAATGACAATTCCTTTAACATGTTTCTTAATTTTTATTACATGCATCCATAGTTCAATGAACATTGACATCATTTACATTTAATGTGTATACTTTATTTTACTTGTTATATGTTTCCATTGAATTATGGTAATAACTTAATTTTAACTCTTGTTTTCTACGTATTCAGTAAATGGCGCTTGGCCCACTATGGTTCTGAACCCTTCAAATAACTTAAATTATATTATATTATATTATATTATATTATATTATATTATATTATATTATATTATATTATATTATATTATATTATATAAAAAGTGTGTTGATAACGGATGTACCCCGATAAGTAAGTTTTCAATTTATTATGGGGGCTCTTGAATCTCAGGAGGAACAAATTTTATTTTACAACAGGGCAACATAATCTGCTTGGCTCATTACCCAAATTTTTTGCATTGCATTTAATGCATATGTATTTTATGTATTTTAACTCGATTCAATTGAGCATAGTTAAAATTTGGATTATAAAATAATGAAATGCTAAGCTATCATATTATTACTGCATACTAAATCAATACACTCTCGTTGTTCGTTAATTCTCTGAGATAAACATTATGTTAGGAAATACAGGAAACGAATACACAGAATAGCCTATCAAGTTTTCTGTGCATAAGAAGCTATTTTAATCTTACCTGTCCTCAATTCACTCAGAAGTTACTGTAATAACATTATAGCATTATGTCCATTATAGCATTATGTCCATAATTATACAAATCGGTTAATTCAGCTTCCGATATTGCTTCATACGAACACAGAAACATTTTCTGTAGGCTATGATTCATAGCTTTCGATTGTTGTTGACCAAGGCCCCTTATAGACGAAGTCATTTGTTTATTTCATTACACGGCCTTAGATGGCAGTTATTTTAATTTTAAAATTCATTTATCTCATTAAATATCAGTCCTATCAAAATTGTTCAAAGAATAAAACTTATCGGAAATGATTTTTAAAGAAATTTTTGTTATGTAACATTTTTCATAAAAATCAATAATAAGCGATATATTTCGATTTATTTAATTCAGGCCCCCTTATAACCCCCCCTTTTAAATAATGTATTTTGAATGCCATATAGCCTATAATCTAAGTTACAACGAACTTAATTTATATTCCAATTTTCATCGAAATCCGTTCAGCCATTATCGCGTGAAAAGGTAACAAACATACAGACAGACATACAAACAAAAATGTCAAAAAAGCGATTTTCGGTTTCAGTGTGGTTAATTATATATGTTAGGACCAATTACTTTTGGAAAATCGAAAATTACCAGAAAAATTTCGGCTACAGATTTATTATTAGTATAGATTATAGAACTTAGTTCTTTAAACTAGAAGTTTGTTGCAGTGTCAGTGTGCATAATCGAATGAGCAGCAACATTCCAATGTAAGTAATGTAATAATGTGGGATACAGAATCGGCGAATCCCAAGATCAAAACGTTTTTGTTTTAGCAACAATTGTTGAGAAAGTCACATTTTTTGTATAACACGAAGTTCATAAATTCTCTGCTAGATGCTGCACATGCCAAAGCGTAGGCCTATGTGTACTGCTACATGTCATATGTCGCAAAATCCGTTTGCCAGTGGATAAGCAACGAGTATTGTCTAATAAGCAACTGGCATAACAACAAAATACAAAACAATAAAAAGAAGACATATTTAGACAGTCATCGGGATTCTGTGAATACTCTGTCACATTTTGTATTTAAAAAACATAAAATTTGTACAAACATTTGAGTCAAATTTAGGTGTTTTATACTTGTTGATCTCTCTATTTATCCAAATAAAAATTACGATATTCTAGAGACGAGAAATTTGAACAATCTTATGAAAGTCTACGTTAATATAGGAAACCAATGCAAGAAAATAGCATATGCTTTAGTCGACATGATGAATCGTCCTCTAGTGTTTAGTTTTGTGGTAGTGAGTACAGTAAATCCTCACTGTGACGGAGTCTCTAAGAAATTGAAATCTCTTCACAAATTCCTTTTTCTATGATCCCATGAACCTGTGTTTTGTGAAGACTGTTTAATGCGGGAACGGAAAGGAAAATCAAGACTCTACCGTAGAGTACGATGTGTACTGAATTTACTTTTCTATAACATCATACTGCCAATAGTTGATGTCTGAAATTGAAAGTTGAAGTAGACGTATCTGTGAATAATAAACACTGAATTTTACTGAATATATGCACTCTGTTGTATACTAAGGAATTACATCCTTTCTTAAACTTGATAATATTATAGTCCGTTACATTCGACAAGCTTTTCTTTAGCGAAGTATTCCGAGAATGTATTTAGTTAAGTTATATTATTTTAGAGTTTTGTTATTGTGCAACTATGGCATTTATAAAAAAAAAAGTTAGTCTGTATTTGATAATTAAAGCGCATGCAATTAAAGCATTGAAAATTATAAATTAGCAATGAAGCAAATTTTGGCAGGTTGCAATCGATTTCTGCATGATCTGTAAGTTTACGATGAAAAGACCCAAATTTATGAACTTCTAAAATTATGAATCATGAGACAAGAGTGAATGACTATATATATATATATATATATATATATATAAATCGTGCATTAACATAGAAATTTGGGCCTTCATGGCGAGATCGACATGTCCTGCAGAAGAGAGAACCTTTATCTCATCTCAATAGCTCAGTCGGCTCAGTTTTTTTTTTTTTTTTTTTTTTTTTTTTTTTTTTTTTTTTTTTTTTTTTTTTTAACTGAGTTTTACCGAGTCCTGGGATTAAGTGGCCGATTGATAGCAAAATGAGACTTGTTTTCGATAAGTGTTAATTGTCATAGACAACATAAAATTAAAATTATAATATAAAAATTAATGAATGTGTTAATTTTGAAAAATATTTATTTACAAATGCGTGACTCTGCGACATGTTTTAACAAATAAATATTATATTTTAGAACTTGAGATGTCATTGTAAATGGGGTAATTTTATAATAACAACAATTACATTTAAATGTTTTTACAACAAGCATTAAGAAACTTTATTTTAAATAGCAATAATAAATACATTTTAATATTAACCTATGAGCCACCGAGACGTGTGGCGACATAAATGTTTATCCAGCCGTTTGGTCTCACGTCAGACAGGTGACTTCAAAAAAATATTAAAAAACAATGTTATATCACAAGGACCAAGATAGCAATCATGAAAGGGACCACGACAAGCACGACAAGGTGCTTTTGTCGTGGTCCATGTCTTGATCCCTGCTTTACGTCATGTCTTGGTCATTGTCAAGATTCTTGTTGTGAGCCTTAACGTGGTCCTTCTCATTGAGCTCATCCTGGTCCGTCTCGTTGAGCTCATCCTGGTCCTTTCCGTTGAGCTCATCGTGGTGCTTACCGTGGAACTTGTTTTTGTCATGGCCCTTACCTTTATCTTTGTTGTCTTTGTCATAATTTTGGTTCTTGTCTTTGTTATGGTACTTATCGCAAATTTTGTTGCCTTTGTTCTGGTCCTTATCATGGTACTTTTTGAGTCATGGTTCTTGTTGCTTTTGTCATAGTCCTTATCATGGTCTTAGTCCTAGTCGTGATTCTTACGGTAATGCTTGTCGTGTTCCATATCGTGATCCTTATCGTGACACTTGTCACTGTCCTTGTCTTTGTCCGTGCCGTGGTTCTTATGTTTTTGATGGTCCTTATCGTGGTCCTTATCTTGTTCCTTATTGTGCTGCTTGTCGTGGTCATTGACTTGGTTCTTATTATGATTACAGCCAATATCCTTGTCTTTGTTTTCTCTTTGTGATCCTTATCATGGTCCTTATTGTCTTTATTCTGATCGTTGTCCTTTTGTCGTTCATGTAGTGCACCTTATCGTGATCCTTTTCATAGTGCTTGTCATGATCCATGTCGTAAGACTTATCGCATTTCTTGTCTTTGTTATTTTCGTGATCGTTATAGTGGTCCTCGTTGTTTTTGCAACGTTCCTTATCGTGACCCTTGTTGTATTTGTTGTGTCCTTATTGTAACTCTTGTTGTCTTTGTCATGCTCCTTCTCGTGATCCTTGATGTCTTTCTCGTTGCCCTAATTGTCATTTAATGGTCCTTATAGTTCTCCTCATTTTCTTTGTCATGTGTCATGATATTTGTTGTCCTTCTTATGGTCCTTATCGTGACCTTTGTATTTATCGTGGTCCATGTCGTGGTCCTTTTTATGATTCTTGTCGCGATGCTTTTCGTGGTCCATGTCGGGATCCTAATTGCTGTCCTTGTCATGATCGATATAATAATCTTTGTCTTTGTAATGACCCTTACCGTGGTCCTTGTATTTATGATGGTACTTAGCGTGATTCTTGTCTTTATCATGTTTCTTATTGTGATTCTCGTTGTCTATGCCCAGGTTCTTATCATTGTCCTTGTTGTCTTTGTTATGGTCCTCATTGTCGCCTTGGTCCTTCTTGTCATCATTATCGTGGTACCGGTACTTGTGATACATTTCGTGTTCCTTATGACGATATTTGTGATTTATCTTGTCTATATTCTTGTCCTTGTAGTAGTTCTTATAAGATTTTTGTATTTGTCACGGTAATTATCGCGATCCTTGTTGTTTTCTTTGTCCATATCGTAGTCTTGGTTCTTGTCGTAATCCTTATCGTTATTGTCGGGGTATATATCTTTGTCCATGTCTTGATCCTTATAATGATTATTGTTGTGGTCTAAGTAATAGTCCTTATCGTGACCCTTATCATGGTGTTTGTCATGGCCCATATCGTGATCCTTATCGTGGTCCTTGTCGTCATTGTTTTTGCCTTATTCTTGTCATGGTCCTTCTCATGGCCCTTCCTGTATTTGACATGGTCCATATTATGGTGATTGTGTGGTCCTCTCGTGGTCCTTGTTGTGATCCTCATCCTAGTCCATGTCGTGTTCCTTATCGTGATCCTTGTCGTGGTGCTAGTCGTGGCCCATGTCGTGATTTTTACTGTGTTCCTTGTCCTTTTCATGGATCTTATAGCGGTTCTTGTCTTTGTCGCGTTCCTTATTATGATCCTTGTTTTCTTTATCGTAGCCCTTATCTTGCCTTTTTTGTCATTTTAATAGCTCTTATCGTTCTTCTCGCCTTTGTCATAGTCCTCTGTCTTGGTCCTAATGTAGTTTTGCTCTTTATCGTAGTCTTGGCCTATATCGTGGTCTTGGTTCTCATCGTGGTCTTGGTCCCCACCATCTTCTTGGTTCTTATCGATATCTTTATCGTGGTCTTTTCTTCGTCGATATCGTGTGAACCGCGCTATAGAACTTAGACTTTAGCATCACCAAGAGTCGTCTGATTCCTTTTTTGGGGAACTGTACATTACATGCCTATAATAGGCTATATATTATATACCTTTAAATATCGCAAACTTGTCTATAATGTAAATAAATCCTGAACACGAGGATAGGTAAGATTATTTTCTTTCTTCAGGAATGGAATTGGTCGGTCCCAAAGGACGGGTGTTTGCAGGCACCATAGTCAGTGTCTTCTACACCATAGGGGAGGTAATACTGGGCTGTGTCTCGTTGTGGCTCCAAAACTGGAGGCTTATTCTTCGAGTCATCTATATCCCTGCTTTGCTTTGTGTTGCTCACTATTGGTAAGTACATCTTTACGGACTGATATGAAATATTAAATTTTTTGAACTGTAAAGTTTAAAATAGTGTATATATAGATACCATTGCATCATCACTACCACTATCACAACCATCATCATCATCATCATCATCATCATCATCACCATAATCTTATTCTTATTTTATTCTTTCTCTTCGTCTTCATCTGGTCAAAGAATCTCCCATTATTTACTATTGATACTACTATTTCTACACTGTCGTACAGCCCTTGAAGAGCCTTGATCTCCCTTAGTAATGCACTCCACTCCACTTTATCAGTTGTTTTTCCTCGCCAGTCTCTAGTCCCCAATTTTCTTATATACAGTATTCTTCCACGTCATCAAGCCATCTCCTTCGGAGCCTTCCAACTTCCTCCCTTTCCTCTGGTTTAATAGATCATCTTAGTGATACTGTCATCAGACATTCTCTCTAAATGCTCTAACCACCTTAGTCTTTCTGCCTTCTGACCAAGTCCAGATTTTTTTTTATTATTTCTTATTTTCCATATTCCGTTCTCCTGGGCTACAAATGTTCCTCAGAAGTTTTCTCTCCCAGATGCTAATGGAGATCTCATCTGCATTCGTTAGGATCCAAGTTTCAGCATCATATTATTTAGCTGTTTGCCGGATAATATTTTTATAGATCTGTAATTCTGACTTAAGTGTTATTAGTGATGACCGTAATAGTGTTTGGAAGTGTTAATAAGAACGGTTTCCTGCTGTTAAACGAGTTTGAGTTTCATTCCTATCTGTAACGTTAAATTCTAACATTTGAACTTCTTAATTTTATTAAATCTATATTGATTAACACAGGAGCGTATTGTAGAATTTCTTCTCGGGGTGGGAAACTGTGACGACAAAATCCGTTACGTCGTTATAGAGTACATGGCATTATCCAAGCTATTTGTAGTTTTGAGACATTTTCAACTGGAGTTTTAAATACATTTTTTTTTCCTAATTTGACTTCATCATTCATCATTTTAATAAAATAATATTCATTCACAGTTTCCTGCTCAAGGAAAGGTCTTTCACTGCAAACCCAGCATTTTCAAATCTTTCCTATTTTCCTCTATCCTCTTAGGTTCTGCGTATGATCCAGCCATGTATCTTAATCTTATTAAATAATATAGAGTAATATATAAATAATTCTTTAATTTAACATTGTTGGTCCTGTTAAAGCAATTTAATGCGTGTGGTCGCAACATTAATAGACACTAGAAAAGTACCGTAATTTCAAATTATTATAATATTGATTGTGTTTATCTTCATTATACCAGCATTCATTTGTAGGTTAATTAACAAAGTTGTCTCATTACTCATAATTTTGTATTTCAATACAAGTTCAATTTTCGGGTCTCCTTTGCCCCCCCCCCCTGTATACGCACCTGGATTAACATGCAGATCCTAAAATGTGTCATTCATTTGATCTCAGATGTTTATCATGTATTTTGTTTTCTTCATATTGGTAGTCCTGCTTTCTATGCTTCTACGAGGGTTGTTTGAAAATTCATAGCCTGACGTAGAAATTAAACTAGGACTGTTTTGAAACAATCTTTATTTCTTAACATAATCCCCCGCTGAGATTCACACACTTGGTTCACCCGTGCTGCAAAATGCTATACCCTCCTCGTATACAGATTACTCGAAGTATGCAAAAAACTCTTCTGGTGCTGCGATAACCTCTTCTTTCGGCGAAAATTTCTTCCCACCTAAATGAGTTTTGAGCTTTGGGAAAAGAAATAAGCGTGAGGGTGTGAGGTGAGTGGAGGGGAGGTGTGGCAACAATTTGAACCGTAGTTCGTGTAGATTAGCAACCGCGATTGCAGACGTGTGAGCAGAATGTGATAGAACAACACTTTCTACTTGGCCTCTTCTCATGAATTTTCCTTTTCAGTTGCGTTAGGATCCCATAACACGGGCTTTCCGAGCCGAATGAACAGATTTTGCTTTCTTTGGAGGTGGAGAATCGCTGTACTTCCATTGTATCGACTACTGTTTTGTCTTTAGTTTGTAGTAGTGGATCCAGCTTTCATCAGTGGTCACAAACCGCCCAAAAAATCGGGCGTATTTTTCTCGAATCATTCCTGATCAGATAATCCCTCGGACTTTGACATCGGATTGCTTTTATTCTGGTGTTAACAAATGCGGATCCCACCTTGCGAAGACCTTGGACATGCCCAAGACAATGACTAAGATGTGTCGCACCCGTTCAATTGAGATACGCATAACCTCGATAATTTCCCGCACTTTCAGGTGACGATCATTCAACACCATATTCTTGATTTTTTCTGCGATGTCTTCACTGGTTGCTGTTACTGGACGTCCGCTGCGGAGATCGTCTTCCACACTCTCTCGACCATGTTTAAATAGTGACACCCATTTTTTCACAGTTGAAAACGCTGAAGCGGATTCCCCCCCCCCCAGTGTAGCATCCAGGCCTGCTTTAATTTCTGGTGGACTAATTCCCTTTTTATGAAATGTTTAATGACAGTACGAGCTCAATATTTTCAATTTTTCTTTCATCTGTTGGGCACACTAACTTCAAAATTAAACTACACAAAATGTAGTCAACAGGAAATTATGATTTTTCGTGCTTCAACTAATGTAAAATGTCCGCTAACAATGGCTGCATTGTTGACACATTTTCAATGCTATTTATGTGTCAAGCCACGAACGTTTCAAAAGTACCCCGTACAGAAGTTATTTGTTACTTAAAATAATTCAGCACCATTATTATTAAATATATTCTCTGTAGAGAGTAATATTTTCGTAGTTGCACATGAAAAGAAAAACATGTAACATTATTATCTTTCACAAAGGTTGGCCACGGAGTCAGTGAGGTGGCTCCTAGCTAAGGGAAGGACTAAAGAGGCAAGCGAAATTGTTCTAAAAGCAGCCAGAACAAATGGCGTTACACTGCCACAGCAACTCCTGAACAAGCTCAGGGCTTCTGCCGATACCAAGAATGAATTAGTAAGTAAAATTACGAAATATGGGTATTTTGTTCACATATATATAGGAACAAAATTAGCATGATAAGATGGCATTCTACTACTTCGATTTTATATTAGACAGCACACCTCTAATATGACAAGTATAAAATTTGTATTCTCAAAAATACAAATGAATGCTACTGAAAAGAGAGTCTCTAGGCAGCCTTCATCTCTGTAAATAATTTTTAAGGTTTCTTGTTTTAAGTTAAATAAATAAATACATGTTCTCAATATGCATTAACGTTTTCATTTGACATTTTTCATAATTCGATCCGCCACTGAAAAGTATAATTGAGGCGTTCTCTGGAACAAGAACGTTAACTGCAAAATCTTGAGTTTGAGATACAGAGCATCCAACATTTTAGTGATCTTATAACAGCATTGCAGTCCACCGCTGATAGTAACGGTTAGCATATCTGACCGTGAAATGAGTGGGATCGGATTCAAATCTTGGTTGGGACAAGTTATTTGGTTGTGTTTTTTTTTTCGGGGTTTTCCCTTAACCCATTAAGAGCAAATGCTGGCTAACTTTCAGTGTTGGACGCTGTACTCATTTCGCTGGCATTATCACCATCTCACTCGGACGCTAGATAACCATAGTAGTAATTAAAAAACAACATTGCACAGAACGACATTCAAATGTTTCTAGAGGACTTTGTATTTGTTGGAGGATAATAATATTTTTTCAAGAGGGACATGTGTTTTTAAGAATTCAACGGAAAAATGACCTAACGTACGTTCAGTTGTTATTACAGGAAACTCCTCAATTATTTATATTTGAGATACAGCAACACCAGTAGAACTAGGCCCCTAATAGCTTACTTATTTCCCATTCATGTAGAGAAATTAGAGAATTATTCTTAAGAAATTTTCAGTACATAGCCTAGACTGTTATTTAAAGATGAAAATATTATGTGTAATAAAACTAATTTCTCAAGTACAGTTTTCTTTTTACAGGCAAAACAACAAGGAAATAATGGTGCGAGGAAAGAAACAATGATACAAATATTTCAGTCAAGAATATTATTAAAAAGGCTCATTATCTCTGCTTTCTGCTGGTATGTAACATTTCAAACAGTAGTAAATTAATATTTTACGTTTTATATATATAATTTTATTGAAATAATTTATTATAGTTTGTAACTTCGGAGTACAGAACCCGCGCTTATAATTATAATTTTATTGTAATTCTTTATGTACAGTACGTTCCTACTAAAGTAGGAAATGAGCCCTGGTTCTATTGGTAAACGTCTATTGAGCTTGAACTGATTGTTCCAGGTTCAGCACGACGTTCGTCTTCTTCGGCCTGTCGCTTAATTCTGTGTCTGTAGGAGGCAACAAGTACACCAACTTCATTTTGGGGGCTCTGATTGAAGTACCAGCGTACATCACTTTCTATCTCTGCCTGGACAGAATAGGCAGGAAGTACACTCTGTGCATATCCTTCATCCTGTCGGGCATCAGCTGCATCGCATTCGCATTCATGCCAACAGGTACCAAACAATGTGCACCGTATCCGCTGTGACTAATAATGATAGTTCTTTACCATCATTATGAACGTGTGTAAATTAGATCCTCTGTCACCTGTACCTTATGTCCTAGGCAAGGCGTTTCTATACAGTACCCATGCAGTATACAACTTTACTATAGACATAATGTGAACAACAGGCGCATAGGAGTGGGGAGGAAGCGAGCGGAAGGAAATGTTATACATTGCTAAGTATAGTAGGTGTATAAAATAAGAAACTCAATTCCATAATGTTTATGTTTATGAATATAATATATAAGGTATGTAAATGTTGATTACCATACAGAATATAATATGTACATAATATCTATATGAGATAGTACCTGACCTGATTACTGCAATGATTGATATTTTAAATGTTCATTTTGTTACAGTGTGCGATTACGTACATTCTGAAATTTTCAAACAAAACTCCTTCGGTTATCACTCAGACATTTCTTATACTGAGAAAAGGATTTTTCCACATCACCCGACGTTATCGGTGCGCATTTGAAGTAGTTCATATCGATGTCTTTTACTTTTGTGATATCGGAAGTCCTTTTGCTATTTAAAAAAGTTTGTATTTCACAAAATAGAAAGTATCCAGAATTATTTGTAACAACTTATTTCAATTTTTGTTTTACAATTGTTCGGATAGGATCATTTGCAACTGTGTTAATTACCTCAGCCAACTTTTGCACAGTACGTAGAGCATGACACATTTCAACATTCGAAGTCTGTAGAACGTTGAAGGTTTTTGCTATGCCGCAAAACAAAAGTTTTGTGCGATATAAGAAATATTTTCAAAGAGCTCTTTGGAAATAAGAGATTTTGCGTAGTCTTAGTGGGTGCCATTAAGCCTTCTTCTACTGTGAGTAGAAACACTCGTTCTGTAACTACAAAAATAAATAAATCTGTAAAGTACGGTGAGACTCACTGGCATTCGGGTATGATCTAGTAGTGGGAACTGCTTCATTCATCTATGTCAGGCATGCCACAACCCTGCATTGTGCAGTAGTCTCTGTGCGATGTGCACTTTCTATTCCCCTACCTGGAGGGAGTGAATCGCTTTGGAAGGGAACGCGAGAGGGCTATACAGACCATAGACTTACTAAATAACCGCTAGACCGCTCTCTGGCGCTAGTGTTATGCTCCCAAATTGAACAGCCAACGGCCGGCCGGTTGATCATGATTAACTATATACACTTTAATATTTTTATCTTTTTTTAGTGCTGTTTGGTTGAGCTGAATAAGTATGGTTCTTTCGTGTGCTGTTTTTAATTGCAGCAATGCACACAGATGTAAAGATAAAGAAGGAAGGAATGTTACATTTCACTGATTAGTTAATCTTTAATTTCTACAACATTTTTGGCCCGTATTATGTTACAGAAAACAAACTATTGTACTTATACGACTGTTTGTGCTTCAGGTTTCCTCTGACTAAAGATTCCCTTAACCGAAAATGGATAGGTGCAATACGCAGAGAGAATTTCTACCCTACAATAATCATTCAGTGTTTCAATTCATTTCGAAGATAGTTGTTACCTCTCAAACTACGTTATTACCGTATGCATTGTTATTGTCCTTCATCCACTCCATATCCTTCCCTTTCTTCAAACAGCTGTTGTTTCAGTGCATACATGAGTAATAAAATTATTCGCCGAATTCGAAGATACAGAATTAATAATAATAATAATAATAATAATAATAATAATAATAATAATAATAATAATAATAATCCGTGGCGCTACAGTCCGTGAAGGCCCCAGGCCAACCAGCCGGCTGCTGGCCTCACGCCCACATGCCGAAGCAGAGGTGGTCGATCATCCAACCAGAATGGAGGTATCGTGTGGTTTGCACAATGATCACCCCAGCCTTTACAGCTGGCTTTCGCAACCGGATTTTGATACCTATCGCAGCTCCCCAAGTGCATCACGATTCTGGGTGGGCACCGGTCCCATATACTGGCTGAAATTTCATGACAAAATTTCTTCCCCCATGAGGACTCGAACCAGCGCGCAATCCGTAACGCGAGTCCTAGGCAGCATGCCTTAGACCACGACGCCACGGCGCGGGACGGTACAAATAGATCCTGTTTAAAAAAAGTATTTAAACAAATTTGAGGCCTGAAAACTGAAACATGTGCATTAATACTGCATGTACTATCCACTTATTAAGTAATGGCATAACACATTTCAAATTCATCTCCCAGAACAAGTATTAGGCCACATAGCCTGTTAGAGGAATTTTCACACCATCATTCCTTTGGACGACTCAATAGAAACTGTATAAACTACAAAAAGTTAATTTTTTAATATGCCTGATTGAAAGTAACTCTTGTCTTAGTTACGGATTAATGAAACAGTTTTTTATGCTGCTGCTGCTACTGCTACTACTACTACTACTACTACTACTACTAATAATAATAATAATAATAATAATAATAATAATAATAATAATAATAATAATAATAATGCTTTTTGATTTTATACAACAGTTTAACCTACAGATTAAATTATTAAAAGGTAGACATTATTAACCTTGGTTATGAATATTCACATTCGGAGTTCCTATGAAAGTGATGCGAGCCTGACAGCCTAATTGAATCCCGATAAAGCGGATCGAGATTGATAAAAATCCCGATTTGAGGGATAATAGCCTAGAACGTAATTTAAACAAGTTAGTCTGCATTTCCTATTATCCGATATTTTTATTTATATATTGACTCAGATGGTTACATTGTAAACACAGAGGTAACCCGCGGAAATTTAGTAAGTCTATTTGCCGTAAGGCAACTCTATTCGCAAGATAATAGTTCCTAGTTCTACCGCATTGTTGATTAATCCGTTTCGGTACCTAGTTGCTGTTCTCGCAAATAATCAACATTGTGTATTTTAAGTGCGTTGAGTGCCAAAACAAAAGAGCGTTTTGATATCGTATTTTACACTAGTAACAGACACATATAATTGCTGCGTTTTGTAGTGCAGTGAACTATGTTTAAACATGGACTCATCGTCAGATGTACTGTTGCAGTGCCGGTTCCGAAAAAGAAAAGTTGCAAAGTTAATTTAATAGCGAATGATTAAAACATATTCGTGGTTAATAAAAGAAAAAAAAAACGATTAGCCTGTAGTATTCACTGTAGCCTACTGTGTGTCTTTCGTATTTTAGTGTTTCTCAGGGAGGCGAATATTACATTAAAAACACGCGAATACTACTTTACAGAAAACAACTATAAATCTTATGATAAAGTGATGATAAATCTAATGTCTTGAGTTAGCTTCTGTTATCCCGATTTCCCTCGCAGAAAACCTAGCAACTCTGCTGACAGCAGACACACGTTATTAAAGGTATCTCGCAAAGGAAGTATTGTTCCTTTAAACAAAAACATTTAGCTTTCGGCTACGCAATACAACACGTATTCAAATAGCGGTTTCGAAATCCCACGCGTTTTCTAACAAACAAATGGCGGCTTTCTGCTGCTTCAATTTGGGAACATAATTCTCAGTTCTCCGCTACGGCGTGGTAGGGGCTCGATACAGAACTGCAACAGCATATCAGCTTTTGTTTCATTAACACAGTTTCAGTATGGGTGCTGATTTGGCTGTGTCTGAGAATGAGTTATGATAAATAAAGTGAGGAGTTCACAGATAACTAAGAAGAGAAATTACGAATTATATAACATAACTATAGCGCTGGCCTTCTAAGCCCAAGGTTGCAGGTTTCTATCCCGGGCCAGGTCGATGGCATTTAAGTGTGCTTAACCTCTGCAGCTGCGAGCGTCGTCAAATAAAACATAACATTTTTATAACATAACTGTTATAATGTTTTCTTCAGCCAACAATAATTATTTTAAAATGAAAGGCTTTTATCAGCCCATGCCGAGGTAATAGTGTTGTGACAGTTTAGATCAGATTAGTAAAGTTCTCAAAATATGATATTTCCAGCGCTTATTTCTTAATCAGTACTCTCACGGCAAAACGAACTTGACAATGGCGTTGTTTTGGAGTCTGTACTAACACAGCCATCAAAGGTTAGGCGACTTACACTTCCATTTCATAAATTGGTAAGTGGTGAGAATATAGTGAGAAATACATGTGAGGCCCTTGAGGTTGTAAGGAGCGAAGAAAGCAACTATTTGCAAGGCGGAAAAATTGTCTAGAAAAATATATAATGGCAAATTTTCCATCTCACGTCACTATATTAAGCCAATATACTTACATTAATAAATCTTTAAACCTGACATAAATAGAATATCGTCGCTTCACAGCTTGTGAACTACACTTTTAATTTCTTTCAATAATGCTCCCAACTTTTCGATACTTGCTCTCAACATTTTACAAAAAAAATTTAAATCCTAAGCTTAATTTATATTATTTATTAATATTAATGTTAATATTGACATACAGGAAGGAAATTATTTCAGTGTAAAAATTTCACAATGTCCTACTACATGTAATTAATTGGGAGTATAATATTTTCTTCAACATTTGTGTACCAATGGTCTCAATAAATAATAATGATTGATGAAGAATGAAAGAGTAGGGTCTATTACTTTAAAATAATTAGTACCTACTAAGTAAAATGAAATACTTGTTCGTTTTTTGTTGTTTCGAAATTACTGCAATATTTTTTTCTCTTCAAATACTATATAAAAATCATATTAATAAATTATGCTTTAGAAACCACTACTTTGTGAAGTATAACTGAGTAAGCCTAAAGTTTCTTGTATTACAATTGTCAAGTATAGGCACTGATAATAACTGTGTTGTTTTCCTTCAGCTAAGTGTGTTTATAATGTCCAAATGCCTATTTAATCCAACCCTAGAAGCCCAGAATAGATTATTGTACACCCCTCCAGCTAAGAACGGGTAAGAGCAACGCTCGAATGATGCAGTCTGCACAGACCGGCGATCCTCGCACAAAATTGCACATTTAGGGTGCTGCTCATAGACATTTCGCTAGCCCGCGCTACGAGCGTGCTAAACTAGCCCCGGCTATCGAGTGATTTCTTGTACAGGATTCATATCATATCATATCGTTAACACTAGTTTATGAATAAGGAAAACGTTAGTTCGCTGATCATCCACCGGAAGCCCGCGCTAAGAATGTCTATGAATATGGCCCTGAGAGTCTGATTTCTGGCATGCCTGATCTATGTGGTGTCTCTAGGATGAATATACACTCATATGACATTGTATTCCACTCGTCCGCCGTTGTGTCTATATGGATATCGCTTGTGCTTCCCAACCAAGCGGTCAGAGGTTAGATTCCCGGCGTGGACAAAGGGGGAAGTTTATCTTCTGTCCACGGGACTGGTTGTTTATCGTTGTCTTGTGATTGCCCTGTGATATCTCAGTGGTGGCTCTGAGTCATGCCGATTCCATAACGAGGGAGACCCACATTTGTGATTTATATATTATACGATCAGATGAATGTCTCTCCCCTAATCACAGTGGTGTGTAAGTCTGATAAAATGGAGGGTTAAGCAGAGAAAGAAAGTGACTAAGAAAGGGAGAAAGGGAGGGAGGAAGGAAAAAGGAAAGAAAGAGAGATAAAGAAAGAAAGAAGAAAAGAAAGAAAGAAAGGAAAGAGATAGAGAGAAAGAAATAACGAAGGAAGGAAAGAAAGAAAGCGAGTGAGTGAGAAAGAAAGAATGAAAGGAAGAAAGAGAAGAAGGAAGAAATAAATAAAGAGAGAAAGAAAGAAAAAAAACGAACGAAGAAAGAAAAGAAGGAAAGAACGAAGAGATCAAGGAAAGAAAGAAAAAAGAACGTAGTATGTGTCATAAATCTATGGTACTAGACCTTGATTTCCTTCCGAAGGAAGTTAATTTTACTGTCTGAACAACCTCAACATTTTCTGCCAATCTGTTCCCACGAACCTGGGGTCTAACAAGGATTATAATAACTACACAACCAACAAAGAAGGCTCTTCTTCTTTTGAAAACACATTAAATTTCGAGTAATTGTCACAGTCTAATATATACAGTCACGAAGCTCAATACGTAGTAAATATGCATCCATAGATAGTTGCTAACCACTAGGATCGCTACTATCGCCTCATTACAGACAATGCGAAATAGTACCGGTACAGTCTATTGTTCCTAGCACCCTCACAACTCAAGCTTCGTGACTGTATATACTAGACTGTGTTATTATGCTCATGTTCAACAACGACATAGCCTATATTTTCATAACCTCAAGTTGACTAAATTAATAATCGATAACAGTCGATCGGTAGGTAATCCTGGCAACCATTACAGCATATGAATTTGGAGAGTTACCTTTATTAACAATGATAACAATCGATCGGTAAGTAACCATGAAAACTGTGATAGGACTTAAACTTGGAGAGCTACATTTAGTGGCTGTTTCATATCTCCATCATTTATGTACAGGTAAGTTAATTGCATTTATACACGATCTGGATAGAAGACGATGATTATAAATAGTTTTGAATATTAATTAACAACTTCACAAAATCTCAACATAGTTTGCCATTTATACTTCGAAGATGACATCGCTCAAGTGACCTCCATTCTTATGCAGAAACTCTTCGTATCTCCGACGATCTTAATACACCACATTTTGGTGCCTATTAATGGTACCTAACTTCAAATTTTATTGATACCGGTACTGTGTATTATAATCGACTTCAAGCTACTAAAATTGATGCGTATTTAGAAAGAAATAAGACTTAAAAAATGTAAATACATAAATTAAGTAATGAAGTAGGCCTACACGAAGCGACGATTTTATAATTTCTTGTATTCGTAATACTGCAGTTGGAAACTTCGCTACTCCAGTAACGTTGGCAGCTAAAGTAATATTCCATTTTTAGAAATCCATAATAAATAGTGTGTCTGCAGTATTTCCTGACTCTTCTCTCTTTTGTTGTTTCTTTCATTTGGTCCAGAGTGTCTACAGAAAAATACAAACAGAACTGTTACAGGAGCAATATAACGACTTTGAAAGCCGTCAACAAAAGACAGAAACTCGTAATGTTATTGGCACTCGCATTTGTTACCATCGAAGACGTGCCGGGCTGTTTCGAAGAATTGCAAGAAAATTCTTGTGAAGAAATTGAAGTTATAATGGAGAGTTTGAAATAAATGCCACATCACTTTGCAATTCAGTTCTCAATATTTGGGTCTGTTGAAGCTTCGGAGAGTCTTGTGAAGCACGATTGGGGTTTTGTCTCTTTCAGCTTCCGCCTCTTCTCTGTTGCAAGCATGAGAATGCTATGATTGATCGTTACCTTCAACAAGTCTAAAATATTACACAGTCTCAACTGTAATAAAACGTGCAGAGCATTCCTTTGCATACATTTTGTTACATTCCCAATTATTTTTGTAATATATATTTCCGAAAAAAAAAATGCCTGAGCCTTAAGTTGTTGGGAGTTCACCTGTATGCAGGCAACAAATTTCACACGACTCTCCACAAGTAGCGCAGTGTATAGGCGCTCTTGTTTACTGTACATGCACAATGCGTTTTATCTGGAAGGTAATAAAATTAGGCGGGCCATTCTTTTTTTCTGGAATTGTACATACCTTTCAGTAATAATTCCCTTTCTTCCAGATTCCAGTTTGCAGGTTTCCCCTGCATATTGACTGCGGTGAATTTTGAAACAGAGACACAAAAAATACTAATGATATAACTTGAAATTCGTCCTGGGTGGCGGAGTCGGTATAGTGCTGGCCTTCTGTACCTGAGGTTACGGGTAGCCCAGGTCGATTTAAGTGTGCTTAAATTCGACAGGCTCATGTCAATAGATTTACTGGCATGTAAAAGAACTCCTGCGGTACAACATTCCGGCACACCGGCGACGCTGATGTAACCTCCGCTGTTGCGAGCGTCGTTAAATAAAATATAATTTAAAATGTATAGCTTGAATGTTATGTTCATATATCCGTGGTAACAGCAACAATATTATGCTTGAATAGAAATTAATTATTAATCATCAATGTTAATATTGTTTTCGTTCAGGAGCAACCGTGTACAGGTTTCGTCTAGGAAATTTGTCCAATTCGGAAAACAAGGTGAGTTCGATTTATGCCGATTCGAATGAAACGTCCATTCGGAAACAAACTTTCGAAAAAACTGATTCTGAAATAATGTTCTTCGAAAAAAATAACAGTTCGGAATAATATTTTCGGAAAAATGGTCAGCAACGCATTTTACAGGGAAGAAGAATTGACTATGAACTTGCAGTACATATTAAACTGCAAAACTATCAACATTTCGGATAAATATCACAGACTTTACTGCCATCTTACAAAACATATGGAGAAAATCCATTGTTGTGATCAAATTAACAAAGTTGAATAATTATTATGTCTATTTTGTTTTTATTTTTATTTACATTAAAATTAATTTATTGTTTTTTGTAGAACAGCTATGCTGTAGATTTATTTTTAATTTCAGTTCATTTTTACTGTAGACCTATAGGATATTTTATACATTTTTGGAACTAGATTTCTTGGTTGTTCTTGACTCTGAGACTTAACTTGTCGACAATGTAAATGTTGAATTCCTACAAATTAACAGTTAGTAAGGGAACGGACTATTTCACCTTTCATTTTTTTCCAACTAAACTTCTTTCTTCTGTGGGATTAACTAATTCAGATGGCACTTTGGTTCACAGATATGGACAATCTACAGCTAGCCCTGTTTCTCATGGGAAAGTTCGGCATTACTACAGCGTTCGCAGTGGTGTTCGTGTTCACAGCAGAGCTGTTTCCCACAGAACTGCGGCACTCGATGCTTGGTACCTGTTCCATGCTCGGTCGCATCGGATCCGTCATCGCTCCTCAGACGCCACTGTTGGTAATATCTGTAATATTCCACTAAGATAACAATATCTATTAGACTATTATTCTTTCTTCACAACATGTTACTATTATGTCTAGCTTTCATTGTTGTAGAAGTTTCAAAACATGTAGGCCTATAGGCCTTTTGCTCCGGCAGCTATACTCAATCCAGGATGTGTACGGAGCAGAAGTAAACAGCGACTATAGGAGTAGCGACTCGTGACTGAAATATTACTATGTGTCTGAAATATTACTATGTGTGTGTCTAATGCCTACCCATTTCACTTTGCGTGATTCGGGTTCCTCATACTGGGGATAGATTGGCAGGAATGTGACCCATTTTCAAATTGCACACCACATCGGTGGGCCACGTTATGCATGACGTGTATCTGTGAAGAGTTATGTCGTGTACTAGGGTGAGTGTATGTTAAGTGTTCGTGTAAGTGCAGTGTAGAGAATGGGTAAAGATGCTGATGAAGGTGAGGAAGGGAGAAGAGGAAAACCTGGTGCCGGCACGTAGCCTACTCCTGTCGAATAACACCAAGGGGGCCGCCAGGCTTAACGTCCCCCTCCGACGGACGAATCACTATCATCAGTGACATATGCCTTCCCTTCATTTGGAATTTAACCCAGGCATATTGGTGCACAATTTAGTGATTAGAAGTTGTGCACCGCCATCTCTCCTAGTCCCGAGGTAGAAATTTTACAAGAAAAATTTCTGACCCCGCCGGGAATCGAACCCGGGCAGGCTAATCTGGAGACAGACACGCTGCCACAGAGCTAACTCAGCGGACTATAGAATATTACTAACATTCATTAAATAAGCATATATAAAACTTACTATTAACATTGGTTGTTAAATATTTCTCAAAGAAAACAACACAACGCACCTTTAGTGTAGGTGCCTGTATATAAAAGTTCATCCTTCTCTCCTTTTCGGCGAACTTATCCATTACCTTCTCGTTGAAATTGGGGATGTTCCGCAGGAACTTCTTTTCAATGGACAGCATAGCCAGCACACCAACAAGGGAACCGTCCCAACTAGACCGCGGTTATTGTAAAAAAAATATATATATATACAAGTTAATTTTTGTATGATAAACAACGTCGTAATAATCGCTTATGTAGCTTTTTTTTGTTATTAACGATATATAAAATCGTCAAATTCGAACGCATAGACTTATTCCGCTCTTGAGCTGAATGTGTCCGCTATGGCGGGAACCCTCTCTATGGCTGAAAATATGGATGGAATCCACGGACACAGTTGTATGTTGGTTGTGTCCATGGTTAGACAGTCTGTACTGTGTCTATATTATCTTGTCTTGTGTTCTTATGTTTCTTTCGTAAGGAACGGACTATTTTTGTGTTTACATTCTGTATTGAATAGGAAGCTTAGGTCTATATTATTATGATGTGCATTAATCCCATTAGTGTTGTTAAAACTGGAAGTTGATAAGGTATATGATGAAATAGAGGGAAAAGGAGCAGAAGACGAAGTATTTGTGTATGAACTTCTACAAATTATACATGATAAATATAAAAACAGCACATTTATTGCAACGCGTGACACTTCAGACGTCGATAGTGATTCGAATAGTGGCAAAACCTTATATGAAGAAAGTGTAGATTCAAAATCTGATCCAGGATCTTCCACTAGTGAATACGAACCTTCAAGTCCTGAAAAACGAGTGGTCCGCACATGAAAAAGTGCAAATGTTCTTGATAGATACAAAAAGATTACGGAACATTATGAGAGTCTAAAAGCCCTCGGAAACAACAAGAATCCATTTATATCTACAGCAAAAAAATTTAAATACACAGTAAAATATGTAAAAATCATTATAGAATATCAAGCATATGGGACACTAAAAAGAGAAATGCTACAGGCGTTCAAGGTATCCCGCCAACAGAACCTAACTGTTCACGATTTTAATTTTAAAAAACTGGGCTATATTATCAGCAAAAAAAAACCGTTATCGACTACTTGCATCTGAAAAGTTTCTGCGACGTTTTACGAAACAAAACAGGATAAGCTCCAGAAAAATAACAAAATTCGTTTCTAGTAAAGATGTACAGGATGAGTCTAAACTAACGGAAACAGCAAAATATTTTGTGGCATATAAAAAAAACTGTTTCAGATACCCCATACAGTGCTGACTGTGTATTCAAAACCGACCAGTCTCGATTTGAATACGAGATGATATCTGATAGGACTTTATCACATACAGTGAAAAGCTTAGCCATGCCGTTTTGCAATCATTATTTTCTATGATGCATTCCGACACTATGCAAGTCCATATTTCTCTGCTAGCACCTTAGGAATTCGATTTTACCTTTTTTTCCAAGATCTGAAAGGAGAGTTTGGGCCCAAAGTTCAACTATTGAAAGAGGAACTCCATTTAATCTTGTGGTTGATGCTAGCAATCCAGGGAAACTCACGAAAAAGCATGTGAAAAAGGTGGCTGATGAGTGTGTTCATTGTAGCAAATCGTTCTGAATCTCCTTCGAAGTGCCTTTAAACACTGTAGCTTTCTGGAGATAATCTTTCATTGCTGAATCTAATTCCGACGTGAAATTTATAAGACCTCTAAAAATTCCTGGATTCTAAGAATCTGCAGTCTCAAAGTTTTCCTATGTTCATATAAAATTTTTTTTATCTTCTACATGTGTGGAGTCCAACCCTGAAATCTTGTCATGTATTTTTTAAACATTCTGTATAAAGAGCAAAGTTAGATCCATTACAACAGGTGTGCTCAAAATTGTAAAAGCACCGATTACACGGATGATGCTGCACTGCATAACACACACAGCGTACGGACTGGGCTCCGCAACTACATTGCAGCACCGTCCGTGACATAATTCTTACACTCTTACAAATACGGATAATAAACTGAATTTGAAAAAGAAAAAAGTATACACTGTAATATTCAGTTATTACATTACTGATTATATTTAATATAGTTATGATATTATTATATCATAGATCATGTTATTTTCATATTCCACCACACATTGCGGTCTATTCAATATGTGCATTATTTTCTCCAAGTAATCGGAAATCTATTCCAACGAATTTCCTGCAATGCGCAGCTGGCTCTAAAGATGCTCATCTGTTAATCGGGAACTATGTTTGGATTTAGCAACCTTCATTCTCGAAAATAATTTTTCACACACATTATGTCGAGGCGAAGGTTAACATAGTGGCAGCGAATAAACTCATCTTGGGATATTTCGTCTTGTTCATTTTTTTAATAATTCTATGCTTATCAAGTCATATTCTCTGTATTTAGTTCTGAATTTTACGTTACTTTGTAAATCAATTAACTCGTCCTGGAGCTGCACTCTCGCGGATTGTACTAAATATACCTTGAAAGGATTAAAATCCCTCTCCATACGTCTAAAATCACCTAATCTATGATCTGTAAATTCACATTTGAGCTGTTCCAGTAGGCTACAGAGATATAACTAACTATATTTTGTTCAGGCACCATATATCCCTTTACAAGTTCACCATCCGTGAAGGGTTTTAGTACCTTAGCTAATTCCCAACATACCACATTATTTGCTCCTAAATATAGACTGAATTGTTCGACTCTCTTCAATGTTTGGCCTTTCATAAAGTGCTTTCAATTCTTGAAGCGGTAGTGCACGTTGCACCCCTGAAAAATTATTTTATCAAAACATGTGTTTCTGCTGGAATAAAATAATCACAATAATAATAATAATAATAATAATAATAATAATAATAATAATAATAATAATGTTGGTATATGAATACATATTACAGAAAACAGCTACCCTGTTACTTCGGCATGTTATGTATGGCAGAGCCTATAATGTCGTTTTACATTGCTCAGTAGTATTCCTGACAGTACCTTACAACAAAATAAAAACTTTACGTTTTCACCGAACGCACAACAAAAATATTCTTCCTCCCACACTGTACGGAATGATCGTTTGCTTACAGAAGGTTTTGACTATGTCCTTGTCCCACACTGTTCGTAGGTTTACTAAGTACTTGAACTGCCTTCCGCAGTCATCCGTCGAGCTTCGAACGAGGAACAGCACGCTTTACATTCGAAGGTTGTGATTACAGAACGTAATCGGGAGTCGGAGAATGAGCATACCTGCATTACAATATAAGAACTGATGTGCGTGAATGACAATTTCTTGAGAAGTTTTGAAATATGTGTAAGAGAAAATGGATATCACATACAGCATCTTCTGTGAGCAGAATAAGTACCGACTGTCGTTGTGTTATATGTACTTAAATTTCAATCCAGTTAACTCTCGAGAGCACTCATGCTCGTTTATCCGGGGAGACCTCTCCGGTACTCGGCCAATTAATTTTCCGGCCTACATGACTCAGATGCACTATGCATTAGTGAGATTAGAACTTGAATATATAATATTAATCTTGTAATGCAGAATATAAATGAATCATGATTGAAAATAAAGAGGACAAGACAGTCATTTAGCTCATTAACTTAGTCAAAATAAAAGAACAGAGTGCCTTTTCTATCAAAAATTAAAACTTTTGAAAAAACTCGCATAGTATAGGACTAATAGAGCAAAAGTGGTGTAAGTCAAAATTGGGTAATGAGGTTTAAAGTAAAAATGTTGTAAAATACAGCGCAAAGTAACAATTAATATGTCCTTCGTGCTATTCACTGACTACTAATAGTTTAAATAAATGGAATATTAATTGCTACTTTACGCTGTATTTTACACAATGTTTACTTTAACCCTCATTACCCATTTTTGACTTACACCATTTCTGCTATCAACGGCTCAGATAGTAACATGGGATGTACTGATTTCATAATCTTTAAGTAAATGTGTTTATTATTTGTTTGCTATAATTAATGATTGGATTTATAATTTGTGTTTTTCTTGATTTTGATACTTTCAGGGGCAGTACCTGAAATCGCTTCCACTACTACTTTTTGGTACGATGTCTGTGCTGTCTGGCTTGTTATCCTTCACATTCCCCGAAACTCTACACTTAAAACTTCCTGATACCATCGAGGAGGCGGAGAACATCGGGAAAAAGAGAGAAAATTGAAGTACTTCACTGTTTGCAAGAGAAATTGAATTTAAATAAAATAAAATAAATAATGACAACAGAGCGTCTCTTTTTCAGACAAATAAGATTTATTATAATATTATCCATCTAGATATCGGGAATGTAGATCTACGTATGAAAATACATGTCAAATCTGTCCTGCCTGCACATGAGACGAGAATTTTGATGTTAATGTTAACCATGTCACGATGTAGGCCTACACAATCCATGTGAAGAGGATTAGGCCTATATTATAATCCAGTTCAAGAAATTCTTCTTCCTACTAGCTACTGGCAGCAGCTGCTGCTGCTCCTCCTGCTTATTTAAGTGATTTTGTCACATTTTTAACAGTCGGCCAATACGTTTTATTCCCGTGGTCTGTAATTGGAAATGTAGCGGGGAAGTCAATTGTAATTTATACGATTAATACGTTGCATTTAATTTAATCTGAAATTGTGTAGCCTTAATTTATGGTCTGTGTTTGTACTTTTGTTCTCATTTCTTCATTTTGTAATCTCTCTTTCCATGTTAATCGATTATTGAATGTGAACATTTTATTTCTGCGGCATGAATTCTACTTGTATAATTTGTTTTCATTTACATTATGTAATTTTATAGCTGATTCGCTGTGTACCCATGTTTCGAGCAGGCAAACCAACTCGTCCCCACGTCAGCCCCCTTCGTACGTCGCCAGCTGACATTCGGGGAATGCTATGGAATGATGACGGAATTGAGAAACTTTGAGGGAATTATGTAGACGCCTAATATGGTGAAACGGGAGAACTCCGAGAAAAGCCCCATCTACGAACTTCTCCGCAAAACTTCTCGAACCCGGACCGCCTGCGTGACAGGCTGAAGGTCTCAAACTCATGCACCACATTGGGCCTTCGTAAAAATTATTATATTCCTTAGTCGGAGTCCCTTCTTGGTAGGTTATTATTATGTTTTCAAAAATATAGTATATACACTGCTCTGCCGATTTAGTAGAATGCGTTTGAGTCTAAATAAAGCAGAAAAGTCTGTTGTTGTGACGAGAATCCCAGCCCCCGCATACCGGTAAGGCATCATGCCACAGAACGTTCACGCCAAAGTATTTTTGACAACGTAAATATTATTTAACTTCTATAAAACTGAGTTTCATGAAGTCGGTCCTAAGTACCCCTTTTATACATGAGCCTATCCCCAATGATCACATGGGCTCGCTCCCGCCCAGGTATAAACATTATCCTTCCCATTTTATGCAGATTTAGGACTGCCACATGGGCTCGCTCCGTATAAACATTTTCCTTCCCATTTTATTTAGACTTAGAAATACTTGATACAGAAGCTTACTTGGTGCAGAGTCACTTCGTCAAAAAAAAATAAATAATGGCAAAATCTAAAAAGGTAAGAGTTTGAAAGCAACACTTCTAACAAAGTCATATCTTGTTATTGAATGTGTTTTATATTCCATCATTTTATGTAAGATGAACGTCTCTTTTTCGTGGGCTTTACTACTTTGCTTTTTCGGTTTTTTTTTTTTTTTTTTTTTAGTCTGATTATAAGGTGCGTGTCACTTTGAATGCTCTTTAAAACCTCAATTAACTGAAAAATATGTGGGTGCGGCTTGTAGAATAGTCCCTTCAACTTAGCACGGAACGCTTCGCAGTTATTTGTGGTACGGACGGAGCTTTCTGGGAACTGTGTCCACATTTCTGGAGGAAAAGTATTGTTTTCATCTATATAATTTTGTAATACGTAGTCCATGACCTTCGAGGGGAAGGGGGTTGGAGCGAGTTCATAAACAGTGTAGGACGCCTCAAGAAGATAAATAATTTCCGCGCGGGAGCGACTTCAGTTTTCGTTCCTTTCTTACCACCCCTGATTTGAAGCGACTTGTTAGGAGCCTATAAAACAGCGCAAATATTAAGGCAGGGCTGGCAATTGGCTTCCAGTATGAGCATTTTACCCGTACGGGCAAATGAAAACAGGTTTGTTCCCTCGCAGGAAGGACTGCTACCCTTCTGTGAAGGGGAGAGTAGGGAGTTCGTTTTGTACAGATCAGGGGTGAAATATCTACTACGTATCTCCATGGCAGAAACCTGTAACTGAGTTTAACAATAACTGGAAATTGTTATTATTTTTTTAAGAATTAAGGTAGGGAGATGGACAGTGTGTTATTTGTAAAAACTTGTCAGGTGCAAGCAATATGATTTTAAGCGGCATTATGATGTGTTCCATGCTGAAAAATATAAAGACGTCGTTAGTGATGAAAGGATGAATTTACTCACTGTACTAAGTGAGGACGTAAAGCTGTGGTATTATTTAAATTTGTATTTAATGTGTTTAACAATCTAAAGTTCGATCCAGAAACATAATATCGAGAACGAAAAGAATGAAGACAAATTAAGAGCAAGTGTGACGGATTGCACTTCGTAGGTTAAGAGCTATAGAGAGGCTTGCTGTATCAAAGTCCATTACACCATCCATTGAAAATATTATTAAAAGACAGAGGAAAAAAGAAATCTAAGACCTTTGTAAATCTGTTTTTTTTACAATAAGATATATTCATTATTATTTTATATTCTGATTTTCAAAAATGTTGCTGTGTATGAAATTTATGTATTCGTTTCTGTTGCGTTAATTATTTTCACTATAATGTGCTTGTTTATAAAGTTTTAGATTTACAAACTGTGATGTTGTTTTCTTTGACAATAAATTCAACGTGAAAGCTGTGATTTGTTTATTATAATATTATCACTGCTATACTACGACTGCTATCATTATTCAAGCATATTAAAGAGTATTATAATTTAATACAAGTAGAATGAGCATGTTTAGTTAATGTTAATTTAGTTTTTTCTAGTTATTGCTTATTTCATTAGTTACGTACAGTTTATTTACAATCACACAAGCAGTGGTATTTTTTTTTCTTGTTAGGAGGAAGGGAACATCCCACACACTACGAGCTGAGGTCTATTGTACACCCCCGATATGGGATGAGTTGCGTGTCCAACGATCCTCTACGTGCACCGACCTAACCACTGGACCCCCTTAACGACCGGTCCCTACAGCCATGTACCACTCCTGCTACGGGATCCCCCGCCAAGGCTCCCTTTAATGGTCCGAGACGGAAGTCCTCCCCTGAGAAGATCTGGCCCGAGTTCCGTTGCAGAAGCTATCTATCATCGCATGAATACAATCCACGGAGGCCGGTGGAGAGAGCCAGCAGCTTCGGAGGGCCGCCTGTAGAGTGATCTGAAAACCAGAAGAAGTAACGGGATGATGAATGAAAGGATGATAGGGGAGGAAAGGAAGTGGCGAAGATGAGTGGGATCCCAATCGCCTGATAAAGTAACCTTATATTCATCCATAGGAGTGAGAGAAAAACTCCGAAAAAAACTCGCCCAGCAAACTCGTCCCGACCGGGGATCGAACCCGAGCCCGCTGTGTTCGGAGTTAGACTCGCTAACCCCTCAGCCACAACGGTGGACAAGCAGTGGTATTACTCGACAAAGGCCAGTGGAGTCCTGCAGCCCGGAGCCGTGGCGCTACTGCTCCTGCGTTCGTAATATCGCATCGCGATAGTTCACATTACGTCCGCGGCTCCACTCGCCTTGGTCGAGTAATACTACTGATAAAATATAAGCATGACCTTCCACCACCGCGCCGCTAATGTACAGCCCAACTGTTCAGCCCTAGTTCACGTCACCACACAGACTGCAGATACCTCAGTGACTCAGCTGTGTTCCCGTATGGGCACGCTCCAGTTCTGTATTGCCAAGCGGGGAGTATTCCTTGCAGCCCCAGTATTAAGGATATTACTGGAGATTCTAAGGTAATATTACACTAATATTTCTATATGTATTTATTTATTTAATATAGTATCTTATAGATAAATATGTTCTGGGAAATAGAATTAATTTGTATTAACGTTGTATCAGATTCACTTTTTGTAATGAATTAACAACTCTTAAATACCCATTCCCGTATGAATGATGCTTTCCTGCTCATAATTTTCCTCGAATTTCATGCTCTACCGCTTGCCGATTGCAGAGGACTGGCTCCGCGTGTTATAACACAGTCTATTATATACAGTCGCGAAGCTTGAGGTGATTTTTTTGCAAATCTCGCGATAAAACGCTCCAAGCGGTTAGCAACTAGAAACAATAGACTGTCCACGGTCGACTTTGGATTTAGAGTGGACTGAGTCGTATTTCCATCGAGTGCTAGGTCGTTGCGTATTTCGCATTGATGCTTGTGAAGAAAAATCCTAACATCTATTTCTTATTTTACTTCTAGATGCAAAAAGTGGTTAATAAACAGCAGGAGGGAAGATCTAATGACAAAGAATGAAGCATGTCTTTATAATAATATAAAGTTCTGCTCTCTTCATTTCGAAAACACACAATTTATGAATGAAAACAAAAATAAATTAATCTGGAATGCAGTTCCGACTTTATTTGATGTTTCAAATAATCCTGTTCTGTTATTACCTACAGCTGAGAAACAAAAGCTTTGCACTAATTCTACGTCTGTATCAGCTGATTCCTTGAATAATTGTACATTTTCAGACAACTTAGGCCTACTTTTTTTTTCAAAGGATATGTTTTTAATTATAGCTTTTAATTTTGTTATTGTTATTTGTTACTTTACTAGAGACGTAGAAAAAGTAAGCCTGTTACAATAAATTTTATTGATCACGTTTTATTTCCAATTCTGGTGTGATTATTATTACTTAACCTCATCCCACTTCATTAACTACGTAAGCCTACACTACAAGTACCGGTACACGTAAAATTACTCCCATTAATTCATATTTCCATTATTACTGTTATTATATTATTGTTGTAAAGGGAAATGCAAATTAATATTTATTGGTTTCATAGTTCATTATCGCTATAATCTTGAATGAGTGAAGCGATTATAGTAAATTTCAGTTCGTTTTGCACAAACAAAAATAATATTAACCTATTTCTTGCAGGTATCTTCGAGTTTATGGTGGAATTTAATATACTTCATTAAAATAATAAATGAACTTTATCCATTTAATATTTCAATAATGGAAGGAAGGTGTTAATTTTTCCAAAAGAACACGAGAACGAAAGTGTAACATATTTTTGTCATCTGCTAGAAGAGATCTGTGATGATGAGGCGATAGTAGCGATCCTAGTGGTGGGCAACTACCCATGTTTGCATTTTTACTACATATTGAGCTTTGCGACTGTATATAGTAGACTGTGGTTATAACCTAAGTAGGTGAACAGTAACATTCTTCTATGTATATCAGTGGTGGGCAAAATGAACGCAACCCACAAGACAGGATTTAAATGGCAACACATACTGTGGGAGGGGTTGCACTCTACAGTGCAGTGACGGATTTACAGACAGTTGCGCAACTACACTCCTACCTACCGTATGTAATTGCAATAGTCCATTCACGTGATATTTAATTAATCATTTTTCAAAGCAAATTTCTTCGAAATTGGAATTTATATCTGTGGATGCTATTTTCAGTTGCACAAGGAGATGAGCATCGCTTAAGCGGGATCTGTGGCTGGATTTTATACAAGTCATTTTAGAAAACGGCTGTTCGCACTGGTAGGTTGATGAATACATACCGTCATTTCCCATAACTATGGTCCTGGAACACAACTATGGTCCACGATACAACCATTCAAAGATCATTGTAGAAGTAACATAGACCGTTCGTAGATAGCTGCAGTGACTTGAATTCAAACTACAGTAGAGCAAGAATATAGATAAACGAGGTACTACGTTAAGGAGTACAAAATTTGAATAGTTGTATCGTGGACAATAGTTATGGGAAATGACGGTACTCATTATTTTTGAAGAAAACTGTCTAAGCAGTGGATATGTAGTACTGGACATCTTTTAAAAAAATTAGCCCCTAGTAGACCTTCACATTCTGCTTTCAAGAAGCAATCATTCTGCAAATCCAGTACCTCTAACTGCAATTCTGGGATAACATTTTCAATTTAAACATGAAAAAGAGTGGCAAAAATATTGAAATCTTTCTCCAGCCCTTGAAAATCACTGAATCTGGGTTCTTTGAACTCGTATAACAGATGATCTATTTTAAGAATGTCCATATTTAAGTTCGCGTCCTGAATATTTGTAACTAATCCTAAACATGAGAAATGAAAGAACCGCCTTTCTTGTAAGTGTGATATCCTCTCGATTCATATGATTCTGCGAAAGACAATGTCGACCTGGTTGGCGTGTTGGTATAGCGCTGGCCTTCTATGCCCAAGGTTGCGAGTTCGAGCCCGAGCCAGGTCGATGGCATTTAAGTGTGCTTAAATGCGACAGGCTCATGTCAGTAGATTTACTGGCATGTAAAAGAACTCCTGCGGGACAAAATTCCGGCACATCCGGCGACGCTGATATAACCTCTGCAGTTGCGAGCGTCGTTAAATAAAACATAACATTTTTTAACAGCGAAAGACATCGTATCACTAATGAAGCTCCGAAGTACAGCAATCCAGTATAATCCGCAACGTACACGCGCAGTATTTTCATGGAGTGGGAAAAGGGGAAGGTAGGGGGTAAGTTTGATGCTTCGCTGAGGTCTGACGTCACTGCGGCAATGCCGCAGAAATGCCCACCGTTACTCTATATCGACGGAGCAAGTAATATGCAGAACGACTCAGTACGATCTCCTCACATAGCAATAGCAAGTTAGTAGCTGTTATTAATTCGTTATTCCATTAGATTGAAGAAATTAATTCATAAAAGGTTATATGGAGTTCTCGTTATTTTCTTCATTTCCAACAACGAATTCTTTAATGTCTACTACTACTAATAGATGTAATTCAATATTTTTCGTCCCTATATAAATACTGAAATCGATTACTTTTAGTAAGAAACGTCACAGAGAGAAGAGAGTTGCACAAGTTTGGGAGCTCTGAGAACTAATTTTGACTGATGGAAGATATTTTAATTGACTTGACGCAGATAGGTCGTGCGCCTCGCCTCTTCCTCCTCACGTCATATAATTACCTTGACCTTGTACACGCCGGGCAATGCGCCGTGGGCTGAAGCCAAAAAATTCTGGTAAACCGCCATGGATGTTACGTATGTGAAAATAAATATGTCCGATGTGATTTCGGTTATCATGTATCGAACAATATACGTAAAGTGTTAGGTGGCTTTTAATTCTCAGTGTGTGCTTATGGATTAATGGTAACGAACTTCGCAACATCCAATGGAAGCTAAGTAACTCATTATTTAAGTACTATTATCAAGGCCGTACTTTGATTAGATGGCAGGCCATTGGCCAGGAGTATTCGGATTAGAGTACAGCAAAATATATTAATAAGAAAATGATTAAAACAAAAACAGAGTCTAGAATGTCATTATCAGGCTTCGGTCCTGCGGACAGAAACGCATGAAGTTCAGAATGCATGACTATAATGTTGTGTTGGTCGAGTGACGTGGGTGATGGAGCGCGCCGTTACTTCGTGTCTCAACATGTACACAGTACGGCACAAAATATATTTCACTTTGTACAGATGCAGTATATACAGTACATTCCTAGTGTAGACAAATATCTGTCATTAAAGCATTAACGTGAGTTGTAACCTTCAATCAGGTGTCCCTACGCCGAAGTCTGTTACACGTACCGCAGCCAAGCAGCAATAGGCCTACACACAATGGTAATGCACATTACGGACCCACCTGTGCTGTTGCAGTCGGGTGACTGCACACGGGTCATGACGTCATTTATATTCCGTGTACTCTAAACCTCATACTGGTTACTCTGTGTCCCTAGGCCGAAGCCTGGCCATTATACACAGTGGAAGTGAGGCAACCCTGCAGATTTTCAGAGCGAATAGCTCATGTTATATGTAACAAAAAATTGTAATATATTGGTGGAAAGTCCATAGTTTTCTCAGAAAAAAAAAGTTTTTTTCCCCCCCCTCAATGTTTAACACCCTCTTATTCGGTAGCTATTGCAAGTAGGATCGTGATTTTTGTCCATATCGATAGAAAATCTAATGAAGAATAATTTATTCCTCTGTCGTATTTCAATAGCATGGACGGTTTTCGTGTAAATTTAATTTAAAACCACTAATTTGAAGTCACTGACCGATGAGACCAGCTTCCAACATTGAAACCAGAAAGAGCGATGGGAAGTAGTTCACTGAGGCAGACAGACCTGAGTTCGTTGACCTCTTACATCTGTATTACGAAAAGAAAGAAGAGTATGTTAGCGGCGATGTTGCCAGACTTCTGAAACTTCAAACTCAATTTTCTCATTTATCATGCATTTAATCACAAAATGCAATATAGGTTTTCCATTCATTTAAGTGTACCCTATCGTCCCTTTCAATCTGCGGGATTATTTTAATTCCACTCTGTATAATTCATCAGCATTAACAGATATTACACATAGGCTATTAGTCATAATACGTAGTGCGAGTTCGAAAGATTCTTGTTAAGAGTGGACTATTTTTTCGTAATAAAGTATTCAATACATAATACACTGTATAGCAATAGATTTAAAAATGGCAGCTTACAATACAGAGCAGGTTGAACGGTTAGAATGGAAAGAGACTGCTTAGATTACGTTAGTTCGTTGATTCTCCTGATGAAAAAACGACCCTGGTTACTATAGTGCATGGGCTGCCAAAAAATCATGTTAACGCTGACTCACTTGAGTGGCGTTGCTTACGTACAGTAAATGACTTCGGGAGGAAGAGTTAAATGGGGAATAGCAGTATGTACAGTAATTAGAACAGTGGTGAATTATTAATACGCTAAACATTATTGAGAAGTCATTATATATTCATTATGTACAAAATCAAAATTAATTAATTAGTTATATGAAAATGAATTAATTATAGATGTTCGAGTAATATTGTAAGTCATTAAACATATTCAAAATGAGTTAGAAGTAAATAAATGAACCACTAACAGTTCCAAATTAATTTAAGTCAAATACACAATCATCGTTATTCCGATATAAAAATAATGTTTTTTTTTTAAGTTGAATTGAGCAAAACAAAATCTGCTGAAATTAGTCCTCCTCAGTTTCACGTACTTTTCCAAGTAATATTGAATTGAAATCAGGAATTATGTTGCACGCTGCCAGCCGTAACTGGTTACAAAATATTTGTCCGTTATGGGAGTCTACATTTTGATTTTAACAGTTTTCGTTCTTGAGAAGAACCGCTCCAAACATGGCTTCCACAAAACTGGTGAAAGATAAAATCTTTCTGTGTTTCTTATATTATAAAGCATTTTATATTGTCACCAGCACTGCAGAAAAACTCTTCTTCCCACTGTAAACTAAAGCTTAATACAAACATACTTTTGATGTGCTTCACTACCTTTACTGTGTTCGTGTTTTAGTGATAATAAACAAGAGATGATGCATATCCGAGCTTCACGGGGACGCAGAAGGGTTGAGGGGAAGTTACATTGCGGGTTGCATAGTGACTACAGAACGAGATGCGAATCACTTAATGGACACCGATGCTAAAGTGCAGGCCTGTCCAAGGGAGCTGCCTGTCTTCGGACAGTTGACTAAGCAACAAGGTAATTGCACTGGAATGAAGAGCAGAGTCTTTGGTGTGACAGTAGTGCAACAAAGAACGGCTCTTCAAATACGGAAGAAACATGCAGAGAAACAACTTCCAGAGAGGAGTGCCTAGATAGTTCAAGTTCTTACCATATATCTCCTTCTAAACATTCATGGCGAAGTATAAGTGAATAGTTTTCAGAAAACACAATGAATTCCGTAGGCTATACATAGTTACGAAAGAACAAAAGAAGACTATAAATGCGACTGCAAGGAATATAAAGTTTCGCGAGAAAAGATGCGTTAGATTATAGACTTTATGGATAAAGGTGAAAACAAGACAAGCAAATACGAAAAAAAAAAAAAATTCAAGTTTTCGAAGTTCAAGGAGGTACGTGATGTCGGTGGAACGGTCCATTATTGGCATTTATGAAACTGAAAAAAAGAAGGCGCTATGCGAGTGGGACGGATGTATTTCAAAGCATGTAATGCATTTATAAAGTCTGAACCTCACAAGTGATACCAAGAAGGCACCACTTATGAGACATCTACGCCAGACGGTAATGGGGTAGGGTGGCGAGTTCCTTTCCCCGTCCAAAAGATGTCATACAACAGTTCAGCAGTGCGTCTGTCAAAACTGGATGACTGTATAACGACCAATTGAAAATCACGCGAAACTTTCTCCTTCAGAATTTTCACAACAGCGTAGGGATTGTAACCGGTGCGGTCTGTGAGCTATAGCTGTACTGCACAGTTATGTAAACACTGATATCTCACGAGAGTCTACGTACAGTGACCTACCACAATTGCAACGGCACCGGAGTATTCTAGTGTTGGACGTTCAAGGCAATCCGTATATACAGGCGTCACGCCGTACATTGGTGATTGAAGAGTTGCATAAGTACCGTGCATTAATAGTACACAAAACGTAAACAATTAAAACAAATTAATGTGTCTTCCATACGATTGCGAAACGTAATACGCAACGTATGGTCTTTTCCTACCAATTCTTACCTTCTGTGAAAGGTTTATGGTAAATGGAGGCGGGAATGTGACAGAGTTCCCTTGTAAGTTTTCCTCCAGAACACGAGTTTTACTCGTATTTGTACTTGTATATTTAACAGAACATATTGTTATCTGAAAGTTGTTTCTTTTAGTCTTATTATTTTAAGACAAGCTTTCCCTCAATCCATTAAGAACAAATGCTGGGTAACTTTCGGTGCTGGAGCCTGGACTTATTTCACTGGCATTATCACCTTCATTTCATTCAAACACTAGATAACTATAGCAGTTTATAAGTGTCGTGAAATAACCCAATTACAAATTATAAGTTTATTTCTGTGAATTATACTTCATAATTACTGTATTTATGTGGCTTCTTTTCCTTATACTGTAATTCATGTACTTTAATGCAGGTTCTGATATTTTGATAATTTATTATTATTATTATTATTATTATTATTATTATTATTATTATTATTATTATTATTATTATTATCATTATTATTATTATTATTAATACAAAGTACTTTTGTAAATAGTATTGGTGTAAATAATTGTTTATAGACCTAAGAGAAAAGTTATTTTTCTACACCTAAGATACGATAATACATTGTATTCTATCCAACATAATATACTTTATGTTTGCCCTTCAAGCGAAGACATTTTTTTTCTCTTGCTGGGTCTGTATTACATATTACAACAGCTCCAATCGACTGACATGGTATATGTTTGAGGGCAGAGGACTACCTCGCCAGTTGCTCTGTAAAACTGTTCTATTCTTTGCGCACATAAGAGATAATGTGCCTCAACTTCGAAGTCAAATTATTGCATACAAGTGTATTATTAATACAGGTCATATGATAACTAATGAACACATTATGTCTATATAAATAATGATAGAGATAGGAGTATGTATTTGTTTCTTTCTCCAAAGACCTAGTGCACTAAACAGTCTTATTAATATGAATTGTTTATAAAATCAATTCCCATTGCTAGATATAAAAGTAAAAGAATAAAATAAAAATTCAGAATAACGTAACATAAAACGAAGTATAACAATAGGCCTAAGCGCCATTTAGATATACCGGGTATCCATATTATTTACTTCAAAGTTTGAATTTATGACGGACAAAAGAAATATTAGAGAAGATTTCTCAAAATTGTTACTTTTATATTATAATTTCGCGAATCTCTACTATCGTCTATATCAGGTCTGGGCGCTAATATCTCAATTGAGTCACAGCAGACCACCTCTTAACTCCCCACTCCACCTTCTCTGGCTGAGACACTAATTTTAAAGGATATTTATTTATTATGCAATATTTCAGTCTACAATTTATCAACTTATTATTAAATAAAGAATTAACATCTATCATTTCACCATACATAACGTTTCCACATATATTTTCGATCTATTATAAGATCATCTTCAGGTGGGTTATCGTATGTATAATATGTAACAAAGTATGAACACAGGTGAATACAATGGGGTAATGTAAGTGCACATATACTGTAATGTATGTTAAAAATTATGTGGAGAGTATATGGTACAATAATAATATTAACTAGTGTTGTTCTAAGCAAAACATCCTCTGGTCGCCTAAAATCCACCACTGATGCACAGAGCCTTACTGTGCGTTTGTTTATAAGGCGGTGTAAGCGAAAAGGACATTGGCGGAGGTTTTTCCGTCCCTTTCACTTCCTCTTTTGCCCAGAGCTGGTCTTATCAAATTATCACTAGTCCATTAAGCCTCGCAAGGCAACAGATTGATATCAAAAGACTGTAACAGAGAATATCATTAAAGGGATTGTGAGGAAGCTTCAGAAACTTCATCGCCCACAATCTTCCCTTTGCGCACAGATCTCCCAGCAGTCCACCTATCCATGTCCACCGTTGTGGCTGAGGGGTTAGCGAGTCTAACTCCGAACCCGGGTTCGATTTCCGGTCAGGACGAGTTGCCTGGGTGAGGTTTTTTCGGGGTTTTTCCCCTCACTCTTATGGATGAATATCAGGTAACTTTATCAGGCGATTGGAACCCCACTCATCTTCGCCACTTCCTTTCCTCCCCCATCATCTTTTCCTCATCATCCCGTTTCTGGTTTTTCAGATCACTCTACCGGCGACCTCCCGAAGCTGCTGACTCTCTCGACCGGCCTCCGTGGAATGTAGTTCAGCGATGTTGGATGGCTTCTGCAATGTCACCCGAGGCGGACCTACTCGGGGGAGGAGTTTCGCCTCGGACCGACAGGGAGGCCTTGGGGGAATTTGCCGAAGCAGGAATGGTATATGGATTCTCTCGGCTGTAGGGACCGGTCGTTAAGGGGGTCACGTGGTTAGGACGGTGCGCGTAGGGGATCTGTGGCATGCAAATCATTCCATATCGAGGGTTAGCGTAATAGATCTCAATAGATCGCAGTGCTGGGTCATCCGTGTCCCCCTCAGTTAAATTCCATTCCATTCCACCTAACCATTCTTCTTTTCATTCATCCACCCATCTATCCTTCCATCCATCCATCCCTCCATACATCCGTGCTCGAACCTGCTACTATTTTAAATGCAAAATTTCTACACGATCTAACTGCGTGGCAACAATTAAGTTTTTAACAGTTCATGTGTTTATTGAATACTTACTATATATCAATGCGCGGCCCTCGGCGTAGTTCAAGAGGTAGGCGTATTTGTGTGCTGATCCGCTTGGACTGATTACCTGGTTAGGTTTATCCTAGGCTTTCCACAACTCTAATACGAATATCAGGTAATGACAAGGATCCTCAGGCGCATCTCACCTAATAGCATTTCATAGTGAATATTTGTTGTATCACATACGAACGCTGCTGAACGTTCCCCCTTAACGAACTGACCTATTTAAATTAATGTCTGAGACTTATTGATCCCTTGAATGAGACGAAGGAGCCTTCTCATTAAGATATACAGTAGATGACAGGGTAAACAACATGATTTATGAACCGTGACTACGTTTCGAATGGTAAGTTAAAATTATAAATCTAGATTAGGCCTACAAATTATTCATATCAGTTCGGATATTATGCTGCCTTGTCAAACACAACTCAATGAATACATCCCTTGAATTATTGATGGAGTGCACCTTGGAGCAGTTTTAAATTCAGTCTCAGTTTCTACTGCCGTCTCATACAATATGATGTAATAGGCCTGTATCCTATATGCATATCGTGTATATATATACACACACAATATATGTTTATTTATATATTTATTTACTTATTTATCTATTTATGTAATTTATTTTGACAGTGTTTAGACCAATAGACCTTCTCTTCCACACCACCAGAAATACAAATACAAGTGAACCATAAACAAAAAAACGAAATAAAATTTTACAGTTCATATTTGAAATTCCGGTAAGTTCTGTAGATTAATCATATACAGGGTGTAAGGGGTATAAGTGCCGTTCTTTTCACAGTCGTCGGGGACGGTCTACAGAATCAAAAAATGTCCATACAACATAGGGTCAAAACTTGATAGTTTTCCCTGAAAAAGATATTTCTTCTTTTATTTTATTCGCGTTATACTGCTTGTATCGTTAGTAAAATTATGAAAACAATTACATCAGTAGATATATCTAGCAAAGAGTTAATATTAGTTTGAATACATATTTGTGTGTTCTATAACGTTTTTGTGAAATTAAATAAAATTGCATGCTTAAATTTATTAATATTCTGGCGTGAGAGACGTGGCAACGTGTTCAGCAGGCAGTATTCTGCACAGACGTAAATATAGTTCAAGCTCCCTGTCCATAGTTCCACTGCCGAGCGGATAACAGTTCGGTACCAGGTATTCGATAAACAACTTACAATATCATTCACAGTTTAGGAATATGATACGTTATTAATTTATGGAGAAAGTATTCGTAATTCAAGTGAGGCAAGAAGATATACCGTCAATGATTTCCGCAATGAAGGTTACCTAATCGGCGAACTTTTGTAGCGGTTTCTCAACGATTATTAGAAATTAGGAGTCTCTTACCTCATTTCGAAAATTACACAAACACAAATTTCTTTAAAAATGGTACTGTTTCATGGAAGCGGGAGAGATTAAAATGTTGTATTTATATGTACATTTTGTGCAGTAAACCATTATTGTTTATTTTCTAGACGTACAATAAAAAATTGGACCAATATTACAAATATTGTTAAATAAAACGGAAATTTACCATAAAGTTCTATTAATGAAATTGAAAGTTTGTATTTGCTGTTCGTTTTATGTAAACAACGATCCGCCCCTGCATTAGAACAGAACATCTGTTTTGTACCGGTATGTCTGTATCCGCTGTGTACTTGTAAACTCCCTCCTCCCCATCCAGCAACGTTGCCAAACGCCTATTATTGTAAACTTTAATAATTAGTTAAATATTGCAATTAGAAAAAAATTGTGAGGACATTTTTTCTTCCTTATGACATGAACAATCATCAGTTAAAATAATGACACTTATACCTCTTACACTCTGTATAAATTTAATTTCTAGTCTAAAACGTATTTATTCGTTGCACTAAAATCAATATAATGCAAATATGTTGCTGTAAATATTTAATTAACGTTTTCGTCTTTTATGACATCATCAGATTAACATATAAAATATAGAAAAGCAATATCTGTTGCACAATGATGAAATTGTATAATACGTGACATTCAAGGCGGCTTATATTACAGCAATTGATATTACAAAGTCAATAAATTAAAATTAAAATGTGAAATATAGTGTAAAATCATGAGTTCCACTCATGTTCAAATCCTGTGCAATTGCAATAAATTGATATACATAAAATTACTTATAAGTTAATTATTCAGATCATGAATAAAACTTACGTTATAAATATCTTATTACACTTGTTGTGCATTTATGCTATCAATAGGGCTGTAGATGTGAAAAAAGTTACTGGATGTTATATACGACGTGTTTATAGATGTAAGATTGAGTTTGATGCCGTCTATGAGTAGTATGTACATATGTACAACGTATTCATAGCTGATATGTGTTGAAAATTGTTCATGTGTCGGTAATGTAACATACGTCGTAGATGAATTATATGTTAACTCGGCCTGTAAAAGCAATGAATACCAGCAAGTGTTTCTTGGACATAAAGGCGATAAACACTTAGGGCCATATTCATAGACATTTCGCAGCACGCGCTACGAGCGTACTAAGCTAGCCCCGACTATCCACTGGTTACTTATACAGAATTCAAATCATATCCTATCGCTAGCATTGGTTTATGAATACGAAAAACGCTGATCATCCACCGGAAGCCCGCGCTAAAAATGTCTATGAATACGGCCCTAAGGGCTTACATCTCTACTGCTACTAATGCCTTAACTTTCCGCTATCCTGTGAGACTTCGTAGCCTGTAACAGAAACTTTTCTTGTTAACTTACAATTGAAGACCTCTCCGGAATAAGGATGTAACCAACAAAACTGTGATTCCTGTTTCAGGAAAAAAGGAAACTAATTTCAGGGGCATATGTTTACCATTTGACTGAACAAAGATACAAATTTATTCAGCCATTGAACGTAATAATCTATTGTTACAAATAAATACTTAAATACTTTTAAATTACTTTTTCCACCTACATCATATATTTCAAGAATCTGATGTTACATTCTTTTTCCGGGAAAGTCTTCAATTATCGGTATCAAACGAAAACTATTTGCCTCAGGTACTGAATATTATGAATGTATTCCTTGTTTCTTAAGGATTAAAGGTAATTGGCTGTAAACTTTCCTTGTTATAGGTGGGTGAATTTTTACAGAAGCATTTAATTTTATAACGGTATTGCAAGTATATGCCTGGAATATTATTATAGACCATGATATCTTTTGACACATATTTATATAATATTTAAATGCCGATTTCCCTAAATATAAAAATTATATTATATAAATTACACAAAATCAATAACACACATGCATTTCAAAACCATATTCATTTTTAATGAATTCAATCATTTCCTTTAGTGCGTGACAAACTATTTAATTTATGTATGTCGTTTCAACGACAGTATAATGCAATGAATTATAAGCAGAAATACCAGTTCGCTATATAGCAAAGGAATTTTATACCTTGGAAGTGCAATAATCAATTTGGCATAACCACTGTAAACTACGTTAAAATGACAAAAGGGTGTGATGTTCCTATTCTACCAAAAATTGAACCCCGCTGTACTTGTTACCGAAAACGATATCACTTGACTTGAGTTTCAACGGATAATTTAAAAATACAACATATATACAATATATAAAATAGACTAGCATATAAAGATGTCCGTTATGATGGTAAAACGTAGGTCTACATATCCGGCTTTTTTATGTTTCATTCAACAAAAAAGTGAAAAGTCAAAACAAGTTAGTTGATGTAGCAGTAATGTATCTTGTTTTATACGAAAGTAGTGAAATGAAAAACAACGATATGAAGATCAGCCTCTAGGAGCTTCCAAGGCCTCGTTCAGGGCTCTGGCGGTCCCTATCGATCCAAGCTACCACGCCGGCGTGTTGCCAAGCTCAACTTATTCCCTGACCTGACCTTTACTTGAAACCCTACAAACCATTACTTGTGCCTTCTAAGTCTCTCAAATCTTATCCTTTCCGAATTATTGTGACAATGCTCTGAACACGGGAGATTTTGTCGTAATGGGTTTACATGAGTTCCACAAGTGCGGGGACATCTACAGTCGAGTTTTGCAAGTTGATAGATTGAACATGTGCTGGCACATGAGTTGCCTTTATTCTTAGAGCTTGTGGCGTGATGAGAAGAACGTTAGGAAAGATTACGTCTGGCTAATGAGCTACACACAAATGAATGAGTTACGTACATTATTAGGAATTCAATTTCGGTTCCTTTACGGGAATCGGAATAATTTTTACATTCGACAAATTATTTCATTCGACGAAACATTACAACTCACATCGCAAGGAGTTCGACTGTTCACGCAGACGGGTGAGTACAAATTGTTTAAACTTTATAAACTATAATTACAACATATGTAAATATCCATTTCTTTTCTATAACCAAGTATGCGTGTAACAACGTTACCCGTTGCGACTTGTGATGAATGTGTATCTTAAAATACAGAGCGTTTGCAAGGAAACAATTTTGCTCAGGTAAATGTCGTCAGCCTTTTTCTGTTGTAGCTCGAACGCAACTGTCAAGGAAATAGTGTGTACACTGCCTATGGATAGAGCGTGAGAAGGTTCAGTGTTGCATAGTATGGACAGATAGCACAGGCCGAAGGGACATCAAGGTTAGTGCATTAGTATACAGTTAACTTCCATTCAGTGGAGTTGAGTTTAGTTCATAGTTATTAGAATAGCGAATCTTCATTTACAGTATATTAAGTCTTATTAACGAAGAAATCGTACAAAATGTGTCGTACTATATTTATATGAAAATATGCTGGCTTTTAAGGGGAGTTGGTCATTATCGCATGCAAAATAATGGTAAAAATAGCCTCTTTTCAAGCAGTTATAAATATAATACTATTTATCACAGCTCTTTCATTTTTTAGTGATATATGTAAGCTTTGAAATGAAAAAGAATGGTTACTCTAGAGTAAATCTTTATCCTTAAATTATTTTTTTAATTAAGCACAATTTTTTTATAAATCCACTACATATCTGTAATTAGGTACATTCTATTCACTTATTATAGCACATATTGAATTGAAAATTTGACCACTTACTGCTAATAGATACTAAAACATACCCTACTAAAATTATTCATGTATCTATAATATTATGGGCATAGGGCTTATAGCAATCATCACCTTCAATAAATTAAAAAGGAATTGAAGATTTGTATAAGCCGTATGCCCATAATATTACATATATTTTAATAATTTTAGTAGGGTATGTTCTAGTATCTATTAGCAGTAAGTGGCCAAAATTTTAATTCAATGTGTGCTATGATAAGTGAATAGAGTGTACCTAATCACAGGTATGTAGTGAATTTATATAAAAATTATGATTGAATTCAAAAATTAACTTAAGGTTAAGATTTACACTAGATTAACCATTCTTCTTTCATTTTAAAGCTTAATGTGTATACATATATCGCTAAAAAAATGAAAGAGCTGTGATAAATAGTATTACAATTCTGACCGCTTGAAGATAGACTATTTTTACCATTATTTTGCATTCGATAACGTCCAATTCCCCTTAAGAACAATCTAATTCAACAATCAAGAATTTTGTGGAGAAAAAAGTGATAGAAGCAGTTCCATTTTGAATTTAAAAAAGGCGCATAAATCACGATCACGATTACATAAGCTATAAAAAGTTAGCTCAACAGGGAGGTGTATCCAAGACATAAACAACGAAGCAACGAAAATGTTATAGCTGAAGTCTTGTAAGACAACATTATTGTTTATAAATTGAATGGAACATCATGTGCCCAGAGTTCAGTTCTATTGATAGAGACGAAATGCACCGTGTGTCTAAAGCTGTAGACCTTTTTTCAAAAGATGTGAAATGTGCTTTAGAGAGGTTGGTCGATAGATCCACCATTTATTATAAGGTAATCATGTAAACTACATCTGTAATGTAATAGGCCTATGTAATTCGTGAGATTTTATTGCTGAAAGCTGACACTTTGCTTCCCCGTCACTCTTCGAACGTCCTCGTGTTAAGCGAAACCTGTTTCCAGACGTACATCCGTTACTTATCATGCATGATGTTGCTCCATGCCCTAGTTATAAGTGACTAATATCAAAATGTGACGTTCAAAAGATGCATGTAGGCCTAATGAACGTTAATACGACAGGGATTATCGTCCTCGGTAGCCGTTTAGACTGAGGTCCTCGGGTTCAAACACGGTCAAGTGCGATGGATTTTAAAGGGCATTAAAATCTTTAGCATAGCTTCCTCCAAGAGGTAAATAAAGCTGTAAGTATTGTGACGTAGATTTATGATACGTGAAAGAATTCTGTCCCTGATATAACACTCCAGAATTTGTCTGCAATTTTTTTTAAGCTGAAAGCGTCTTTAAATAAAACACTTCTCATCAAAGAAAATTGGAGTTTTCTATAGCAAGCGACACTAAAGGTTTTTTTGACGAAAAAAGTGGAAAAATTGTCCGATTTCGAGAGGGAAGATAGTTTTGAATATAAAGAATTCATATAGAACGTCAGTTGACTTGAAAACATATTAGAAAATTGCTAACATTTGAAAGAATTGATCAATGTTGGTAACCTAAAAGTGTTCGTTTAACACATGAAATAAAGAGAGAGATCATTTCAAAATGAATGAAAACGCACATTCCTCTTCACCTGGTAGGCATATATGCCCAAGGCATACAAAAGTCTAAACTAACCTAACCTGTCATAATTCGTATATGCTAGACGTACTAAAAACCTAAACTAACCTAACCTAATCTCATATATTCGTACATGCAGGACATACGGAAAGCCTAAACTAACCTAACCTAACTATCATGTCACAGATTCTCACCGTAGAACTTAGAAAAATGCAAGTTGAAAGTTTGTGTCGTGTGCTATGGAAAAGTCGAAATTTGCTTAATAGGTCAAATATAAAGATAATTCTAGTTCAGTATGTCGAAAAAGAACATTGAGAGAGACGTATAGATTTTCCGATAAAAATGTGAGCTTCAGTTTTTATACTGTATATATCTTAACTCTTCCGTTTTAAAGCCTAATGTCCTTGTCCTTTATAATGATTCTTTGTAAGCTTATTAATAAGGTCCATTTTCTTCGTCCCACAACTTTGGAATGAGTGTAAGTGTGCACGGGGTAGCCCATACAATATGGCACGTGCCCTTCAATATAGACTCTGCTCACAATCACAATTATACGGTCGCTCTGCAACAGGTTCCTTACTCCTAAACAAGTATATAACTTGCTTGTTCTTCTTAAGCAAAATATATATATATATTTTTTTACATTCCACGTAGATTGTCTGTCCAAAGGTATGTACTTTTGGTCTGTATAAAGTTTAATTTATTCATGTCAATACTGTAATAAAAATGTTCGAAGTTACTGCATTGAAAATTAAATTTTCGGTCATGAAGTTGATTTTTATACTGAGATTTTAAAAAATCGGCACTTACTCGCACAGAATTTTTGTGACCAAAATACAAAACAACATTTAGGTTTTTATCCCATATTGCGGTTTAACTGACAACGCGCGCCTTTTTTCAAAATACAGTATATATTTTTTGTATAGGTGACGGCGAGAAAAAGCGGCCTACGGTGATACGTAAACAGTTATTTGAAGTAATGCTCGAGAAGAAAGCTTTTCTGAATCCTTATGAGTATGTTTTGACTATATTATATATAGCAGAGTATTTACAAAGTGTTTTAAAGTAATTAAGAATTCTATTTGTTATTTTATGAATGATTTTAAGAAACGATGGAAGTTGTGCGGAGCGTAAGAAGGCAAGTTTCTGGCAAAAGTAATCAGAAGTGATTATAAATTAAGAGAGATGAATTTTGTACGAGGATGAAAAAGAAAGCCTGCAAATTTTGCTATTGACTTCTAATTCGGACATAAGATTCTTCAGCGTGTTATAAATAGACTTCGAAGTTGAGGCATATAAACTTTGAAGTCACGTGCACACAGGACAAAGCAATATTTACAGAACAGCTGGCAAGGTAGTCCTCTCCCATCATACACACACCGTATCAGTTGGAGATTTTGTAATATAGGCCGAGCAAATAAATTAGTACATTTTCGGCTGAAGGACAAACGTAAATATTATGTTGGCTAGAATACAATGTACAGGGTCCGGCAGAAATATCTCTCCGGTTAGAATTGGCCGCCATACAGGTTTCATGATAGTTGTGCTTGAATGGTATATAATCTTCGAGCAACACAAGCCTTGCCATTTAAGATACCATCATGGTGTGGGCAGGTGAGCATCGTGCAATTTGTTGTTGAGGATTTTTAAGAAATGGTGACTGTGATTACAACGCTGTGGAAATTTCGTACCCATTTTACAGTAGGTGGTCACAAAAGAATGCTTGATAGGAAAACCGTACTGATGTGGGTGAGAAATGTCAGACAAAAGGTTCAACTTTCAAACAGAAGTCGTCCGGTAGATGTCGCAACGTTCGGGCTCCCGAGAATATCGCATCATTGAGGCATGCTGTTACCACATCTCCACGACGTTCAACAGTTAAACATGCTCTGGTATTATGATTATTTGATCGGAGTGTCAGACGAATCTTACACCTAGATCTCAAGTTCCATCCCTACAAAGCTACGGTGGTTCAGGAACTTCGGCAACGTGAATGGCTCAACCGCAAAGATGGTTGCAAGACCATATTGGACAATGTTCCAGGCGATACTGTTGTGCTCAGTAATGAATAAGCATTTGTCGAGCTGTGTCAACAAACGAAACATTCCATATTAGTCCCCAGAAATTTCCCGAGAAATGCATCAGCGTCCTCCCCACAGCGAGCGTGTTACTGTTTGGTGTGCTGTTACACAATTTGGAATGATAGAGCCATGCTTTTTGAGGAAGAAGGACGCACAGTTACTGTTTGAGGAGTGTATAGCTCATGAGGGCAAGCATTTGGACGATATTATCTTTAAAACAAAGTGATGTCAAAATAGCAAACCTCCTTCTGTAAGATGGTAAAATAAAATTTAGAATAGGATCTATGTTGCTCTTACTTATGTTTCTAATGGGGGATATCATTCTGCCGGATCCTATATATTAGCGACTCTAAAGTGTAGAAACACAATATTTTCTTAGACCTATAAACATTTATACAGAGCAATACTGTTTAAAAATTGATTTTTAAAATGTATTATTATTATTATTATTATTATTATTATTATTATTATTATTATTATTATTATTAGAACGTACAACACGTATAGTTAAAATAAACGACATAAATAGAGTAATTATTGCAAAGTATAAATCACAGAAATAAACTTGTCTTAAAATAATAATATTAAATACCGATAATGTTCTAGTACTATGAAAGGTACAATATTTAGGCCCGATTGTATAAACCATTTAATCTTAGATCAGAGGTTAAATTGATCCTTGTTTCAGCTGAACTTGGAATTTTGTGTTGTATAAAGTCTAATCTGAGATTAATTTGTCTCAAACTAAAGTCAATTTTGACTGAAGAAATTTCTCCGATTAAGTTAGATGATCCAAGTTCAGTTATTTCTTTTCTGTTTGAAATATACGAGTGACAGATTGTGCAAATAAAATATCCATTATTATTAATATCAATAGATATGATAGATACATTTATATATATTTCTTTCAATTTCTTGCCTTAATACACAAACAATCTTATATTTTATAAGGCTCTATCGTGTTCAGCAATATCAAATAACATAACCTATAATTATATTATGTTTATAACAACCATGAATTATTAATGGATATGATAAATTTTCAATTTACTGTATTACTAAACGAAACTTGTCGTTTTATAAAGCTTTATTATGTTTAGCAGTATCAAACACCATAACATGATAACAACTTGGAGAACAGTCAACCTTCTTCTTATTGTCCGCCATTATTTACATTGCACAAAAAACCAGTGTCTCCAACAGAGTATACGGAAAGTCGCCAAAAAGTAGTTGTAAAGTCGCTAGATTTCTCATTATCAACAAAGAAAGATTGAATTTTGTCACTATTGGGGTGCTAAAAAGGTCACTAAATCCCTATTTAAGCAATATAAAAGTTAAAAGAAATTGTTGTTGAAAAAGAGTTAAAGTCGCTAGATTGGCAACACTGAACAAACCTGTATAACATGGTCCGCGCATCACGTATTTCACCTGTTTATGCGATGTTGCCAGAGCCTTTTCACGTGAACTTAGATTGCATTTGAACCAAGGTAATTTGATCGCAGAAAAGTTTTATACAATAGAAGAAGTATCTGAACTCGGTCCACTTTTCGATCTTCGATCAAAGTTGATCTTTAGTCAGGGAGTTTTATACAATTGGGCCTTATACAAACATTTAGGCCCGGATTGTATAAACCATTTAATCTTAGATCAGAGGTTAAATTGATCCTTGTTTCAGCTGAACTTGGAATTTTGTGTTGTATAAAGTCTAATCTGAGATTAATTTATCTCAAACTAAAGTCAACTTTGACTGAAGAAATTTCTCCGATTAAGTTAGATGATCCAAGTTCAGTTATTTCTTTTCTGTTTGAAATATACGAGTGACAGATTGTGCAAATAAAATATCCATTATTATTAATATCAATAGATATGATAGATACATTTATATATATTTCTTTCAATTTCTTGCCTTAATACACAAACAATCTTATATTTTATAAGGCTCTATCGTGTTCAGCAATATCAAATAACATAACCTATAATTATATTATGTTTATAACAACCATGAATTATTAATGGATATGATAAATTTTCAATTTACTGTATTACTAAACAAAACTTGTCGTTTTATAAAGCTTTATTATGTTTAGCAGTATCAAACACCATAACATGATAACAACTTGGAGAACAGTCAACCTTCTTCTTATTGTCCGCCATTATTTACATTGCACAAAAAACCAGTGTCTCCAACAGAGTATACGGAAAGTCGCCAAAAAGTAGTTGTAAAGTCGCTAGATTTCTCATTATCAACAAAGAAAGATTGAATTTTGTCACTATTGGGGTGCTAAAAAGGTCACTAAATCCCTATTTAAGCAATATAAAAGTTAAAAGAAATTGTTGTTGAAAAAGAGTTAAAGTCGCTAGATTGGCAACACTGAACAAACCTGTATAACATGGTCCGCGCATCACGTATTTCACCTGTTTATGCGATGTTGCCAGAGCCTTTTCACGTGAACTTAGATTGCATTTGAACCAAGGTAATTTGATCGCAGAAAAGTTTTATACAATAGAAGAAGTGTCTGAACTCGGTCCACTTTTCGATCTTCGATCAAAGTTGATCTTTAGTCAGGGAGTTTTATACAATTGGGCCTTATACAAACATTTAGGCCCGGATTGTATAAACCATTTAATCTTAGATCAGAGGTTAAATTGATCCTTGTTTCAGCTGAACTTGGAATTTTGTGTTGTATAAAGTCTAATCTGAGATTAATTTATCTCAAACTAAAGTCAACTTTGACTGAAGAAATTTCTCCGATTAAGTTAGATGATCCAAGTTCAGTTATTTCTTTTCTGTTTGAAATATACGAGTGACAGATTGTGCAAATAAAATATCCATTATTATTAATATCAATAGATATGATAGATACATTTATATATATTTCTTTCAATTTCTTGCCTTAATACACAAACAATCTTATATTTTATAAGGCTCTATCGTGTTCAGCAATATCAAATAACATAACCTATAATTATATTATGTTTATAACAACCATGAATTATTAATGGATATGATAAATTTTCAATTTACTGTATTACTAAACAAAACTTGTCGTTTTATAAAGCTTTATTATATTTAGCAGTATCAAACACCATAACATGATAACAACTTGGAGAACAGTCAACCTTCTTCTTATTGTCCGCCATTATTTACATTGCACAAAAAACCAGTGTCTCCAACAGAGTATACGGAAAGTCGCCAAAAAGTAGTTGTAAAGTCGCTAGATTTCTCATTATCAACAAAGAAAGATTCAATTTTGTCACTATGGGGTGCTAAAAAGGTCACTGAATCCCTATTTAAGCAATATAAAAGTTAAAAGAAATTGTTGTTGAAAAAGAGTTAAAGTCGCTAGATTGGTAACACTGAACAAACCTGTATAACATGGTCCGCGCATCACGTATTTCACCTGTTTATGCGATGTTGCCAAATCCTTTTCACGTGAACTTAGATTGCATTTGAACCAAGGTAATTTGATCGCAGAAAAGTTTTATATAATAGAAGAAGTGTCTGAACTCGGTTCACTTTTCGATCTTCGATCAAAGTTGATCTTTAGTCAGGAAGTTTTATACAATTGGGCCTAGAAAACAATATTATGTCCTATTTGCTATAAATCTTAAGTCCTGCATGAGTAAAACTCGTGTTCGGAGTAAATCCGTACTATTATTTTTCTCGCGGTATATGGCATTTAAATCATTCTAATCTATCTGATGATATTTTTTCCCCCTTTCTTAACTGTAAATGAGCACAAATGCTACTCAGGTGTAAATTTTTCTGACATTTTGTATATTCGATTTCCTAACCGTTTCAAATGTATATCATTTTACCTTTTAGGTTTGTTTCCAAATTATATGCAATAGCTACACTTTGTCAGGTCTGGCAACGTTTTCATAAGGGAAGCTAAATTTATATATATTAGGCCTAGTACATAGCTTAATAAATTATTATGAAGAAAGAAAGATATTAATATTTAAAATGAAAATAACTGAAATATTGCATTTGACGAGAAATTAATATAGTAAGAAGTCAAAATTAAAATTTTGTAGGTTAACTTGATAATTAAATGGAGAGAACTGAGAATCAAATGAATTACAAATTACAATACATAAACTATATCAAATTTATATTTATTAATACTAATTTGAATTACTATTCTAAATATTCCTTTAATGTTTAATTTCAATTCTTACAAGTTATAATTTCTTAACAATTCTTATAGGCTATATTTCAAAATAAATTTATACATTTTTACTCCATAATTAAGACATTATTTCTTTTTCCAGCAGTGTTGATACATTCTGCCTCTTGTAAAATGTATTTTATTTTAATTCTTATTTTATTTAATTTCTTTGTGGAAGAAAATTAATAACGTAATTTAAAAATTTGTTTCAATTACATTTCGTTTTCGGCATCGCAATGACTCCACGTTGTTCCAAATGTCCAGGTTCAGTGCTAATATCACAGCCTAGTATACAGTCATGAAGCTTGAGTTTATGAGGGTACTAGAAACAATAGACTGTGCAGGTACTATTTCGCATTGTCTGTAATGAAGCGATATTAGCGATCCTAGTGGTTAGCAACTATCAACGGATGCATATTTACTACGTATTGAGCTTCGTGACTGTATATAGTAGACTGTGCTAATACTACGTACGAAAACTTCAATGTCATCCATAGACAGACAGCACAGTGGATAGAACGATAGAAGATGGCAGAAGTAAAGAAGCCCTAGCCTGTTCCCCCACCTCCATCCATTACTGCGATATCAGTTAACCTGTATCTCCGCGACCTCAACTTCGAATTCTAGTTATAAATCTATAACATAGATTTCTGTTCGAATGCAGCGTTCCTAAATACAATATTTTTATCTCCTTGCAATATCAATCGTTTCGGCAGGGTTTTAGCCCTGAAACTAATGGAAAACATTAGAAACATTGGGAGACTACTTTAACATCGTTGTAGGCAGAGAATATTTTTCCACTTCTAAATTAAAAGATACGTTAAGAAGAGCATAGGCTATTATGTATCCCCGATAATGTTAAGTTGTAATGTTCCTGGTTCTTAGATAACTAAGTGAATCGTCACACACAATTTTATTTAAAATGCAGCTAATAACTTATACAGTACTTTTGTTGTAATTTGCTGCAGCGCCCTTGATCGCTGCGGAGAAATATGGACCTAGACGAAGTATTGGACGAGTTAAAGCACTTCGGAAAGTTCCAAGCTACCAACTATTTGCTGCTCAGTGTGGCTATTTTGTTCGCAGCGATGTTTGAAGCCAGCTTCATCTTCACTGCTGGAGATCTCGACTACAGGTAAAACAGAAAACTCTTACGATTCGCATTCTCTATTGCTATTGAGATATCTATTTGACCTTCTCGATCCATTCAATAATATTGGGTGACGATATTAATGTATAAATATTTTTGTAGTTACCAAAACAGGTTATAAAGGTATCGATCAACTTCGGAACGAAATACGTAATAGCAACACTACTTAGTATTGTATGTTCAGTTATGGTTACACCGAATACTTTGTATCCAGAGTCCAGTCCTGTGTTCTGTGTCGAAAGGGGTAAATATGTAGACAAAATGATATCTAAGGTAATTTTTAAAATGACATGTACAATTTTCACGTAGCCTACATAAGACGATACATTTTTATTCTTTTCTTTGAGAAGAGGAAGAGCTACAATCCAGCGCTACGACCTAGTATATCTAAGGGTAAGAACGCGTTGGAGCAACGATAAACGATGAAAGAAACGATCTAGCGACGCTTTGGTATTATCAAAGAATCAAGTGTTCATATCGGAGCAACGAGGACGCGGGAAGCCAACATTTTGATTTATCAGTAGAAGATATTCTGTGCATGCACTTAATGAAAGAAGATATATAGGAAATATCAGCTGTTAAGTTCAAGGTTAATATAACTTAAATACGTACAAAATTAAACCCGTTTCTCATCCCAAAGATAGTATAAATTCGTTGTGTTGTAATTGGTTCTTGTGATCACATAACATATGACGAATAAATACACAACTGATCAATTTGCCAATATTTACAACAATTAATTTAATATGCCGAAATAATAATAAAACGATTAATATTCGGATATATTGATAACCACCGGTCATTATACAGATTAATATTATCTTAATCAGAGATCATATAAACGACAAGAGCAAAGAAAATGGAACTTTTCTTTTTCGTCGCTTTTATCGTGTATCTTCGCTTTTATCGTTACTCCAATATGCACACCTCAATGACAATGCATGCTTCAATTCTCTCTGATGTAACATCGCTGATTCTTTTATCGTTTATCGTCGCTCCAACGTGTCCGTATCCTAATACGTTTATCCTCTGTAGTAGTTATAATAGGTTGGGGTGAAGTAGTATGGATTTCCGATTCTGATATACTGTAGAACGCCTTGGTGCTCCGGGCTCTGGGGCTTATTAGGTATTTGTCTGAGGATTGTCACCTGGACCATCTGTTGGATTTGAAAAATCATCGCATATAGTATAGGCATACAGGACGTATAATGTAAGGCTAAGTACGACTCATTCGGATCCTGTCCTCCTAAAGCAGAGCTTCACAGAGTGCACTGCACTGCGCAATGTACTTTGCACGCGCATTAACAAGACAGTACTGAAGATGTCGGTGCAAACTGTATACTTAAAGGTGAAATAAATAAATGTAAGTTACATATTTATTTACAAATTTGTTTTTATTAAGTCTTGAGTAATATCTGACAGGAAGTGTGTTGAGGTAACTTGAATATTTTTTTTTTTTTGACAGAAACATAACACTTAACATAAAAGGTAGCCTATTGATGTTTCTTTCGTTATTTTTTTTTTTTGCGATGATATCAGTTATACCAGGAGCAATAGAAACCCTGAAAATATGGTTTAAATGAGCATCCGAAATAGAATTGCGCAAACGTAATTGCATGTTCGCAAAAACAAACTCTGTATTTGTCGTAGCTTAATTTTCCACGAGTTCTTTAATGCACTGGAATGGGTCACATTCCCTTTTATGGAGTGATATCTACCAATAAAGTTTCTTAACAAATCCTTTGAATTTTATCCCTGACTGTTAATACTGCATGTTAACTTCTTGGCCTTGCAAATTACTATTCAAAGTGTTAAGTGTTCGAAAATGTCAACAATACTTTTATATTGCTGGTAAAATTCATGTTCTGGGAATAATAAGTTAATTAAGTAGTAAAATATCGCTGCAATCGAAAAGTACTGGGAATAAATTTGAATAAGGAACAAAAAAAAAGTTTCCTTCCCAGACAGGATTCGAACCACGAAAGTCTTAGTTACCAGTCTATCGTGCTCTGGAGTGAACAAGGCTCTGAAATCAGCTACAAGGGTCGGTCCGGTTTTTTATGCCACTACTGTATGTATCTAGCCAAATACCAACTCATATAACTAATTCCATTACTGAATTTAAATACTATTATAGTCACAATCATGCCATGGTATGAAAGAAAAATTTCACAACCTCGAGCGGGAATCGAACCTGCGACTTGCTGTTTTTCGGTCAGGCGCTCTACCACTGAGCTATCGAGTTCGTCTCATGCCAAAGGCTTGGAATTATCCTTTCATACTTGCGACTCTGTTATAGAGTACTGTCCATAGCGTCTGATTAGTCAGCACTGCTTAGTCGCAGGTTCGATTCCCGCTCGAGGTTGTGAAATTTTTCTTTCATACCATGGCATGATTGTGACTATAATAGTATTTAAATTCATTAATATGTCACATCAACGGACGTATATACTTCATCAAACATAGTAAGAAGAAGATTAATTCCATTACTCTTGAAAATCGCGCAGTCGATACAACGTCGTTAAGTAATATATTTTTAAAATTCTACTTTCTCTTTGATCAGCCCAGCTATTTCCCTGGGATTTATGTGTTACAGGTGCCGCGCAAGGTAGGGTCAGTGATGGGGCTGACATTTTTAATCTTATGACTATATATATATATATATATATATATATATATATATATATATATATATATATATATTTTAATATTTATATGCCACACGTATGGAGTAAATTTGACGAAGTTATATAGTGCCTAAAATGCCTATTTGACCGTTACTGCCTATTCCTGTACTAGTCTTTCTTAAAGTTCCTATTTTAGAAAAATTTATACTGCGTATTTAATTATTATTTTTTTTTCTCAGTTTATTCTCAACTTGCGCTAAATTTCTCTCATAGAATAAGAACAGAGAACAACATGCAACACCAAAAGATGTTAAACTTTGCAATATTTCAAAATTCAAATATGCACCTGTGGTATCAGTGGATGTCGAACGTTCTTTTTCTGCATATAAAATGGTTTTAAACAGCAAAAGGTATAACTTACGGTCCCACCCATTTAGAAATTATTCTTGTAATTTATTGTCATGCCAATTATAGCAGCCAGAACGAACAGGAATGGAAGTATTAAACAAAAAGGGAAGTTAATTATCTCATTGTCGTATTAATATTTGAAGTTCAGTGTTTTTATATATTTTTAGTCATGAAAGTAACTGATCAGAGATTTATTCAATGCTTAATTTAATTTTTTAGTGCCCATTTTGTTTTTATGAGTGCCTATTCCGTTAGAATAAGTGCCTATTTTTTCTTTAGAAGTTCCTGTTTTCGGCGTCTAAAATACACGGTTTTAATGCCTAAACAACCGAGGTCTACTTATGACAGAGCTTCTCATGTTCTCCCCCGTATGGAGGGTTGTTCCTTCTGCTCAAATATTCGACGACTATTACAGATTTCACCCATAACCCTGAGCAAGGGTTGTCTCTTCTTCCATCTTATTGTTAGTCGTACCGAAAGTTTTCTTCGCCTCTGATAGATAGGCAGACACTTTCACTGAAGATGGAACAGCCCATCAGGTATAAACCTTGAAGAAGGAAAGAAGAAGATAATGATGTCGATAATGATTTTTTTTCTTTAATTCAGTACTATTGCATTATAACTGTTTACCCAAATTCTTTGTAATTACGAATACCTTATATTATTCATTTTCTGAATTTCCTTATATGAACTATTTTTCCATCAATTCATGTTTATTGTTAGTGCAGATACATATCGTCGTTGTTCCTGCAATAACTCTTATGTGACATATTTATCGATTTTCAGATTTTTGTTCTATTAAATAACTTAAATAGTGATATAGCAAATAATAAAATCTCCTATATGTAATTATATTTTTTTCTTTCGAAAATATAAGAATTCACAGTCTCCTATGTACGGCTGCCATATGATGTGTTTTTTCTTCCTACTGAAAGATTTTATATTTTGCACATACGGGTTCCTGCAGGAACAACAACGATATATTGATATCACTTGTCGCTTGTCTCTTATCGCTTGCTTTTATGTGTACTCGTATGCACTATGTCCTTGTCTGTCCATTATCATCACCAAAATATCTTACCACTACTATCAGTATCATCATAATAATCATCATAGCCACCGGCGTAGCTCAGTCGGCTGAGGCGCTTGCCTGCCGATCCGGAGTTGCGCTAGAGCAGGCCTGCAGAACTGTAGCTCTTGACAGCGACTGCTTTCCTCTCCTTTCTCACCCCACCCACCTTTTCTACCTGTGCGTCACGGCGTTCTAGTTATGCTCGGCTGCATCAACATTCATTCTCGGGGCGGAAGTCAATCATCCCCAGTAGAAGTGGAGTGAGGCTGACGTCATAGTTCCCCTACTTTGCTAGTTATGCAGGCCTACGCTAGAGTGTGGGTTCGATTCCAGCTTGGGCTGATTATTACCTAGTTGGGTTTTTTCCGAGATTTTTCCCAACCCTAAAGCAAATGTCAGGTAATCTATGCTGAATCCTCGGCCTAATCTCACCAAATCTCACCAATTCCATTGACAATAAATAAGAGAGTAGTTATACTGCGTCGTTAAATAACAAACTAGAAAAGTCATCATCATCATCATCATCATCATCATCATCATCATCATCATCTTTAAGGAGAAGAACGAATCATGTGAGTGAATTATTACGCTGACTACACTAAGATTCGCTGAATATCCAGATTCCGAGCAAGCAACTCACTCGTCCCTAAATTAGTCCTTCCGCACTTACCCTGTCGGTGATTGTGGATGCTATGGAATGGTAATGAAATGGAGATCGACAGTATGATATTGCTCCGAGAAAACCAAAACTGCGTCCATATTCGTCACAAGTATTACTTGTGGATCTTTGAAAGAAATATTGCAGACCTACAGGGATTCAAACCCGAATTGCCTATGCTACAGGCTGATCATTATATATTATACACTACAAAATAGGGAGATATACAGGATGGAAGTGAAACAGCCTTGCAGATTTCCAGAGCGAATAGTTTACGTTGTATGTAACTAAAAATCTGTAATATCATATTGGTGGAAAGTTCATAGTTTTTCAGAAAAAAAAAAAAAGTTTTTTTTTTTTCCAAATGTTTAACAGTCTCTTATTCGGAACTATTACGAATAGGATTGTGATTTTTGTCCATATCGACAGAAAATCTAATAAAGAATAATTTATCACTCTGTCGTGCACGGTTTTCGTGCAAGTTTAATTTTAAAAACCTCTAAATTCAAGCCATTGCACGAAGCGAGCAAGTGGCAACGTCTTGGCAAAGAGCAGCTCACCTACCGACACTCACAGAGTTCATTGACCTCTTTCTTACATCTGTATTACGAGTAGTGTGTGTTAGCGACGATGTTGCCGGGTTGCTGAAACTTCAAACTTATTTTCTAATTAACCGTGCATTTAATCACAAAACCTAATATAGGTTTTATATTCATTTCCTGTACCCTATCGTCCCTTTCAATCTGCAAGGTTCCTTCCATCCTATACATAAACATCAGCAACAACGGGATTATCGATGATATATCATCTCACTTGACGGGATGTGTCGGAAGAAAAACAATTGTTTGTGTACATCTGAAGTATGATTAGTGTAATACGTAGCTGATCAGCGATGAAGTGGGGAAAAAACTGGCCATCTTACCCCATTATCTCCTGACTTAGCTTCCTCATGAGTGACGACTTATTGTATCACTTATGAGGTTCAGACTTGTTTTCAGACATTTGACTAAACAACATATACAGTATAATTATAAAATACACTCATTCTATGCCTTCATTAACCCAGCTGGACCAACACTGCAATATGTTGGACAGAAATACTGTAGTGAGGCATCTGATCGATTCAGAGACCGAAAACTTGTTGTGGTAGTACTCAACATTATCGCGAGAGTGGAGTAGAAGCACTCTGTGGATAGGAGCGCTCCTGTTGCCCATGTGCGAAACTATATGCTTCAAAGAAACAGTTTCGCCAACGGCAAAGAAATTTCATGGAATCTAAGCTATAAGATCAATGCTAGATGTTCCTGTGTGAAATTCGTTTTAAAAATCATTTGAGCGTTTTAGTGAGATTTGAATAAAGTATTAAAATTAAACCATTTAGGACTATAACATTTCGTTGCATGTTTACATTTATTTTGGGAGACCGGAGGGGGAAAAAAAAACCTTTGGGGAGGCCGAGACGTAGATGGGAGGATAATATTAAAATGGATCTGAGGGAGGTGGGATATGATGATAGAGTGAATTAATCTTCCACAGGATAGGGACCGATGGCGGGCTTATGTGAGGGCGGCAATGAACCTGCAGGTTCCTTAAAAGCCATTTAAATTTAAATTTAAATTTGTAAGTATGTTTACATTTATTTAAGAACTAATTCGCTGAACTCACTGTAGACACTTTTGAATGGACAGCAGGGCATCTTGCAAATGAAAACTTTACGCGAAATTTAGATGCGAGTCTTCATTTCTTTATTCTAATTATTTTAACACCTTTCTATTTTTGTATTGTGTTAAATATGAAGAAGTGTTGTGTTGCTAAAAGATCAATTTGGAGATTTTCACGAAAATAAGTTTTCACCTTAATCACAAAAATGCTTAGGCATGCCATTTGCCTGTCTACAGCGATTTTTTCGTAAGTTCTGATCGGATTTTGTTATATTCAGTAGCTCCAATTATCTTTATCCGCCAACGATGCACATCAAAATATAATTTTAGTAAAATTTGTTGGGTCTCTATTTGAAATTAAAATTCACTACAATATTCAGCAGACGACATTCTCTGTAATTTCTGTATTAGCGTACTTAAAATTAAGTGATAAACGATACAGTGAATTTATTTTCGGCAGAAAAACGTTTTGTTAACAGAAATTTTTATACAGAATTATTTCTACTTTTCGTTACGAATTTTGTAGAAGTGCACCCTCTGGCCGTAAGTAGATAGCCGAAAGAAAAAATAACCTTTCATTGTTACAGGATTTTCACTCGGTTGTAAAAAGGTTTTTACATGTGGGTGAACAACTGAAGTGAGATTTGAAAGGTTTTGAATGAAAAGCGACGGGATTGCTCAGAGGTTCATTATTCATTCAATCATATTGTTCTGTCTAAGAGCAGGTCTTTCACTGCAAACTCATAATTCTCCAATCTTTCCTATTTTCCTCCTTCCTCGTAGTAAAAATGAAAATACTCATTATAAACCGTTATTGTAGGCTACTTATAATTGTCATAAATATAAAAATAAAAGTAATAGTGGAAGAGAAGGCCTGATGGCCTTAACTCTGCCAGGGAAAATAAAACTATTATTATTATTATTATTATTATTATTATTATTATTATTATTATTATTAACCCATACAATGCACAATAAATGGTGAAATGTTTTATTTTAGGAATTTAAAATATTGTCAATGAAATGTAGTTTTAAAGAAGAATTGCGGGTTACAATAATACCCTTAAATTAGTTAAGAAGAAAAATATTGACTTTTAGAAGAACCAATAAGCAATCCAGTTTTAGAAAACATTCACAATTATAGAACAAAACGGAGATATGTTTTCAGAATGATTTCTGAAGAATATTTTGCGAAATGCTAAATTACCATCCACGAGAGAAAAGATCTTTGGGCCGTCCGCTAAAACTGTGGAATGAGACCATAACAAGCTATAAGGCCTAATACAAGACTGGATGAAGGAAAAGAATAAGAAAAAAAGAAGGTGTCTTTTGTATGCAATTTAGAAAACGAAAGGTTTTCTTATTTCTGCGTACATTAAATTGTAGTCTCTCATTTATTAATGACTTTTGAATATAAGGGCCCCTTCATACGGGACCACTTAGTGGCGCGTTAGGCCCTGCGGATGCGCGTTTGAAGCCTTGCTTTACACTAGAGAATTTTTCAGTCTTCCAGTGAACATGAACATAGAAGGACATAGGCACTTTTGACAAATTTGCTCGTACGGATTAAGAATGAACGTAAAAATAGAAGAGTCTGGGTACATCCATTGGTTTTGGAAAGACTGAATCGAGGACTATTTCATACTTTGTTCAGTAATTTACATCAGGACGATGGGAAGCTTTTTTTTCCCCCCTTATCTAAGAAGTCATTTCAAGAGCTTCTAGATGGAATTAACAATGAAATTCGAAGGAAAAAAAAATAAGAAAAAACCGTGGCACAATAAGCTGTATACTGTATAGCCTACACCGTCACAGTGTAACGAATTGGTGGCCCAACAGTCGTGCGTTAGCAGCGTCACAGACGCACCACTCATGCGCCACTAAAATAATGGCGTCGCTGTGACGCCGTGTGAAATCAACAATTTAATTCTTGGTATCGCGACGGAAAGCGCCAACAGTGGCGAAGCCCAACCACTCAGAGCGTCTGTAGCGGCACTGTTCTGTGGTTGTGTGTGAAGGCCCCCCTTTATATCCATTATTCACAAGCGGCAGCGTTTCTAAAAGTGGCCTTGTCTGAATGGGCTCTTAATCTTCTTATGTTGGTGATTTATCAAATTGTTTCATTTAAGGCCTATGTAGACTACTATCCAGCTTGTATATTTTAAATAACAGTTAAAAACTATAAGAACAATGTCGCAACATGATAGAGGAACTGAATTGTTACGAAACGCGTAAAAGGTAAGAGAAAGTACCATCTTTACAACACTAATTGTTTCTTCTCAATACATTTTGCTCTGACGAACCATTTTATTGCACAGGCTATGAAGGAATAATCTGTGATTTAAGAACAGCATGTTTTATCAAATGAAGTTTGTTCCCCAGTGCAAAAGGACGTTCACAGAATGTGTAGCAAAATAGTATCTCCCCACTTAAACCTCATCTGGTGCTAAGCGTGTGAATCGTGCGTGACAAACAGCTGATCATTGACCACATCCATGTCTGCAATTCGAAAGAACTCTCAGTGCAAGGCTAATAATAATAATAATAATAATAATAATAATAATAATAATATAAAAATGAAAATATATATATATTTATTTATTCTGGTGTAGTTAAGGCCATCAGGCCTTCTCTTCCATTACACCATGAATACAAATATAAATATAAATGAAAATAAAAAATAATAAAAATAAAAAATAAAAAAATAAAAATAAAATAAAAGATACAAAATAAAAATAAAATCAAATAAAAAGTAAAAATAAAATAAAATAAAATAAACCAAAAAAATATAAAAATTAAAAATGCAAATGCAAATATAAAAATAAAAACAAAAATAAAAAATCATCTAGAGTCAAATTCGGATACACTATAAGTTAATACATAGTTGAAATCTAATCCTGAGAAAAGAGAAAAGTGGTTCATAGGAGAATGAGGGGGTGAAAGAGCAAAAATAAGGAGTAGAAGTGAAAGCAGAAAAATGCAGTGATGCAGCAATGTGAACAGCGATTACTCTGAAATAAAGTTACTAAATAATTAAACTACTCAATGTATATAACTGCATATAAAGCCCGAATTTTATACAATACTAGCTGAAAGTACCCGGCGTTGCGCGGGTTTTCCTTTCTGCTTCTATTTTTAATTGAACTGGTTATTAAATTTTCGGAAATCTCAAAAACTCAACTATAGACAACCATAACAAATTGTATTTATTAAGCTTTCCTCGTCCATAAAGATGAATCTTTACTTAACCACTTACATGAATTAATGAACTCCTTAGCCAAATGCCTGCCAGGGTTAACTAAATTTAAAAGAGTTTAGATCAGGCACCGAGAAGAAAACATTTCGTCATGTGCTTCACATTTAATTTTTTTTTTTAATTTATACATTTATTTGTTTTGTTTATTTATGTATTCCGGTGTAGATAAGACCATTAGGCCTTTTCTTCCACACCGCCAGAAATACAAATAAAATAATGGAAAAATCAAACTACAGTATAAACAAAGTAAAACCCAACGAAAATATATACAGGCTACAGTCACACAACCTTTAAATGAGTTAACATTGTCTTGAAGTTTAGCAAAACAAAAACACACCCTTCGATCTCTCTACGCCCCCTTAGTGTTGATTCAATGTTCTACGGATCTTACATTTTATCTCTGCCGGTCAGTTACCGCTAAATTTCAAGTGCCTTACCTTAGTCGTGGCTGTCAGTGTATTAAATAATTTTTCTGCCGTCTCCTTTCCTCCCCACCACAAATGTGACGTTGTATTGAGGCAGAGATAAATAATTATAAGATCTGTACATTGATCTGAAGCTGTGCTGACATACATTTCACGTAATTTTACGTTTACGTGTGCTTTCACTTGAACTTCAGAGAGCTGACGGTAATTAGGGAATTCCCTTGTTCCCAGTCTGAATCCGTTGGGGTGTCATCGTGAGCCGAAATTTATCTGTCTATCGGTCGTACCAAAAAATCAATATATACATATATAATTCAGTTTATATTGGAAGATTTTTTACCCCTTGACAGCTGTACGTCCGCTTATATCACACCCGGGCTTTTTAAATATGACTCGAGATATTACATCTAACAAATTCAGAACATATTAAATATTTTACTTTTTATTTTATGTACAGACTGCAGATAGAGTATAATTTTGCAAGAAGTCAACATAAATAATAATATTATCAAAGACATATGTTATAGAAATGAAGTGACTGTTCTTTCCACAACGCTTAACATTCTACACTGGCAACATGATTACACAGATAGAATTTCGCAATAATACATTATTGGACACGGACAATAATATTTTGAAAGATACGCATTTTAGAATTAATATAGTGTTATTTTCAGTGGGCTTACGTATATTCACATATTACATTAAGAACATGACAAAAGTATCATTGATATGCATACAATTCGTTTTTCCCTCTTTTGTATAAATGTGTATATATGTTTAGGTGTGCTCCCTCGAAAGCAAGTTACGCAATTTATTTACAACGTGAAAAACACGGAGTTTTTAAGTGAATGCCTGCAACTTTGAGTGACTATCTTTGAGCTTTATTTTACTACGGTCATTACGAATGCTAGTCGCACTGAAATGGCAGTTGCTTAAAATCGAATGGCATGTTACTGGCTACCATAGGAATATGTGGGATAAAATCATCTTTTCTTTTCGTTTTGCCAGTTAATACTATCACTTCTGTTACGTTTGGCATGAGTTTTTTCACACCAATTCCTGTTCCATTGCATACTTTTTGTGGATCAATATTTCGCAATAGTACTATTGATGATTCAATATTAAGTATTCAATTACGTGTTGACAATCCTTGCGATTTCAAAGAATTCAAGAATTCAGTTTGATAAAACACAGTCTGCTCACTATCTAAAACTATCTCGAGAAACACATTATACGGTTCTGGAATGCATAAAGATACTTAATGCATGAATTGTCTAGATTTTGGCCTTCTTATCTACAATGTTATTTTATATCGTTTTGCGTTTTCCATGGCCTCATGAAAGTCGATGTTGAATACAACAGATAATAATAAAGAACAATTGACTGTAGAAGATTACATTTAATATTATACATTAATATTTGACCGTATATATTTTTATGTTTTTATCTTTTTAATTAATTTAACGTCTATTTGTCAGATTTTAATGTAGCCTATGTTCTTCTCCTGGTTATGAAGGTTAAATGTGCAAACTTTGACACAAATCGGTCAAAGCGTGTAGATTTGTATAGAGAAACATACATACATACATACATACATACATACATACATACATACATAGGGTCTACATACATACATACATACATACATACATACATACATAGGGCCTACATACATACATACATACATACATACATACATACATACATACATACATACATACATACATACATACATACATACATACATACATACATACATACATACATACATACATACATACATACATACATACATACATACCCACATTCACTTTTATATATATTAGATTAGTGACCACACTTCACAACATGGATATTTGACCAGTTTTGATTTAAACTCGTCTTTGAACTATGTTAAACGGGGTATATAATACAAATACGATCATTTCAATATTTAAGCACCTGTGTAAGATCTCGGTTCTTATCTCAATACTTACATATTTATCCAAAAGAATTAATTGCAAGCAATAAAACTTATTCCATGTCGGTCTGATTAGTTTCAATGTTTTTCTGGTACTAATCTGTAGCCCAAACATAATTACTCAAATTGAAATTTCAATTTATTTGTGCCCAGTGGTCAGATGTCAGATCCCATTTATATGCTGCAAGATCCGTCATCATCCCGAACTACAAAGAGATAAGTTATACGGCAAAAGCTACGTACATGAATGGCTTTGCATACAAATATTTTCGCCAGAAAATTAAGATATCTAGATAGACACTTGATCAGAAAGAACATATTGCTTAGTGCATTCAAATAGGCCCTACAATTACAATTAATACTAAAATCCTTTAAAATATGAAGATATTTTTCTTTTTAATGTGTTGTTCTACTCATATAATTATAGTACCATAAATGTTAACGTTATCACAGCTTACAGTATTGATTTATAAGAAATGAAGACATTTATTTTAACTCATTCAGTAGACGCTTTCCAAGCTTTGGAAGTGACTAAGTGACCGCAAGCACGTTGTCTGAATAATGAAGAAACGCATAGCCACTTCCTCTTGTACGCTTGTACAATTAAATGCACAGACACGCAGTTTTCCTGTTGCCAACCAGGAAAACAGTGTCGCTACAGATCTGGCAGGATTCCTCTATATTCAGCTACGAGAGTGCCAAATTCTATTACAAAAATTAAATAAGCATACTTACACCACTATAGGCTTATGGACATACGTTCGTGAACAGACTAGGGTTTTATACGAAGACCTAAATACAAACGATGCCAACGTTTGATGCTTATGAGAGTAATAATAATAATAATAATAATAATAATAATAATAATAATAATAATAATAATAATAATAATAATGGGCTTGGGACAACAAAGCTTTCATGTTAAGTATAATATTAAAAAGTACAAATACAAACCACAGAAGAAACAGTTTTTCACATTGCCACATAATTATAAATAGGCCTAATAGGCTACATAATTACAGATTAATGCACGAAGTTATATCAGTCGTTACAGAGCACATTTTGTTTACGTTGGTTATTTAACGACGCTGTATCAATTACGAGGTTAATTAGCATCGATGGGATTAGTAATCAGTCCAAGCGGGAATCGAACCCGCGTTCGAGCGCAACTCCAGATCGGCAAGCAAGGCTTTAGCCAACTGAGCTATGCCGGTAGCTTACATAGCGTATTCTCCGGCTATTCATTTTGATTAAAAAGAAGAATTGTGAACATGAATACAATTCTGAACCACAATTGCTTAAATTACTCTCCTATATTGACCAATTTTGGTTACCAACGGAAGAAATGTCCATCTCTGATGCTGGGCTCTTCCGTAGCCCAACTCAACAATAACACTTTATCCTGTTCCACAAACTGATTAGTAAGAAACTAAATAATTATAATAATACCGACATGAGCCCCCTCTTGATAATAGGGTGGTGTTTTTTAGTTGGTTATTTAACGACGCTATATCAACTACTAGGTTATTTAGCGCCGATGAGATGATAGCGAGATGGTATTTGGCGAGATGACTCCGAGGATTCGCCATAGATTACCTGGCATTCACCTTACGGTTGGGGAAAACCTCGGAAAAAACCCAACCAGGCAATCAGTCCAAGCGGGGATCGAACCCGCGCCTGAGCGCAACTTCAGACCGGCAGACAAGCGCCTTAACCGACTGAGCCACGCCAGTGGCCTAAGGTGCTGTTAAATTAGCACATTTTCTCATATGTGTCGACCTCGGTAGCGTAGTTAGTATAGCGCTGGCCTTCTATGCTCGAGGTTGCGGGTTCGATCCCGGCCGAGGTCGATGACATTTAAGTATGTTTAAATGCGACAGGCTCATGTCAGTAGATTTACTGGCATGTGAAAGAACTCCTGGGGGACAAAAATCCGGCACATCGGCGACGCTGATATAAGCTCTGCAGTTGCGAGCGTCGTTAAATAAACTGTAATTTCATTTCATTTCATTTTCTCATACGTAGCTTGGCGTAGTGTGATTGGACTTGGTAAACCTAAACTATTTACACAGATCAGTAAGACAGTACATAAAATCTTTTCCAATGCTGCACTGTGGTTCGAGCCTTGGACAGTGATCCGAGAAAGTGTCTCCTTTCCAATCTCACGCTCTGTAATTTGTACAATGTGTATAAGTATATATATTCCCGACTCCGTAGAATAACTGAAGTACAATAGCTACTAAGAAATACATTTTTATCTCATAACTCACAAGCACTCCTTATGGTAAGGTCTAATACTCCAAGGAGATGTTAATTATGCCTTTATGCAGGCAAATAATATTTTAATTAAATTTTACGAAATGAGTGACTAGTCTTCTGTTTTTCATATACAGGGTGACTCACGAGGATTACCGTCCTTTACGGAGCTTATTTTTGAAGACATTTTGAGAAAAAAATGTCATATAAACATAGTTCCTATTCTCAATATTTTCAGAGTTACACTAATTTAAAGTTGTTTATAAAATACGTTTTTTCTTTAGTTTGAAGATAAAAGAATAATACAAATAGAGAATAAACCACCCAGAAGTGTCATTGCTTTAATTGGCAAGTATCATAAAGCTAAAAATGTGCTGTGAACTCCTTAGTTGCTTCGTACAGATATCTTTTCTATTTTTAACTGGAAAATTACATTATTCTTAAGCATTTATCACCACAATTATTACAAATCTCACCACTTACACTGACTTAATTATTTGCAGTTCAATTTTGCATCCTAATTTACAGTCTTGGAGAGTTTACAACACATTTTAAAAAATGTCGCCGTCCGCTTGAGTACACTTGGCCGCACGCTTGTGAACGGCACTCGTCGCTCTACAGTAACTGCATACGGCTATCTTTGATTTCCGTAGCGCTCGCGCTGGCTGCTGACTGCACGCTGACCAAGATCACGCGTTCACAGCAATGCGTTCCAATAACGAAACGTAACTCTGTAAATATTGAGAATAAGACCCGTTTATACGACTTTTTTTGCTCAGAATGTCTTCGGAAATAAGCTCCGTAAAGGACGGTAAATCCTTGTGATTCACTCTGTATTAATAAAAATCGAACGTTATCTGATATTCTTGTGTTGCATATTTCGCGGGCTGTGCGATGTGTTTTGCCAGTATATGATCTTCTTGCAAGCTATTGAATAGCTTAAAATAATAAATTATTTGTATGTGTTGATAATGGAGCTGCATTAAAATGAGAATAAAGGAGAAACCAAAGTGCCTCTGTTAGACATTGTTGTTTAGTCAACTGTCCGAAGACAGGTCTTAACTTCACAAATGATACTAACATGGCACCACTTATGAGGCAACTAGGCCAGGAGATAATGGGATAGGGTGGCCAGTTTCTTTCCCCCTCCATTGCATACATCGACGATTAGCTATATATTACATTAATCAGACTTCATTTGTATACAAACAATTTATTGTTTTTCCTCTGGCACATATCATCAAGATGATGTACTGCCTTATATTAGATTACAGTACATTACTTATCAGCCAGAACGTCAATCAAAGATGATGTTAGACATGACTTTATGCACTGCAATTCACAGACTTGATATACTTGCTCTGAATACCACTATGCTATTATTATTATTATTATTATTATTATTATTATTATTATTATTATTATTATTATTATTATTGTTGTTGTTCTTGTCTCAGGCTAATTTGGATTCATTTTCCTGAGAGATAAACATGTCTCTTAGATTCTCTAAAATATGGATGAATGGATGGATGTATGTATGTATGCATTTATTCACACTGCAATGGGTATATACCCGGTAGCAGTGGTAACTAATTACACTCAATAATGACAATAATAAACTTATTAATTAAAAATACAATTAATAATAATAATAATAATAATAATAATAACAACAACAGGGAATATACTAAATTAAATGAAACGATCACTTAAAATAACATTTGAAATATTCTAATTTGTATCTTAAAACTAAGATCGAACTAAAACCCACGAGTATCATATGTTCATATCTGCACAAGTACCTTTCAACATTACACTCATTTCGCTGTCAACTCACTCACTGCACTAGAACTACGACACATTTCACTCATTCTATCCTGATTTCACTAACACTTCAAAAACATTTCACTGTTCAAATTCTTTGCACTGCCACTATAAACTATAAAGCTTCGCTGACAGGAACACGTTTCACTTACACAGCACACTTCACTGACACGTCATACTTCTTCACTGATACAACACACTTCACTGACACAACATAATTCTTCACTGATACAACACTTCAATAACAACATATCATTTACACCCTTTAACTACTGTGTATAATTATCGTCTATTAGTAAGGTCCTTAAGCCTATTTTTAAATGCAGTTTTGGTTGTCGGTAAAGCCTTTAGTAAGTCTGCAGGTAAAGCATTCCAGGATGGATGGATGAAAAAGAAGGAAATGAGAGAAGTAACAACTAAAAGTACGCGATCCCGTGTCCTTGAAAGGGAATTTGGAGCTGTAAGAAAGAATCTAAGAGTTCCAAGCCGATTAGTCACTTGTCTCAGTCTGTTCTTCGCCTAACTTAATAGGTAATGGGGAGGGAGATTACTACCACATTTGGACTATATTACATATAAGAGAGCTTACAGCTCTAGAACAAATAACATGTCCAAAAATGTGAAATTTCATACTAACATAAGTTTATCGAATTTAAAGTTCAGTGATAGTTTTCAGTGCTCCCTTAGTATACGGCGAACTAGTTTTCATTTGAAATTACTCATTAATTGCAGCTACAGTGAAAATAGTGAAGGAAGCAAAAGTAATAATTGGAGTGTGATCCTAAATCTAGCTCAGTCCATTTGGCCATTTTTACGATTTATACATACTGTATATATGAATTCATTTGGAACCTTTATGATTATATTTTAAGCTTGTTTTCTTCCAAAACAACGCCAATCATTATCTAAAAGTTTGTATTACTGTGCACGTCACTTGAAAACTCGCTCAGTTCGTAGACCAGTGGATAAAAAGAACTAGCCCAGTCCTTTCACAAAAATGGACTTCACGCGTTTTGGAATCACACTCTTCATTTGCTTTACGTTATTAGATTTGGTAGTCGATGTAGTGAAACGTGGTATGGTGCAGAATTATCAAGACTTTAATAGTCTTCAGTGGGGATGAAGTTAATTATTTTTATTCTGAGGGGTTTCTTTAACAAACAAAACCACAGATACTGGTCAGCTGACTGGTCTTGTCTATTGTATTTAGTAGGCTCATCCATCTGTAATTTTCATATCTATTTCTTTCTTGTTTTAGTGATACTATTATTCTGGCAACTTCCCATCATTCTGGCATTATTTCTTCTTTCCAACATTTATTTATCAGATGGAGGAGTTGAACTTCTAGAGAAAACCCAGCATATTATTGAGAAATTCTGTATTTATTTCGTCAAATCTAGCAACTTTTCTGTTATCAATTTGTATTGTAATTCCTCTAATTTATCTCGTGTATTACCTCCTTGTTATGTCCAGATATGATATGCATAATTTTGATTTAGGCCTCCGATTTCTCTCTCCATTTTCTTAATATATTGTTTCCAGATGCCGCATACCGGACTGTGATGGAAGGCAGACGACTTTCCAGCCATCGTGGCTGCAGAATGCGGTCCCGTTCCATATGCATGATGGCAGGTTCGTTCCTCGCCGCTGCCTCCGATTCTCCCCTCGAAATGCCACCATCCTCATCGACAACTCCCTGTACACGGAGCAGAATGTGTCTTCTTGTTCCCCAGACGTCTTCGACAACAGCAGCACAACCAGATGCCACGAGTGGGTCTACGACGGAGATGAAACTACGATCCTTAGAGAGGTGAAACTTATTGACTTTGTGTTAAGAAATTCAAGTATTTTAAGTCAGAGCTAAGGTCGATTTTGTTCCAAATTATAGTTGAAGGAAGATACTACAGAGATTTCACCAGGAAACAGATTTCGCTCAGGTAAATTCCCTTCGAACTTACAGTATATATCGAAGTGACTGTCGAGGAAGTAGGGTGTACATTTCCCCTGGATCGAACGTGAGAAGGTTTTGTGTTGCGTAGTATGGACAGATAACACAGGCTGAAGGGACATCAAGGTTAGAGCATTAGTATACAACTGAAATCCATTGAGTGCAGTTCAGATTAGTTTGTAACAATGCAGTAGAACAGAATCTTCATTTATAATTTGTATATTACGAAGAAATCATACGAAAAGTGATGAAGTAAATGTTCAGCAGTTGACGGTCCCAATACATATTATAAGGCAAGCCAATAAATCAATCTGTAATGTATAAGGCGAGATTTTATTGCCGAAAGTTGACGCTCTGAATCATCGCTAAATGAGCAGTTGCACCTGTCACTTTTCGAACGGCGCCGTATTAAACAAAATCTGGTTCCAAACGTACAGTACAGCAGTTACATTCGTATGAATGAGGGCTGATTTCACCAACATGTCACTAATCCACAATTAACTAATTGTAATTTAACTTAAATAGAAAATTTAAATCATAGTTAATTCGTTTGAATTTCTTCAAACTAATACGCATTTAAAATAAAGTTAATTAATTTAATTCCCAGTTAACTCATCACGGCCTTCGGAATCATAGTAAAATCGTAATTTCGAAGGTCATGTGCCTTAATGTAAGCAGTGATCTATAGAGCGAGTTCATTTGTTACATTATGACAAGAAAAGGTAATCACGAACAGAGGTAACCTAAAAACGTATTAAAATCATCGAAAACAAAAAGACGGATGGGTAGACTTTAGAAGAAAATAAGAAAGGTTGGAAATAAGTAAAAAGAGGAGAAGAATTAGGTTATTTTACGACACTGTATTAACATCTTAGGTTAGTTAGCGTCTGAATCAGATAAAGGTGATAATGCCTGTGAAATGAGTCTGGGGTCCAGCACCGAAAGTTACCCAGCATTTGCTCATATTGTGTTGAGGAAAAATCCCGGAAAAACCTCAACGAGATAACTTGCCCCGACCAGGATTCGAACACCGGTCACCTGGTTTCGCGGCCAGACGCGTTAACCGCTCCTCCAGAAGTGTGGGCAAGTAGAAAGTGATTTCAATGCAAGGAAACCTCGTCCAAAGTCTTCAGACAGAAGCCCCTAAAGGCATGGCTACGACCTTGACTCACAAACTTGAGGGGGGGCTCGGGAGGAGATAACGATTCAGTACATGTCCGTACGAAACGAGGCTAGCCTTTCGTCAGAAAAATACGTCGCGCTATATTGGGGTTCTCTCAGTGCGCTGCGTTGTTGAGTGTTAGTTTAATCAAAAGTGCATACGTGTGTGTGTTACATATTAATTTTGTGTAAAATGGCTCATACTGAGAGAACATTGAGGTCAATAATTGTAGAACTAAGAGAGAAACCGCTTTCAAGTCGGACTTATGAAACAAAATGTTCTTACAAAGATAGGAGATCGACACCACATTTACATATCAAAATAGTGGATGGAGGAAGACAAAATAGAATTGTTCATTCCATTGTATAAGAAATATTCTTGGCTAACAGGATGCTCTGAGACAAATAAGTTATATTGTTACACCTGTATTCTGTTTGAGGATGGAAAATAAGTGGTGATCATTCTCTTGTGGGGTCTTTGTCACAAAAAAGTTCGATACAAAAGCCGAGAAACATCTTCTCTATAAAAATATCTAAGGTAAGCAGATTTTTTCACCCTACTCAGTATTTACACCTTACAAACAAACATTCTGAAGGGGGTAGATAAAAAAAAGTTAAATTATTTTCTTCCATCATTTTAATAATGTCAAAAGAAGTGCTTATACAAATTTTGGCCATTCGACCGCAATTACGAGGCCGTCCAGAAAGTTTAGAGAAGAAAGCACAATTGCACGGAAAGATTTATTTATTGAAACAGATACAGCAACTGTTACGCTATTTTTCAACATATCCCCACTAGAACTGAGACATTTGTCATACCATGAGATCAATTTTTGTATCCTTGTGTCGTAGAAGTCAGCCGCCTGGAATCGAAACCAGCGCTTGACAACCGTCTGCACCTCTGTCGATCTCAATTCCGGTGGGGAAAGTGTTGAAAAATAGCTCAACAATTTTGTGTGTCTGTTTCAATAAATATTTCCAATGAAACTGTGGTTTCTTTCTGTTAACGGCCCCTGGCGAACTTACTTTTTTACGGCCCTCTTAATTGCGGTCGAGTTGTTAGCTTCGCCACTGATCTTTACTGGTAATCGATAAGTTTCATTCTTGTCTGATACTCTACGTCTACACTACTCATTGACTTACGAATGCACAAAACACATTACGTGCACGAATACTTGTTGTCTTGCTTTAGATTTTCAATACAAAATTGCACAGTCAATTTTTACGACTAATCTATCCTGAGATTTATGGCGATAAAACATTTCTGTGTCAGTGACAGTTTTCCAATACTTCATTATCTCCTTTCATTATTATTCCATTTATGCTTCATGTTAGACATCAGCTTTGAATAACCTCTGTCGTTTAAAGTGGTCGACAAATAAATTATTTACTTTAAAAAGAAAGTATGTGTGTTGCATACAACATGTTTTAAATGTGTAACTGTGAATATCGTGTTTATTTTGCAGTGGGACATAACCTGCGAAGAGAACTTGTGGAAGTTGACGATGGTCGGCACTGTGAACAATATAGGACAGTTCGTGGGCTTGTCGGTCGTTGGTCTGGTTTCTGATGGGTAAGTGGACAAGCTTTGACAGGTGACTTAAACTGTACAAAGCCGTTGATAATTCTGTTTTGTTTGCGTGTTCTCAATGTGCAAGTTGTAAAATTCGTTGTTGAACTCAACCTGTGCATTGTATATTTTAGCCCCTGGTGTTAGGAATTCATAACGAACGCGAAGTTCATTTGCAATTTATATTTCAAACAACTTGCTCATTGTCAATATAACCTTATTGCTCTTAACCGAGACGCTGCATGGAAGCGAAAGTCATGGACTCTAATCTCGAGAAAGCTTCAAGTTGCTAATCTACAAAGACAAAAGGTAAATTGAGAAATGTTGACCTAAGAGATACATGAATAAGAGTTCCTGGCCTGTTTAGGGTCGTGCGTTAATATCTTTTTTACAAAGTCTTACTTAAAATACTGTATTAGTCATTTGTGTATTGTGACAAAACAACACGTAGCTTGTAGCACGCATGGGCGAATCCAGAAATGCATATAGAGTGTTAGTTGGGAGGCCGGAAGGAAAAAGACCTCTTGGGAGGCCGAGATGTAGATGGGAGAGTAATATTAAAATGGATTTGAGGGAGGTGGGATATGATTGTAAAGACTGGATTAATCTTGCTCAGGATAGGGACCGATAACAGGTTCTCTGTGAGAGGGGAAAGAATAAGTTATCAGAAAGAGGGTTTGTTTCATGGTGGTTAATATGTGAATCTACCGACACGGAAGTTCATCTCAAACTAAGACCTATCTTCCTCCTCCATACCCATTTGTTCTATAGCCAAGGCACATGATCAGGCCACAGGGCAGTCTTGCCTCCTCTACTGTACTAATTTTACTCGTATCATAACATACATTATATCCAGGGCACTCTGAAGTTTTCTTGCTTTCTTTCTTTCTTCCTTCCTTCTTCATTGATTTTTCTTACTTGCTATTCTCTTTTCTCTCCCAAATTCTTTCTCTTTGACTTACCTCTTTTCTTATTCTTTCTTATTTAATTGGCTTTTTCCATCCTCAACGTGTTTTTTTCACTTTATCTTTTATTTTTTATATTCTCGCTTCTTATTATTTTACTTCCAAATTTCTTGATCTTTCCATTTTTCATTTTCCTTTTCTTCCTTAATCATTTATATTCTTTCTCTCCTTCTTACTTAATTTTCTTCTTTCAAGTCTTTATTTTCTGTCTAAGTTTTACTTCCTTTCTTCCTTCATTGATACATTGTCCATCTTCTATTTTTGTGTTAACAAAGGAAAAGGCGTATACAATGTACACAATGTATGAGTATAAACTTAGAATTGAAAAATGATATACACATAAAGAGAAATAACTTAATAAAATAATTTTTTTCAGGATTCAAAAATAATATATTTTTAGTTAATGTGTTTTGCTTGTAAACCGACGTTATTTTCGTGTCTACTTGTCTTTGTGTATAGCCTACTTGCTTTCGGCTCTACTTGCCTTCTTGCCTACCTGTCTTCGTGCCTACCTGTCTTCGTGCCTACCTGTCTTCGTGCCTATCTGTCCTCGTGCCTAACTGTCTTCGTGCCTACCTGTCTTCGTGTATACCTGTGTTTTGCTTGTAAACCGACGTTATTTTCGTGTCTACTTGTCTTTGTGTATAGCCTACTTGCCTTCGGCTCTACTTGCCTTCGTGCCTGCCTGTCTTCGTGCCTACCTGTCTTCGTGCCTACCTGTCTTCGTGCCTACCTGTCTTCGTGCCTACCTGTCCTCGTGCCTAACTGTCTTCGTGCCTACCTGTCATCGTGCCTACCTGTCATCGTGCCTACCCGTCTTCGTGTCTACCCATCTTCGCGTCTACCAATGTCTTTGTGTCTCCTGTCTTCGTGTCTCCTGTCTTCGTGTCTCCTGTCTTCGTGTCTCCTGTCTTCGTGTCTCCTGTCTTCGTGTCTCCTGTTTTCGTGTCTACCTGCCTTCTGTAAGCGTGTCTACCTGTCTTCGTGTCTCCTGTCTTCGTGTCTCCTGTCTTCGTATCTCCTTTCTTCGTGTCTTCGTATCTTCTGTCTTCGTGTCTCCTGTCTTCGTGTCTTCGTATCTTCTGTCTTCGTGTCTCCTGTTTTCGTGTCTACCTGCCTTCTGTCTGCGTGTCTACTCTTCTTCGCATGTTCTATCTTTGTGCCTACCTGTCTCTGTTTGCGTGTCTACCTATCTTCGTGTCTCCCATCTTCGTGTCTCCTGTCTTCGTGCCTACCTGTCTTCTGTCTGCGTGTCTACCTATCTTCGTGTCTACCTGTCTTCTGTTTGCGTGTCTACCTATCTTCGTGTCTCTTGTCTTCGTGCCTACCTGTCTTCTGTCTGCGTGTCTACCTATCTTCGTGTCTACCTGTCTTCTGTTTGCGTGTCTATCTATCTTCGTGTCTGTCTTTGTGTCTACCTGTCTTCTGTTTGCGTGTCTACTTATCTTCGTGTCTACCTGTCTTCTGTTTGCGTGTCTACTTATCTTCATGTCTCCTGTCTTTATGTCTACCTGTCTTCTGTTTGCGTGTCTACTTATCTTCGTGTCTACCTGTCTTCTGTCTGCGTGTCTACTTATCTTCGTGTCTACCTGTCTTCTGTTTGCGTGTCTACTTATCTTCATGTCTCCTGTCTTTATGTCTACCTGTCTTCTGTTTGCGTGTCTACTTATCTTCGTGTCTCCTGTCTTCTGTCTGCGTGTCTACCTATCTTCGTGTCTCCTATCTTCGTGTCTTCTATCTTCGTGTCTTCTGTCTTCGTGTCTTCTGTCTGCGTGTCTACTCTCCTTCGTATCTTCTATCTTTGTGTCTACCTGCCTTCTGTCTGCGTGTCTACTCTTCTTCGTATCTTCTATATTTGTGCCTAACTGTCTTCTGTTTGCGTGTCTACCTGTCTTCGTGTCTCCTGTCTTCGTGTCTACCTGTCTTCTGTTTGCGTGTCTACCTATCTTCGTGTCTACCTGTCTTCTGTTTGCGTGTCTACCTATTTCATGTCTGTCTTCGTGTCTATCTGTCTGCCGTTTGCGTGTCTACCTATCTTCGTGTCTCCTGTTTTTGTATCTACCTGTCTTCTGTCTGCGTGTCTACTCTTCTTCGTATCTTCTATCTTCGTGTCTAGTTTTCTTCTGTTTGCTTGCCTACCTATCTTCGTGTCTCCTGTTTTCGTGTCTACCTGTTCTCTGCGTGTCTACTCTTCTTCGTATCATATCTTTGTGTCTACCCGTTTTCTGTTTGCTTGTCTACCTATCTTCGTGTCTCCTGTTTTCGGGTCTACCTGTCTTCTGTCTGCGTGTCTACTCTTCTTCGTATCTTCTATCTTTGTGTCTACTTGTCTTCTGTTTGCGTGTCTACCTATCTTCGTGTCTCTTGTTTTCGTGTCTACCTGTCCTCTGTCTGCGTGTCTATTCTTCTTCGTATCATATCTTTGTGTCTACCTGTCTTCTGTTTGCATGTCTCCTGTCTTCGTGCCTCCTGTCTTCATGTCTCCTGTCTTCGTGTCTACCTGTATTTGTGTCTTCTTTATGTTCAACTCTTTTTATGTTTGTCTTTATTCCGGTCTGCCTTTTTGTTTTAGTCTGCCTTTCTTGGATGGTTTACTCTAGCCATGTTCGGTGTATGTTTGCCCTTCAAAGTAATGTCAAATTTAGATATTAATAAGACACACATGGCGGGACTTCAGGATACAAAATATTTATATAAATGTAATGCCCAGTATTCACATTTGATAACACTGTACACCATACTGAGCCAGACAGTAAGCCTGTCATGAAGCTAAATTCGAAACCACGATCTTCGCTTCCACGCAATGTCAAAGTCGTGCTTGAATTTATTATTGAATTCACCACTGACAGCCGACTGTAATGTTCATTGTTCTTCACGACCTGAAACGATATAAAAATATAAATAAAAATTTGATTTTATCGCTGGACTATACATTTGCAAAAACACTAGTTAAATGAAATTTAATGAAATTTTGGCTAGTGGGGACCAAGTCACTTCACGAGAACAAGTGGAGGTACAGAAAAAATCCTGATATAGGTTGGATGGATGGATAGATGTATGGTCGGTCGGTCGGTTGGTCTGCTTCTAGTGGTCTATCACTTGGCTAGGATACCATTCATCTACGGGCTACTTAATTTGAGAATATGGAAGTGTAGATAAATTTGTCGTATTCCAATATTGAGGACAAGTTTCCAGGGGGCAACACTTGGATCTACATTACCTTTCGAAATCCTGATAGATACTACTAAAATATTAGATCGACTTTACGGTTAATATAACTTCAATTATTATTTTTTATGATCATGTTGGTGATTGTCCGATAATCAGGTAATAATTTATTAATATTTTGTGTAATAGCCGTCTATATGCTTATGAAGTACAATATAGTTATTAAATACTATAATACATTTAATAGTTTATTACTGTGGATAAAACCATTGTTCAGGTTGCTGAGGGTGATGAAATAAAGACCAGGTTAGATACCAGTTATGAATGAAAGTATGTTATTGGATTTCAGTGGTCACGGTAAACAGGGATAACTTTTTTTCGAAAGACATGATTCAGTACTTTAGCAATTTACTAGTTTTTTATACATTTTACGGCATTCCTTAAGTTTTAGTGTGTAACTTAATTAAATTAATCAATGCAATTAAGATACAGATCGAAAGTCTTACTATAGGCCTACATTACTTTGCTTGAAGATATTGCCTATGAGTAAATACATGTGCATTTAGCTCCGTTGAACGTTCAGCAGTAAATTTCGCTCCAATATGGGTTTAAATGATTCTCTAATCGTCGTTTTGGTAATCATCGCAGTTTACAGAAACGATCTAACGATTACAATCATATTGTGAATGCTATTCCTGAATACATCTAGAAATGTCCGTTGATTAGTTCTTCAATATAACTAAAAAATAAACTTGTTTAGTTATTTAATATGGTAAGTGCATAACGTTGCAACTTTCACTATCGGTAACCTTCATGCTCGCCATTATGAGAGATCAAGTTCATTGAACCAGTGGTCTTAATGCGAGACGTTGAACTCTGTTGGTTTGTGGTCTAATGCTGTTAGTGTGCTTATGACGGCCACTTTGATCTCTTGACCATTCATCTTGTTTGTTTACTCCTGGACAAAACAGAGGTAGTTTAAACCTCTTATATAGATTAGATTTGCTTCCAAATAATACTAAGATAATTTTGTAATTGTCATTGCGTAATATTTCGTTTTCTCTTCTTCTCAAATTCTTGTATTATCTGTGAAGATATTCTGTCACAGATGCTTGTCTGACAGAAGTTCATTTTATTAACCATTTGATTGGCAGGGTCAATTGCAACTCATTCTCAGCATTGTGTAAGCAGAATTGTACGAATTATCTTCTTTGCCAGCGCTACTTCAATGATTCTTTAGGATCGTGCAACGTATTTCGCCAATTAGCTTCATGTTTTTATGCACTGAATATGATCAGACTATGAATATTTTTCTTGTGTCCATTAAACATTTTTTGTAGACTGTACACGTGGTAAAAGTGAAACTTCTTAAGCCATAAATCTATATAAATTTTTTAATGCTCGTACAATGAGACAAATTAGGATTAAATGTAGCACTTTTATAAGCAAAACTGATCCGTGTTTAAAAATGAAACAATTGGTTTGTGGATAGCTAAAATAAGTTATGAAAAGTTAAGCACACAAAACCAAATTTATTGTTTGTAAATTTTCTTTCAAATATTTGATCAGCACAGAAGACTATAAAAACATCTTAACAGACATACAAAGAAATGCAACTTAACAGGTGTAGGCTATACAAACTATCATGCAATAGTTGCAACGACTTCTACATTGGACAGACTTGAAGATCATTTCAAACACGTTACAAGGAACATATTACAGCCATAACCAAACCATACAACAATTCAACCTATGCAGAACACATCACAAACTCCAATCACAACTACATCAACATAGACACTTGACATGAAAATACTACACATCCACCCAAAAAGCAGAAACTTGACACTGCAGAACAATATGAAATTCACAAACATACAGAAATACACCCACAGCACATCTAAACACTCAACTGAATTTCAACAAACACACCCTTTCGACACAATCATGAACACATACCACCACAACAGGAAACCAGAAGATAGCGCAGGATCTCACTAGGCTTCGGCCAATCACAAATACCACGTTGAAACTAGTCAGAAGGTATTTTTTCTAATATTAACACAGTAAAGAAGTCATAAAGTTAATCAGTGACTCTTATTTGATTAAAAATCTTTGTATGATAAGCTAAGACATGCACTAAGATTTAATTTTGAATACTGAGAATTGAGGTTTAATTAAAAAGCATTGCACTCATTAATTGTCTCTTAATTGTTGGCGGTGTAGGAATATTCAGTAAATCGTTGGCATTTTGTAACTGAACTGCAGAATTGAGGTTAAAAATGCCTTTTTCGGCCGTATAACGTCACAACACAAAAAACGCACTGCCCAACAGTAGCTCCACTCCCACTAATTTATGCAATAATTAGCGTAAATTATTATAAAAATGTAAGCAGCAACAACTTTATTTACGCGATAACACGGCAATATACACAGTTTTTTTTAGTAACAATACGCAACGTTCTCTTAAAATGTCCGTCACAGTGCCTATTATGTTTCACAGCGTTTGACTCGTCTTCTGCTTAAACAAGTTTTGCTCCAAAAAGTTGATAGATTCCAATGGCAATTCATCTTTTTGAAATTATCTGACTGTATTTGGACTACCGGTACTTCTTTGTTTTGAGGGTATGTGTGTATTATTGTAGGCCTATATGTACAAATTTATGAGCATAGCAATCTATAACTATAAGATGATTAACCGCAGTTCTCATATCATGGTATTTAAGACCTTTATTTTGCTTTCTGGATCTGATCTGTTTTGTAAACATTGTCCGAAGTCCTAATATCTGAGCCACGTTCATTATATTTTCAAATTTATTGCACCGAAACCTAATAAGCACAGTCATTATCTGAAAAGGCTTACAGAAGCGTACAATACAGAGATTAAACTATTTTGATTTTATTAAAAAAATTAACACATTTTGAACAAATGAGGTACTTCAAGATAATAATAATAATTGTAATCCGATATAAACTTCACACATTATTTATTATTTTTCTTTCAAAATCACAGTAACAAAGGAGGAGTGAAGTAATTTATGCTTGTATATTTTTTATGAAAATTGACTGAAGAACAAATATTAAATCCTTATTCCGAAAGATAATTTTTTCTTCGCTAAAACTAATAGCTTATTGCGAAAAAGTTGTTGGAACCACAATTTAAGCATTTCCCTCCATTGTGTTGTAAATTTATAATACATAATATGTGTTTTTATTGCACTGTTTACTGTTTGTCTTTATTTCCAAAACGTACAAGTTTATTTTTACAAGTTCTCCAAGAGAAAATTTTAACGGGTTACAGTGAGGCCGACAGAAGCCGAGAGAGAAAATTCGTGGATCTTAGGCGAGTGCATGCTTCTGCGGTGCTTTAAGCAGTTCTCTTTCCATGTGGCGATGGAGACACAATAGAATCTGGACCCGAGTCTGTGAGTACAACATATTCAATCATACAAGCATGTTTAAACTGATGATCATTCGGTTTTGTCAGTCGTATACAGTCGCATATTAATGTTATTGATCAAAACCCTCCCGTTCGTCCTGTGACATGGAAGCTGTGCATGGGTTTGATCCAGTTTCTAAGTGTTGTTTCATCGTGTGTCCATCTAAACATGGATATGTGTGGTTAAAAGTGACCTTAGGATATGCATATTATTAAGTTCATTACACGAGGGGCGTTTAATAAGTAATTTTCCGACAGCTGTGAAATTTATTGTTATTAATTTACACTCACCTACTTCACACATCCTTTAATTCCATTCACGACCGGAGCATCTTCTATGTTGAAGCATTTTTCCCCAGCTGTTTACCAATTTCTGAACGCCATCTTCAAAGAACATATGACTCTGGCTCTATAGAATAGACCGCACTGCTGTTTTGACCTGCCCATCGTTCTGGAAATGGCAACTTTCCAACGCCTTCATGCAGGGAACACATGGAAGTAGCTAGGTACCAAATCAGAGCTGTAAGTTGGGTGTACAAGGCGCTCCAAGCGAAACCGTGCAATTTGGAGTTGGGTTTGATTTACAGTATTCGGGCGAGAGTTGTCATCAAAGAGGAAGACACTTCGGTTGAGGAGTTCCGGGTGCATCATTACACCCCTCAAGCGGAAGTGACGTCCATGGAATGGAAACATTACACTTCACCAGTAAGAGAAAAGTTCAAGGTCACTCCCTCTGCGGGGAAAATCATGTTAACGGTATTCCTGGATTCCAGAGGAGATCTTTTTTTGACTTCCTCGAACTACGAGAAGCAGTAAACGTTGATTGTTACTGTGCAACCTTATATCACAAATCTGCAATCCATCACAACCGCCCTGAACTCCTCACCTGAGTTGTCCTCCAACTTGATGATAACGCTAGACCGCATACTGGAAACCAAACCCTACTCCAAACTGCACAGCTTTGCTGAGAGTGCCTTGAACATCCACCTCACAGCCCTGATTTGACGCCTAGCGACTTCAATCTCTTTCCAGCGCCGACGAATGGGTTGGAAGGTCGCTGTTTCCAGAGCGATGGGCAGGAAAAAACAGAGGTGCGATGTTTGTTATGCAGTCAGAGCCATAATTATGAGCGTATTCCGAATCTCAGCGCTGAGCAATCTGATGGCATCACGGTGTTCCGAATTTCACCGATGGCGACACTGATGCTCCACTGGTGTCGCACCGATGCCATCAGCTTGCAGAGGTGGTGGCAGTCTCCTTCAGCCGCCATCAGTGAATCTGATTGGTTCTTGTATAGGGCGGGAATTAGCAGACGAATGACATCGTGCACTGTTGTGTCATGGCGGTGTGTTCTGCTTTATTTCCGCTGTATTGTTTGTAATGAGCACAACGTCAAAACAATATGTTAATGGCTTATGAGCGAACATGTCAACGGACCAGTTATTACTTCCGATTCAAGAAATAAATTGTTTATGCTCTCTTTTCTTTGAACGAGATGGCAGTACGGAAATTTCGCAAAATCTTGCTAGCGTAGCACAGACAACAACTTGTGCAGTCGCCATGACAGCCATCGATCCTTCCAGCAGTTTTGTTCCTATTTCGCTGCAGCGTGACGTCATTGTTGTCCACCGGTCCGGTGAGATTCGGAATACACTGTATGTTCTTTGAATATGACATTCAAAAGTTGTTACACAGATAGGACAAATGCCTCAACATCGAAGATGCTTACGTGGAAAAGTAGTCCATGGATGGAGTTAAAGGAGACATAAAGTAGGTGAGTGTAAATCAATAACAATAAATTTCATAGATGTGGGAAAATTACTTATTGAACGTCCCTCGTATTGTAACATATTTTGTTTAGTTAAAATTTCCTTACAGCACGATACGCCAAGAAACATTGTACTATCATTTAATTGCATTCTTGGAGACAGTTTAAAAATGATTTTGTTAATAGAATTCACTGGCGTATCAAATATAGTATATTTGCCTCTATAAATTTTACGACTGTCAAACAAAAATTTAATTATTCTTTTTAGCCAATTTAAACAGTCTTTCTCTAAATTATAGTGCAATATAATTTCGCCATCGAACGATTTGTGAAGGTGACAAGCTCAAATGTATTTTCTCTAATTACAAATGATGAATACATTTTTGCAGTTTATTCCAAAATTCTCATATTTCAAACAAGTCTTCATTCATGCATAGTGTTCTGTCCAAGGACAGGTCTTTCACTGCAAACCCAGCATTCTCCAGTCTTTCCTATTTTCTGCCTTCCTCTTTGTCTCCTCATATGATCCATAATATCTTAATATCGTCTATCATCTGATATCTTCTTCTACTCCAAACTCTTCTCCCGTTCACCATTCCTTCCAGTGCATCCTTCAGAAGGTAGTTTCTTCTCAACTAGTGACCAGTCAATTCCTTTTCCTCTTTCTGATCAGTTTTGGCATCATTATTTCCAACACAGCTTCGTTTCTTATTTTTTTCTGTCCATTTCACACGTTCCATCCTTTTCCATACCCCCATTTCAAATGCTTCTAGTCGTTTCCCTTCACTTCGTCCTAGTGTCCAGATTTCTGCCCCATACAGTGCTACACTCCACACAAAGCACTTCACTAGTCTCTTCATTGGTTATTTTTCCAGAGGTCCGCAGGAGATGCTCCTTTTTCTATTAAAAACTTCCTTTGCCATTGCTATTCTCCTTTTGACTTCTTCGCATCAGCTCATTATACTGCTTATAGCACACCCCAAATATTTGAAGCTGTCCACTTGCTCTACTGCCTCATTTAGAATTCGCAAGTTTACCTTCTGTACTTTTCTTCATATGACCATGGTCTTCGTCTTGTTGGCATTTATCTTCATTCCATACTGCTCAAGCTGTCATTTAGCACTAGTGGCATATCCCTTAGTATCATTTCCTCTTCTGCTAACAACGCCATATCATCAGCAAATCTTATACACTTTATTCTTCCTCCTCCTATTATCACTTCTTCCATATTCTGAAAACAGTTCTGCAATAAATCCTCCAAGTAGATATTGAACAGGGTAGGTGATAAAGGGCATTCTTCTCATACTCCTCTTCCTATTTCACTTCCATATGATATTTCTTCTCCTATCCTGACTTTGACTCGTTGTTTCATATAAAGGTTACTGAACAGCCTCTTCTCTTTCCAATCCACGCCAATTTTCTTTAGAATTCCCATCAGTTTATTCTAATCCACTCTGTCAAATGCCTTTGCCTTGTCTACAAATACTATATACACATCTTTATTCTTCTCTAGGTATCATTCGCCGATTGTTCGTAGCAGCCCAATTTCATCTCTCGTACCTTTTTCCTTCCTGAAGCCAAACTGCTCTTCTTCCAATGGTCCTTCCATGTTAGAATATAAATGTCGATTCAGTATTAGCAGAAGAATCTTCGCCGAGTGTGATATGTCTGGTATTGGAAGTAACACTGTCTCCGTGAAATCTTCAGGCCAGTCGTCTTACTCATATATTTTGTTGCATAATGATATAATTTCCTTCTTGTCTTCACCCAAGCATTTCACTAATTCAATGGGGATTCCATCAACTACTGTCCTTAAGCGCTAGTTCAACCTCTTCGCTTAAAATAGAAAATCCTTTTTCGTCTTCTGATACGGCTGCATCATATTCTATAGCCAAGTCATCTGTTTCATATAACTCTTCTACATATTTCGTCCATCTGTTCAGTATTCCTGGTCTGTCTGTTATTTCATTTCCGATTTTGTCGTCTATGGACCAGATGGATTTGCTTCTCTTATTTGTGAAGTCCAGACATTTTACTTCGTGGTACATTAAATCATATTTTCCTTTTCTCTCTAGATCCTCTATCTCTTTTCATTTCTCTTTCATCCACTCTTCCTTCACCTTATCAGTTTCTCTTCATAATATTGAAAATTCTTTAACTATGTCACAATTGCTTTAAAATCTAATTATTAAGCTTTATAATATAATTTCCCACTTTTCTAGAAGCAAATGTTTTATATTTAACTTCTGTTAAAGGTTTCCCACTCTTGGAGACACTCGATTCCCTGTTGGACTCGGACTACTCTGCAATTTCTTCCGATAATAATAAGATTAAGATATTTGTCTTTGCCAAAGGGAATGAATGACCTAAATGTATTGCATTTATTCCAGATTTTGTAGCAAAAAGCATCCTGTTCTGTATCTTTTCAGAAGGATTCATTTTTGTGTTATTCTTTTTCCTTTTGATACAGCGTTTCTCAAACGTTTTGAGAGCAAGAAACACTGGAAATAATTGCATCTTTATATAAATCTTTTTAATTATTTTTATTAAAACTATTAGTAAGCAATAATGGCCTTCAATTTTTAAACCTTAATCTGTATGGCTATGAAAGTTGTTATATTACCAGGAGAAAATAAATAAACAGATTTTAAAAAATCGAAGTAAAATAATTATTTAATATTTGAGTAGGCCATATTTTTAACATCTATCTGTATTATTTTTGTCGCTCTCGTAATTCCCTGATAACATCTGTGCATGAATCCTATGGTGAACATCCGTCCCGCTTTTTCCGGGTCAGTCCTGAATTTAGACCCTCTATCCCGGATTTTTCTGAAGGCATTTCGGAACGTCAATATGTCCCGGATTTTGCCTAGATGTTATGATTTGTCCCGTAGATTTTTCTATATTTATAGTAATGTTTTTAAGGGAAATGAACTCTAAACTTGGCAATACAGTCGGTTAGTTGTCATTGTTGATGTTGCTATTATATATCATTCGCTTAAAAATTGGCTATACTCATATTCAATTCAATGAGAGGGACTGGCAGTACCAGTATTCTAACGCGCAGGGATTTGGCTGGGAGAGATGTTATGAGTCATATGATTGGTTAAATGACTAACGTTTTCTGACGCTACAAGACTGCATTTTCATACGACTCGTACAACAAGTACTCTCTTTCTCACCAGCTGTCATTCTAAGAAAACATCTACCAGTAGAATCACTAGTTACACTAATAAAGAAGCAAACAAAAAAAAAACAGTATAGTTCTCTTACAGTCTGAAACAAACTGGAGGAAGCATAACTAGAAACCAGGAAACAAGCAAATGACAAATCTTAAGCCCTCCTTAAAAAGATAAAAATTAGATACCGTTTTGAAAAAATAGAAAACTATATACATGATTACTCATCTTCCAGAGGCAAAGGATAGTCAAACCTTGGTTTGATGTCGAGTACTTCAAACAGAGAAGCGATCAAACTTTGCACTGAGTACAGACAGACATCTTCGAGGAAAATTTAAATCTCTATGCAGAGAAAAGAAAACCATATAAAAACAGCTAAAAACGAAGAAAACTAATTTCATAGAAGAATGAAGAAAAGCTCAAGTTTAAGAGGCGCTAACAAGAGCCCTTTGTTGCCCTTGGAAAAAAGTTATCCAGCACTGCCACAGAGATCCTAATACACAATGGAATTTTGGGAAAAGCACTTCTCCCTATTAACCAATGCATGCCAATCATACGACGAAGAGCTGATACAGCATAGCGTAAGTAAAATCAAGCATCCTCAAGGTGAAAGACAAAAAAGCAACCGGATCAGATGGAATTTATAATGAAAATCTCAAACTTACATCATATCAACCGACTCCCTTCTGGAACAATCTATTCAACACATGCAGTCAATTTCAATACGTATAATATTATGTAATTTATCTGTTTTTATGTTATTTTATCCATGTATTGCAATGTGTTCTTTTGATCACAATTCTGTTTTTTATTGAGTATTTATTTATATAGTTCTCATGTAAATTTATAGCCTATAAAGATTACACAATTCATTTACTAGAGTAACACACTGCAAGGTGTCCCGATTTTGAGACCTGAAAATCTAGCCATCTTCATGAGTCGTAATCAACAATAAAAACAAACACACGCAGATACAGAGAGACAGAGAGAGATAAAGACACAGAGACATAGACACAGAGAGAGACAGATACAGAGAGATGGACAGAGAGACACACACAAACAGAAAGACACACAGAGAGACACACACACAAACAGAAAGACACACAGGGACCGAGACACACACAGAGACTGAGAGACGCACACAAAAGACAGAGACGCAGACACACACAGAGACACAGGCACATACAGAGACAGAGAGAGATACAGACAGAAAGACACACACAAGAGACAGACACACAAAGACAGAGAGAGACATACAGAGACACACACAAGACACAGAGAGACGTACACAAGAGACAGAGAGACACATGCAGAGACAGAGAGACACACAGACAGAAAGACACACACAGACAGAGAGGCACACACAGAGACAGAGAGGCACACAGGCAGAGAGACACACACAGTGACAGGGAGAGACACACACAGACAGAGAGGCACACACAGAGACAGAGAGACGCACAGAGGCAGATAGAGACACACACAGAGACAGATAGAGACACACACAAAGACAGAGAGACGCACACAAGGGACAGAGAGAAACATGCAGAAACAGAGACACAGAGAGACAGAGAGAGACACAGACAGAGACGCACACACAGAGACAGAGACGCACACACAGAGACAGAGACGCACGCACAGAGACAGAGACGCACGCACAGAGACAGAGACGCACGCACAGAGACAGAGACGCACGCACAAAGACAGAGACGCACGCACAGAGACAGAGACGCACGCACAGAGACAGACGCACACACAGAGACAGAGACACATATAGAGACAGAGACGCACACACAGAGACAGAGACAGAGACGCACACACAGAGACAGACGCACACACAGAGACAGACGCACACACAGAGACAGAGACACACACAGAGACAGACGCATACACAGATACCGAGACGCACACACAGAGACAGAGACGCACACACAGAGACAGAGACGCACACACAGAGACAGAGACGCACACACAGAGACAGACGCACACACAGGGACAGAGACGCACACACAGAGACAGACGCACACACAGAGACAGACGCACACACAGAGACAGAGACGCACACACAGAGACAGAGACGCACACACAGAGACAGAGACGCACACACAGAGACAGAGACGCACACAGAGACAGAGACGCACACACAGAGACAGAGACGCACACACAGAGACAGAGACGCACACACAGAGACAGACGCACACACAGAGACAGAGACGCACACAGAGAGACAGAGACGCACACACAGAGACAGAGACGCACACACACTGAGACAGAGACGCACACACACTGAGACAGAGACGCACACACACAGAGACAGAGACGCACACACAGAGACAGAGACGCACACACAGAGACAGAGACGCACACACAGAGACAGAGACGCACACACAGAGACAGAGACAGAGACGCACACACAGAGACAGAGACAGAGACGCACACACAGAGACAGAGACAGAGACGCACACACAGAGACAGACGCACACACAGATACCGAGACGCACACACAGAGACAGAGACAGAGACGCACACGCAGAGACAGACACACAGACACAGAGACAGAGACAGAGACGCACACACAGAGACAGAGACGCACACACAGAGACAGATAGAGACACAAAGACAGATAGAGACACACACAGACAGAGAGACACATACAGTGACAGAGACACAAACACACAGAAACAGAGACACACACACAGAGACAGAGAGAGAGACAGACTGAGTCAGAGAGACACACAGACAGAGAGAGACGGACAGAGAGACACACACATAGACAGAGACGTACGAGTATATAAACTTGAAACCTATTTTCTGCTACTTTAATATTTATATTTGACAAAGATATGAAATATAACACTATCTCCTATATACCTGCAACTTTCCCAAAAACAAATCACAAACAATTTTATTGGTAAGAATAGTACTATATTTCTAAATATTTACAGTGTTAAAAGAATGTTCATGTGAACACCATTCCGACAAGTTCCAATAAATTGATTAGCAGCCTGGTAACTTTCTGAAAGTAAAAGCTGTGTTGCAATATCGACCTTGAGAGAAAAACCCTTCCTTTAGAGCTGCTATGGCTCTATTGACGTCAATTTTATGTCCATGATTAGGATATTTTGGTTCTTAATTTTTCGCCAATTTTATCTTAAAAATTGTAATTTTTCCCTCAATAAATTAATATTTTTTGCCGAATAACAGTTTTATATTTCGAGCCACTAAGATACACCTCACTAGTTTGAGAAACGCTGCTATAATATAGGAGAGTGTCAACTGTATGGTGAAAGGGGCAGAATTTCCAGAATCGTTGCTTATACTTTGTTTGTATTGCATTTATATAGCGATTATAGGAAGAAAATGAGATGAACCTGATAACTTGTTATCTTCTGCCCTTTTTCTATCCTTGTAAGTTAAAAAATGCATAATAGCGAACACCACAAAAATCAGTGTATGCATAATAAATTGTCGAATAATAAAAATTTAAAAGAAGAATTTGATTTAAATCTCTGTTCCGTGATTACAGAATTGGCAGGAAAACAACGTTGATAGTGTCCATGGTATTGTCGTGCATGATGGGCATGGCGCGATCATTTGCATGGAGCTACGAGATTTTCCTCCTCTTCGAATTTCTGGACCCGGCTCTTGGGACCGGCGTTTATACATCTGCATTGGTCTTAGGTTTGTATCGTAATTCATTTGAAAATGTTTTAGGTAGTAACATTTTGTAAAGTAGCATTTTGTTTATACCTTCATATCTTTTAATTTATTTATTTCACACATACGTATAATTTAATTTAATTTTTTTCTTAGGTCTGAAGCTATGTAAAACAATGTGATTTTCTCGAAGAAGTGTTAATTTAATTAGACAATTAAATATATGCAATTCAGTCAGTAAGTCAACTTCCAACAGTCATTCAGAATCCCTTCTATGAGAAGAAGAAGAAAATGTATTCAGAAAATAAAATGTTCATGTACGGAATGTATATTTATCATTTTCCAAATTATTAATGAATAAGATAGAATTACAACGCCATTTTCAAACGACTTGATGTTATTATCCAATTGAGAATACAATTTACAGCGACAATGTTTTTACTCTATTTACAGCGAAAATAGTTTACTTTAAATAGCATGCTTAACAAATACGAGTCGAAAATATTAATTAGCAAATAAAATTAATTACATTTCAAGGGGCACACAGCGATTAAGAACAAAGCTTGAAATAAATAACGAAGTATTGGAAAAAACGTGTTCCTTTTAATTACTTGCGATGTCTTATAGGACTGATCCAGAGATCGAAAGTTAAATATAGCCAATTTTCTTCAGCTGATATAAACGATGAAACAAATAATGATGAGAAAAGATAGATTTATTACATTTTATGAAACAATTGCCGTACTATATCTGTACTCGTATATGGGCAGAGAAATGAACATTAACTAGGAATCCACGTAAAAGAATCGAGGCTACTAAATTTTTTAGACCGCTGGCGAGACCTGTAGAGAAATGGCGATATTCGATTGGAGTTGAAAATATCAAGTACACTAGATGCTTCAGAAAGTTATTTACAAAACTGGTACACACATCTTTTAAGGGCTGAACAAACCCGGATTCTGTTAAAAATATTTAATAGTATACAATGAAGTAGAAGAAACGTTGGGCGTCTAAGAAAAAGATGATGCGATCACTATCACCTGAAGGTCTAATCCTGTAATTTAACGATGGTGACAATGAACTACTAATTTATTCTGATTAAATCAGAGCCAAAACTACATATCACCACATCATATAAAACTCTCACAAGCGTTGCTTAAAATGTAAATATTCAATTGCATTGAAAACATAATTATGACGGATTTGAAGAAGTATCCAAGAGTTTAATAAATCTCTTTTTTAACACCAAATAAGAGTATTTCATTTTCTCGCTCTCTATGTAATTTTGCTCGAATAAATTTGAAACTAATTTAAAATTATTTTGTCCCATTTATCACAACTTTCTCAAACTACAAAACATTTATATAATTACACAATTTATCATGAGATAGAAGCGATATTATTTGCGCTATAACAATTAATTTGCAGACCCAATGTGTATAATAAACCTGTCTTAGTCGTAGATTCGAAGTCGTCAATGTAAGCCATAGCTTCAAATAAAAGAATTACTATTGAAAAGATAATTTGTTATAAAAAATAATTAGAATACTTGAAAATACTAACAAGAAAATATACACTTCGTGGATACCATTAAATGTTGGCATAAATGAGAATGATAACGCTGATAATCTAGCTACAAGATTGTTTCGCGAAAATAAAACCGTTAAGTACCAAAACACTAGCTCACAAAATCAAAATTAAATCAAAGATAGAAATATCCCATAAAGCCACTCACAAATCACGCAATAAAAAATGGGCAAAAATCAGTAAACACTGGAAAACAAATAGCAAGAAACTCAGAAAAGGAACTGTTGCGTGCAGCACACCTTTGTAGGATAGGAATCGACAATACTGAAGAATAACATTGTGTAATTTATCATGACTATCTATAGGGAAATAACATCTTCTCTAGTGTACCATACTCAACAAAGAAATGCAACAAACCAAAACTCTGAGCGTTCTCTATTGGGAAGCAAGAAACAAAATGGGTTAAACAGTACCAAACGTGGCAATTGGAAACCAGCCAGCCAATCAACCAACAATTTATAATTCTGTGTCGAGCTAAATAAAGTGAATCCAATTTATTTTTCTTAATTGTTTGGTACACTCTTTAAACACTTCTATAATCACTGATTAACGTTATGACTTCTATACTGCGTTAATATTATATTACGAGTATCTATCTGACTAGTTTCGACGTGGTGTCCATCATTGTCCGAAGCCTAGTGAGGTCCTGATGAGCTACAAATTACAAAAAAACAAGTAGTACAATGTAAATATAAGATCAGAAAATAAGTGCAGTTTAAAGTGCACCGTTTAATATTTTACACAAATCGCTATGTCATCACCTTAACGAATTCATAGAAATGGTTGCATATATTTCTTAGAATAATTTTTATTAATTTTTTTATCTGTAACAATATTCTGTTTTCTTTCCAACTCAACTGATTTCTACATATGGTAATATGTATTTTTCATTGAAAGAGATACTTCAGTTATTTCATTCATTTATAGTTTTCTGCCCAAGGGCAGGTCTTTCACTGCAAACGCAGCATTTTCCAATCTTCCCTATTTTCTGCCTTCCTTTTAAGTCTCCACATACGATCCATGTATCTTAATGCCGTCTATCATCTCACATCATTTTATGCCCCGAACTCTTTTCCCGTTCACCATTCCTTCCAGTGCATCCTTCAGTAGACAGTTTATTCTTAGCAGCCTGTGAACCAGCAATTCCTTTTCCTCTTTCAGATCAGTTTCAGCATTATTCTTTCTTCACCCACTCTTTATAACCTAGTTTCATTTCTTATTCTGTCTTCCATTTCGCACGCTCCATTCTTCTCCATATTCACATTTCAAATGCTTCTAATTGCTTCTCTTCACTTCATCGTAATGTCCATGTTTCTGTACCATACAATACCACAATACACACGAAGCACTTCACTAGTATTTTCCCTAGTTATTTTCCCTGAAATGGTCCTTTTTCTATTAAAGGCTTCCCTTTCTTCCGATAACCATGGTATTCGTCTTGCCTGCATTTAAACTTATCTTCATCCCATACTGCTTACAGCTGTCAATTAGCTCCAGTAGCATATCCCTTAGCATCATCTCCTCTTCTGCAAATAGCGCCGTATCATTGGCAAATCTCATGTAGGCCTACTTTATTCTTCTTCGTCCTACTATCGTCCGTCCCATATTCTGAAAACAGTTGCTCACTCAAATATCAAAGTTGATGTTGAACAGAGTAGGTGATAAAAGTCATCCTTGTTGTACTTCTCGCCCTGTTTTACTTTTCTGTGACATTTCTTCTTCTATTCTAATGCTGACCTGTAATTTAAAGTGTTAGTTTAATTGAGATATTTATATCGTGGGAAATAAAATTTATTAGGTAATTTTCAATCGGATATTAATGAGACACGTGATGAAATTCACATAATACCATTACGTGCAGAAAGACACATATCTTCCTTAGCATAATTGAAGGATTCAGAGACATTGTGGACCAAGCGCCATTTATAAAAAACGGAGAAAGCAAGGGTTAAAGTTAAGTGAATACCATAGTTTAATCAAGATTGACATATCATTTAGTTTTAATGTGTATACTTTATATTACTTGCTATATGTTTCCATTGAATTATGGTAATAACTTCATTTTAACTCTTGTTTTCTACGGTTTTAGTAAATGGCGCTTTGCCCACTATGATTCTGAACCCATCAATTTTAATTAGAACCTAGAATTTAGTGTAATAGGCATATAAAAGCTTCATCATATGGCAGTAATAATTTTAAAAATGTACGTAATTCATTTTGAGAATTCAGAGAGAAAGCTGGAACACCACTATCAAACTTTTTACATTATTCATGAGTCACATTTCCATTTTGTTGTAAAACATATTATTTTCTGTTTTAAAACTGGCACACATTGATTTTGCAGGCATGGAGTTGGTGGGTTCGAGCTCCAGAGTCCTGGCAGCCACTCTCATTACTTCTTTCTACGCAATAGGACAAGCACTGACCGGCCTTATTGCGTGGTGGCTCCAGGACTGGAGGCTGATACTCAGAGCATCGTATCTGCCTTCTTTGCTTTGCTTATCTTATTATTGGTAAGTCATGCCAAAGAAAAGTTGATCAGACACGTAACAATATTATGAACATGCGTTTGGTCAATAGACTTTCCTCTACTGAGCGTTGTTGCCGATAGCGACTGAGGAACGAAGGAAAAAGAAGGAAACTACAGTTTGCCTCTCGTTTCCATTCTGTGTGTTACCAAACGTACTTTTATATATGGCGATTTATCTGAAGAACTGAACAAAATTTAAACTACTTCTGCATACTGCTATCTAAAGTAAATAGAGTTAAATTGATTAACATTTTCATAAAATAGTGATTCACAAAGTTGGATCGCGACTCCCTAGGTGGTCGTGTGAAAAGCTCAGATGGGTCGCGAAATGATTTACAAAATAAAACAAAAGCGTCTTATTAACATAAATTTATGTTGTATTTAGAAACATAAAGTTAGACTACAGCGTTGAACAAAAAATAAAATAAATGTTTCAGTAGTTGTAAAGTACAAAATAATGTGATAAATGTGCTTATTTTTCTGAAAGTCTCTTCTAAAATCTGGACTCTGTATTCGATATAGTCGCCCTGAGTGGCGCAGTTGGTATACCGCTGGCCTTCTGTGCCCAAGGTTACGGGTTCGATTCCGGCCCAGGTCGATGGCATTAAGTGTGCTTAAATGCGACAGGCTCATGTCACTAGATTTACTGGGATGTAAAAGAACTCCTGCGGGACAAAATTCCGGCTCGCCGGCGACGCTGATATAACCTCGGCAGTTGCGAGCGTCGATAAATAAACCATAATTTAATTTATTCGGTATACAGACTGGTATTATTTACAAGTTCAAGGTGATTTTTTGCTTTTATTTTTATGGAAATCATAGATGAGAAACTTACTTTGCATAAATACGAGGTTGCAAATAGTAGGCCTAGAGCCCGATCACAAACTCGTGGCACCTGTGCGAAAGACGAATTGGCATCCACTTACATGGACTCGTCAAGAGTCCTGCTGGGGAGGGTGTGTTTGAACAGTACGCTCTGTGAATATGCAGTCGTCCGCACACACAGAACCTCCCACTCCGAAGCCTCAGAAAGAAGTTCGCGCATGTTGGTGCCACGAGATTGCGATCGGGCTATACCTAAAATGTAAGATCTTCTGTTTGCAATCCAAGGTATTCTTGCATTCTTTTGATACAAGACTAGTCCACGCTCTGCGAGAGAAGCAAGATATAGTTTCAATATTCTATTCTGTCAGTAGGTGAGTCTTCCCTTAATATTGTTTGGAATTTCAACCAGTTGAACGCAACTGTCTGTGAATGTCATTCTTTTGAGTTTATTCTAGAACACATCCATTAAGATGTTGTTTAAAATTGCGCAAACTTATTACATGTCGCAAAAGCAATTCACTTTTTTGTCCTATTTACAGTACGTACTTGAATTTTCCTCGAATTCTTTAATACACAGCGTTGAGTCAAATTTCTCTTTGTCAAGTGATATCAACCAGTAATCAAGTTTCCTTATAAATCCGTCGATTTTATATTTGGCTGTTATTACTGTATGTTAACATCTTGGCCTTTCAAACTACTGTTCAAAGTGTTTAAGTGTTCGGAAAATGTATTAGCATGGAAGGCCAGTGTAGAAGCCAAAGAGAATTGAAAAATATGTTTGCATTTTTCGATTTCTCCTCTTGCAGGTATCTGTACATTTGAAGTTCGGTGGTATCCACTGATTTTGTGTAAAATTACCGTTGTTTTCGATTTTATAGGTATGTGTATTTTTTGAATGAGGCTAAATTCCGGTAACTTGTGATGGATGGGGATAGCAAACAAAATCTCGCTCAGAAGTGGGTCGTCTTTCAAAACGTTTGGGAATCATTGCTCTAAAACATGAGCTTTATATAAACTTAGTATAGTCTATTATTATAAGCAAACCCTTGCAGTTATGTTACATGACGTTTGTTGAAAAAGTAGCGAACAGATGCTTTACCGAATTCAATGAAGCAGTTAAAAACGATTTACAATGAACTGTAATAGATTCTGCCTATTATTTTGCTTCATTACCCACCACAGCCATCGTCAAGATAACAGTCTGTTTCAAGGATCCGACTCTTTGCCCCATTTTGTTTCCATTCGTGTAACTGCGAGTATTTTGAACGAATACTATACACCGCATCCATACTAAACTGTTGGATTGGGGGGCTGGCGTTGCAGATTAACAGTGGATGAAGTGGCCTTCTCGTTCCTCCGATCTTACCGGGGAAGCACGTTTGCGATGATTTTCTAGAAACTTAAACTTTTTGCATAAAAAAGACAACCCGTTTGCAGCATGGTTATGCTAGTTTCAAGAGCATGTTTGCGGCAAGACTCAGCAACACGTGGTGACTGACTTAGTGGTGTGTAAATTCTTGTTATAAGACATAGCCACAATTTTTACGTCCATGTTGCTGTAGAAAACGTTCGTGAGTAGATGTAGGTACTGAAACAGACAAATGAGCATTACGATATCAGTGGTACCAACTTTAATTTATAAGTGAGTTCAGAAATATAAATATTCTTTTTTTTTATCAATAGTTTGTGTTATTTTTTGCGTTAAGCGAACATTATGATATAAGTGGTGCTAACTTTAATTTATAAGCTTAATTCAGAAATATCAACCTTCTTTTTTATCGATAGTTTGTGTTATTTTTTTTTTTTTTTTTTTTTTTTTCGTGAAGCGAACATTACGATATCAATGGTGCTGTTACTTTTTGGACACCTTTCAGTTTATCAGGTTTAAAAGATGTTTTTCGATATACCGCAATCGGGTTCTCCAAAACCAATGCAAACTGGCTGTGATTTAATCCTCCTGATTAGCCGTCCTGCCGCAAACATGCTGTTCACGATCTTATTACATTAAATTTTTATCGGGATGTATGCAGGACAAATTTTCTGTGCCACTTTTACCACTGGATATTAATGAATTTGAGTTTGAGGATTATCGCAGCTGTCGAGATAATAATTGACAGAAACATGCTAAGAAGAATATAGAATGAGCTGTATAAAAGACTGGACAATGTCGAATCACAAATAGAGCTCACATTGAACGTGTTTAGAGTATGTAAAAATTTCATCGTTTCTCTTTCAAATGGCGCTAGTTACAACTGTATAGCTGTAATACTTACCTTGGTATAACAAATTAAAACTGTGACAATTATTAATGTATAAAGATGTATATTCGCACGTAAGGAAATGTGAGGTCATGAGATCAGTGTGGCAAAACGCTGACTCTTAAGACATCATGAAGAAAAACACAAAACAAAGATTCAAATGCAATCCCTTTGGAGAAAATATGAATAATCTTCATTCTTATGTCAAAAGTTGTACCCAAAATTTTTGTACAACCGTGATCTTGTTTCATACCAATCTTACTGTGTAAAATTAACTGTTTTTACATTTCATCTAAAGGCTTATTCCGGAGTCGGTGAGATGGCTGCTGACCAAGAGAAGAACAAAGGAAGCCACAGACATCATTCTTGAAGCGGCGAGAACTAACGGAGTCAGTCTCTCGGAAAATGTGATGAGCAAAATCAGATCATCCTCAGAGCAGAAGTATACGGAGGTGAGGTTTAATAATCCACTTGCAAATACGGAATGACAAACATATCTTTGCTAGGGGTCTGCAGAAAACCGCAACAAATATAGGAATTTAAAATCTTTATTGGTATATGTTTACACATTTATAAGTAGTGTGACTACATTTTTCTAGCGTTTCCTGCGCTTAGTCTATCCGCATATATGACTTCAGCGGACTTTAGAATAAATCCGTTGAGAATGTTTTAAATCTTTGAGCACTTCTTCGAGATGGACCAGAAAAATATCACTTGAATAACGGTTATAATGTCGTTCTGTAATCATCATACTTTTAGTTGCATTCTTAGAATTGCTTCGAAGTACGTTCTGCCACGTTTATGTTGGGAGAAGCTCCAGACCATTCAGCAATTCCAAAAAAAGTCAATGCCACTTTCATGCAGCAATACTCGTGTCGAGTTGGCTTTGAAACACACTTCCTGTGGGTCCAACTTATTGTTTCGACATCTTAGGAATGGGAAAACATTAGCTTTTAGAACAGTAGTTCCTCTGAACTATTCTCCATCCCTTGACTACCCAACTTCTTTAATGATTCGCATGAGTCTCCTAGTGGCGAAGTAAAGAAATATTCCGACGATTCAGATTTATTTAGTATTTCCTCGTAGTGTTTATCTGATTCAATGTCATTGGTTGAGAGTGGCCACACACGATCGTTTTGGTAGTTTGGTCGACGTATTGTTCAGATAAAAAATACATCTCTTTGCTGTAGATGTATAAAGTCATCTTCTTCCCACTCTTGCAGGTAATTACAAAATCATAATCAGTCTCCAGTGTTCAAGACGGTCTTCATAGGCTTAAAAATATGGGAAGGTTTGATATCAGCACGCTGACGATATTTCCTGAAGGTTTCGCGAGTCAGATGTTTTAATCTCTTCTGTTCGATCTCTTTGGCGACAGCATAATTTCTTTTCCGCCGTTTCCCGCTGTTGACTACAATGCACGTTGATGTCTGCTTTCTTGAGACAATTTTTCCGGCCTTTCTAATTTTTATTCAGTTTCAATGTCCTCATAACCTTTTGTCAGAGACCCACCGTTCACTTCAATGCAACTTTTGGGCTATCCATTTCCGATTAATGAAAGTAGCTGCAGCCTCCATTATCTACCGATACACGTTAGCATGTATGCAATGGACATAGCTTTCTTCATCGGTGTCATTAGCATTGTTAACATTTACCTCAAGACAAAAAAAGTATAAGCTTATGATTACATACAATCAGGACACATCATAATATTTCTCTCATCCTTCGATTGCAATGCTGTAGATCCCTAACAAATATGCATTTACCACTCTGTAGAACTTAGATTCGCATATTCAAATTCAGCTGCGAGTAATGCACTTTCAAGTGTGTTAATAATGAGTTTGTCTTTCACAGTGTTGAACATTGTGTGAATTTTTTGTAAGTTTTTGTATCGTATTTAGATAGAAAGACTAACATATCTTCTAAATACATTACCAAGAGCTTTTCTCCGGCCCTGCCTTCCCTGACGATAGAGCATACGCAGCTCCAAAACATTGTAATAGTTGTCGGAGGTCTTACGGTTACCATGGTAGCTATTGGATCCGAGGTTTACGGGCTCAAACTCGGCCAACAAAATTAATTTTAATGGTCGAAAATCCTTGGTATGGCTTCTCCCTGGAGTATAATAAAGTTGGGAGGCCCACCAGAATTATGCCTTTGGGCAATCCACCTTGTCCTGGAACTTAACATTTCCAACATTTCGGAACTACATACAGGTTCCATCATCAGGGCAAAAGGTAAGGCCAGAAAGGTCACCTATTGTATTTGGCTCGTTACGCTAGGCTAATCCGGACGATTATGCAAAGGTTCTGAATCTGAATGGGAGGAAGATGGGAGACGAAATGTTAAAAGGTACGCGAAAACTCTTCCTTGCAAGGGAGATTCGGGCTGAGAAAATCTTATTATATGAGTTCCAAGCCTGTTGGCGACTTGTCTCATTCCGAGTTTCGCTGTTCCACTGAAGGAACTCCAGAACATTTGAAGGGGAAGCCGAAAATGGACGTCACTTAATAACTACCACATAAAAAGGGGTGGGGTGAAAAGCGAGGAGCACGACAGAAGCATCGGGAGAAGAAACGCCGGAATATGTTAGCCTGCGCATTGAAAGGTGCTGCGTCCTTTCGCAGGGCGAGTGAAAGACGAGTAAACTCGCTCCAGTACCATGGGTAATATGCGAATGGCAAGCTAAAATTCGTATTTCGAAGACGCCTCTTTGGAAGAAATGCCAAAATTTTGTGGGAAGAAGAATGTAGGTCCGTGGTTCATTTCTTTTAGGGCTGATCCCATTTGTCTTAACGCCTTAGGTAAACCACAGACAGGATGAGTTTCTCAATTTAGGAGACTAGCCAATTGGCTACTGGTTATAATCAGGGTGCGAAGTAAGATTTCTGATTAGAGAGGGGATAGAATCCTAGATAGAGAATACCACACATTAAAGTATTATTATTATACTCATTCGATACAGCTCAACGCTTGGTCGCACTGAGTTGCTTGTCTTGCATCTTGATGATGATGATGATGATGATGATGATAATAATAATAATAATAATAATAATAATAATAATATACATGAGCAGACTTAAGATAAGATGTGTAATTCCTAAGTTATTGATTGTTGTCAGCTTGCCGGTGATGATAATACATCAATATTATTTTCTTTGCTTACTTTATAATGTAGTTATAAAGTAATACTTGTATTAAAACAATTATATTTTGTGAAGGGGGATAGAAGTTATCCCTGGCAGGGATGTTGATATGAATTTATGAGAGGGGGGGGGATAACGTTCCAACAGGAGAGGAAATCCCCCTATCCCCCCGTTAATTCGCACCGTGGTTAGAATTGGCTATTGTTTATATTATTTGTACTTTATCACGCTTAAATATTTAAATGTGCATCTATATTATGTTACAAAGAACAATAGTTTCATGATATGTTAACTTCTAGTTGCATGTTAGTTATAGTTATAATCATAATATATCCTACTGTAATTGGAATACGTGTTCTGTAGTAGTGATGAAATAAATAAATAAATAAATATAGGAAAGTAATTGTTCAAGTCTAATGAGTTACTCGGAACAAGCATGAGCATAAATAACAATACAAGAATATGTGAAACAGAACTAACAATAATTGATTCTAAATTAATAAAACCAATTGTTAATGTCATTACCATATAGGAGAAAAATGTGAGGAATTATGTTACAAAAAGAGTAGTTAGGTAATATTATGATCTGTACAGTATTATCCATGACGTAATAGATAGCCAAGATGATGTGTTTTTCTTCCTTCTGAGCCAAGATAATACTTAATTACTGATTATAAAAGGACAGTAATGCTTGAGTCAGATAACATGTGTATGCATAATATTGATATAAAATTCAAATACGGTACCTTGGAGGCTTTTTATAGACCATGTGTGTAGATGTGAATATGTGTTCGTAATATTATATAGATAGATGTGTGTGCTTAGTATGCATTAAGGTGTGTATGCCTACAGTACAGGCAAATACACATGTAATGAGTTGGTCAGAAGCAAAGGGGTACAAGTGACATTCCTAGGAACATGAGTTAAGTGCAGCCAAGGCGAGGTAAAGCTGAAATTGTAGTGACAAAGGGATATATCTGCTAACCGCATCACACACTAAAATTGAAGTAAAAAAATTCGTGGGATTTAATAAAGCTAAAAGTACCGTCAACCGCATTTTCTCAAAAAATAACTTAAATACACTTATACTCCTTTGTTTCTGACCCCCTCAAATGAAAGGGACGTCATTAGAGTGTTAAATTCTCTGTCATTAGTCACATAAATTTATCGAACTATTATGTGTCTCTAATTATGACATTACACACACACACACACACACACACACACATTTTTTTAAGTTGTTTTTCTTTTTCAGGAAAATGTCGAAGGAAACGAAGGGCCTTGGAGAAGTGCACTTTCACAAGTCTTCAGATCAAAAACTCTTCTAACGAGACTAATGATCTCAATATTTTGTTGGTAAGTATTAACTGAGTTTGGAAGAACATACAGTTAGACTCAATTAGAGTGATAAAAGTTTCTAATTGATCATTGTAATTTTCCACGCGTTGCAGTATACGTTTGAAATGTAGCATTATGGATTATTTCAACCAGAAATTTAACTCAATGAAAATGTACAATGATCATAAATAAATGACACTGATTTGATAGCTCGGTGACGTGATATTGCGGTTTTTGATAACACTTTATCAGGATGATGATTAAAGAAGATCTCGTTGAATTTTAAAGAACTGAGATAGGAGATATGTGTGAATGGAAACTGATATGTTGAATTGAGTATTTAATAAACAGATTAAAATCGTTAATAAAGTTTCAATTCTAAAATACTTGTTACGTAATTGAAAGGCTCTGAAACTCGCTAAATCTCCGACTAAATGTTTGACTGTCTTTTCAGTGGGAAAGCAGCCATGATGATGATGAGGATGATAATTATGATGATGCTCTCCAATAAGAGCTTTAAATAAATGCATTCCTTTAGAATAGATTTGTCGGGGAGGATGAATATATTAATTGGTTGATCTTGATTCAGATTATTATTATATCTTTAGTTTATACACATTCATTTCTCTAGAACTGTATGTACTTTATATTGTTATTCTAGACAACATCATAATATTATTCTGGTATTTGTTCTTGGTTCTTTCATTATTCTAGTGTAGGGATTGACATAATGTTCCCGCTTATAACCAAAGCCACCGTTTTGGCGTGTGAAATAAGTAATGGGAACGTTGATAGCTAATATCTTATCTTTGCCGCAGTCTGTGGACGAGGGAGCTGACAAATGTCATTGACAGGTTGCTGACGTGACTTCTGTTTAGGAGATGGTACCACTCTCGGCCTAAGTTGCAACAGATGTTACTGATTGGGCACTGTACACCGGAAACGCAAAGTGCGATTATCTTGTCTTTGCCGCAGTCAGTGGGAAATAAGAATAACAACTCTGATTGTCAGATTGCTGACGTGACGTGTATTTGGGTGGTAGGTACCGTTCTCAGCTGAACTGGCAACAAATGTTCACTGACTGGCTTTTTACTCCAGGACAAGCGCCGAAAACGCTGGCGCTGGCTGTACAGTGTAAGCAGTGCCCGCAAGGTAACATTACGCCCCCCCCCCCCGTTCTAGTGAATTATTATTGATGTGGTGGTAATTTTGCAAGGATGATAGAAAAGAATGTTAAATAATGGTTTTGAAATATGTAAGTGCAATCATGTAAAGTATAATATTATGTAAAAACGAATAGATATTTTGGTTGCTTCTTTTTTACAAGTACAGTGAGGCTAATTTGAAGTCCCATCATAGTATCGGTATCTGTTCTTGAATCAACACTCACGATTTACTGATAGCGGAATGGAATCGCTAATATCGAAATAGAAATAAGGATCTAAGTACATAGGGAAACAATGTAGCTACCATTAATTCTTATTCCGAGGGAGAATATTCAATTAATGTTAGAACACAGGAATATAAATCCTTTTAATGCAAGTAATAACCTTAATCACAACAACCATTGAATTACTGGAAATATTTTAAGCGAATCTTCTAGTTTGGCATTGATCTCATGAAGTTTACTCTTTGTGATCATACGTCTTTGGAGGCACGTGTCAGCATAGTAGATAAGACGCTAGGCTACAAAGTCGAAGATCACGGGTTGGATTCCTAATGGAGGTCACGGGTTTGTCTAATTGATCTAATCCTTCGTGCTGCATTATGGCCCTGGGTTCAACTCAGCTTCTAACAGAAATGACTATCGGGGATTTTTTTTGGGAGGTAAAGGCGACAAGCATCCCTACTGCTGTCCGCAAAAGCTGAAACCTTAACCTCCCGCTATCCTGTGGGCCTCTATGGCCTCTGAGAAGAATAATTTCATCTCTACTATATTTTTCCAATTTGAATTTCTTATGCAATGTAAATCCAGTTTATACAGGGTGAATAGTAAGTAATGCCATTAATTTCAGTGGGTTATTCTTTGAGATACGAGTATTTCAAGCGAAAAAGTTTAATATGATTTTACATGTTTTTGCTTTCTTTTCGAGGTAAAAATTGTTTTATTTGGAGAGCAGTATTTAGACATTCTGCCACTCCGGGCAGTTTATATTTTGCCGTTCCGTTCTTTAATCGATTCATTGCAATGCAGGCGTCGACAGTCATTACTTCGAAAATTCTAGCAGTCATAAATCATGTGTATTCATTTTCAAAGGAATGTTCTGCTCTTGGAATAATTTTTGAAAAATTGACAATCATACAACATAACTTAAAAAAGATTTTAAAAATATTTAAATGGCTATAAAATAAATTAAAAAAACATTTGAATAAAATAATTGTGAATTAATGTAGCATATGTTTACTACGTTGTACTTATCGGAGGAAATACAGGGTGGGGCATAGGAACCAAGTGTTTTTAAAATAATCATAAAACAGTTAGTTTTTGTTTTCAACACATTTGATTGGTAGAACAACGTTTGTGAGAACATACCACTTCTATTATGAGCGGACAATTACATCTGGCATGTAATGTCCGTCTGTGTTGACGCATTGTTTAAGGCGCTGACGAAAAATGTCACCTCTATTCTTTCCAGGAGATCTCTGTTGATTTGGGTGATGTGTTGACGTACTGTGTCCTTTAATTCATCTAATATTCGGGGCTTATCCTCGTAAACACGTGCCTTTAGGTATCCACATAGAAAAAAAAATCACGTGGACAGGTCAGGGGACCGAGGCAGCCATGAAACATCACCATCTTGCTGAAACCACCCATCTTGTATGGGTGTAAATGTAAATCGCCTTGCAAAATCCGTCTTACCGTACGATTGCTGATTCCAAGAGCAGCTGAATGTCTTCGAGCAGAGCGGCCTGGGCCGCGCAGTATCGCTTATCTGACTGAAAATTTTCTGGAGTACTCACTCTGTGTTGGGGGCCGGGCGATTTATTCTTCAGTATTGCGCCCTTTTTTTTTTTTTTTTTTTTTTTTTTTTTAAGATTTTGAACCCAACATAAGATTGTGTCACGCACGGGAACATAATCATTGCGATTAATATTGAATCTGTAGCAAAACTCACGCCGTATCGCGGTCACCGACTCGCCATTTCTAACAGAACAATCATACGCAAACATGCGTCCACTGCTCCATGATGCCGACTGCAGGTGAAATGCTATGAGCCACGGAATGGACTGTCACATGCCGCACGTGACTGAGTACAAGCCATTCCAAAAACACTTGGTTCCCATGCCCCACTCTGTATAATATCTACTGCATCTGTATTATTTTATTCGACAATATTATCAGTTATGCCATGGTGATCTAGTGGCTAGAAAACTGAACTTATAGTCCTATGGACTTGGGTTCAATCCCCGTTGTAACCCTGATTTGTAACTTGTGTTGGACAAGTCCATGGTCCAGGTAACACAGTGGTTTTCTCCGTGAACTCTGGTTCTCCTATGGCATCCCAATAAATCTCGATTTCATCTCATCGCGGGTGTAGCGTAGTCCAGCCTCCCACGGCGCACCCTGAGAAACGACTTTGTCGGTAAATTGGTCTACATAACTGGCTTCATATGGGTGAATGACGTAAGCCAAATATTCGCCATTAGTTAAAAAAATATTATCACTTAAATCAAAAGCAGTGTACAAAGAAGTGTCAGCACCAGGTTGTTAGGCTGAGCTTTTCGAATCAGATTTCTTAAAAAATAATTCCAGTTTTGAGATTTCTATGATTGATTAATTTTTCTGAACAGTCCATTCTTTTGATTGTTTTTTACATTGCGCATCACGTACGTTAACTCTACGCAAACCCGTTTTTTAATAATTAACTATTTACTAAATCACACACCAACTGATCAATTGCAAACAAACGTAACGTAAATAGCTTAACATTGAGCATTGTACAGTTTGAAAAATAAGTAAACTAAGGACGTTTTGGTTCACAGTTGTTTGATCGGATATGCTACATTCAACCCTAAGCACACGGCCAATAACTGTTTACCCTGTGAACCCCTTTCCATTATTTTCTTATAATTTATAAATGCCATTGTCGCTATTACTTTTAGCCTTTTCTATACAAATATTACTGACTGTTTTAATGAATGCTCCATGTTCATTGTTGCTTTGAGAATGAGAACGACACAGCACTCTGTTTCACAAGTGAATTGATAATCTCTCTTTGTTGTAGTAAACGTATTCTTTTATTCGTTTCGGGCTAGTTCGAATCATATTTTTTTCGGAAAGGATTATATGATGAACATTTTAAGTACCGATTTTTAAACTGTCTTTTTCCTCACTTATAACAAAATTCGCGAATGTTTTGCAGGCTCTTCGGGCAGAAAATACCGGCCCCCTGAATTCTGACGCCCCGGGCAACTGCCTCGGTCTGCCCATTGGTAAATATTGACCTGTTTATATTTCATAGCGCATAGCGTATTTTGGGGAAGCCATTGATTGAATTCCCAATGTGCTCAGTCAGTTTAAGAGAGCAATGTATTATGATAATAAGTTATTGAAAGAATGTTTTGTCCTTTAACTGGACAGAAATTCAATCCGAATAAATGTAACATTTTAAAATTCTTTTGCAGAACGAAAAGTTACATTTCGTTATAGATTACCTGACATTCGCCTTACGGTTGGGGAAAAAACCAACTACGAGTAATTAATCAGCTCAAGCGGGAATCGAACCCACGCTCGTGCACAACTCCGGGTCAGTACTGAAACGCGTTACTGTCTGAGCTACGCCGGTGCTGCTCAAAACTGTAATTAAGACATGAAAAAAGACACAATACGTTTTAAAAAAGACATGATATACTGTATTTTATCCCATAGTTCAGGCCTATATGATCTCATGCAACACGCCTTGTTATTGTTTGGCTGTTTGCCACAAGGTACATTTTGTAAATTTTTTAATGTTAAACTCTGTCGTTTACCGGACAGAACAATTTTCGTTACAGATATACATCGTTCTGTATTTTTTAGTAGGTTATTTTACGACGCTTTATCAACATCTTAGGTTATTTAGCGTCTTAATGAGATGAAGGTGATAATGCCGATGAATGAGTCCGGGGACCAGCACTAAAAGTTACCCAGCATTTGCTCATATTGGGTTGAGGGAAAACCTCAGAAAAAATCTCAACCAGGTAACTTGCACCACCGGGAATTGAAACCGGGCCACCTGGCTTCGTGACCAGACGCGCTGACCGTTACTCCACAGGTATGGGACTCGTTCTGTATCAACTAACGTAACTAGAGCATGTCTGAATCAAGCTGGTGTAGATGAATTTCTATCACAACTGTCGTATTACCTTTCATTAGTTGACAATTGTAGTATCTCTTAGCTGCTTCTGGCCAAAAACGGTAATATCTCAAAGGAAGATTCAGATGCTATGACTTGGGAAGGCTGAAGGAGATTTTAATCATGTTGGTAATTCCGTTTGTATAATGAAATCAGTTCTGCAAAAGGTTATAATTGTGGGATAAACAACATTATCGTGCGTAATGAGAAGAGTAAATTGAAGTCAGTTAAAATGTTGGTTGTTAAAAACTTAAAAATACGTAGCAAATAGGTAGGTAGGTAGATAGGTAGGTAGGAGAAAGACTTTCACATTACTTTTGACAGGTGAAAAGGCAAAATAAACACTTGCATTTAAACAGGCAGAGCTTATATAGGCAAAAGAGGTAAAATAAAAATTGGCACTATCATTAATAAATAACTCGAAACGTTTTTAAAGTTATATAATTTTCACATAGGCCTATGTAAAATCAGTAATAAAAGGCATTTTGTCAAACATCCGAGCTGTAGATAAGTCCCAGAGTTCGGAGCGCCAAGCCCTTCCCATATCAGCTTCGGAAACCCGTACTACAGTACGATTATTTAGTCCTGACAGTCGCCAGCGATATGCACCTGGGTCAGGCGAATCCATTTAGTTACGCCAAGGGGTGTTTGGGTTATTCACTTTCTTGCCTTCGGAGCGATCGGTATAGGGGTATGGTTCCAGTACAATTAAGCTGTACTGCATTCCTTTACCGACCGCTCGCCCTTATGCCTATTATATTAATTATGTAGGTAATAGAAGAAATGTGGAGGTGGAGAGTTTTGATGGCATAATAGATGTACAGGAGTACATCGAGGAAAAACCTCTGAAACGTCTGTTTTTCCCATCACAAATTCCACCACGACCTGACCGGTAATAGAACCCGTGTCGCCTGGATGGAAGACCAGTGCGCTAACGCTTGAGCCTCAGACGCGGCTTACAATAGGCCTACTATGAGACAAGATTAATGGAGGGCAATTATTGTGATCGTTCTTGACAGTGTTTGTCACTACAGCACTCAGACAACCAGACGGTGAACAGAGGTCAAGTAAAAATATTAACTAGTAGAATTACATATTTTAACACACCGAGGATTGAAAGTGATTACACGTCTGAATATTTGGCTACTACGAGTACACACTAGCGATCGAGATGTTAAAGATTAAATAAACAAAGTAAAATTTACTTTAGAATATAAAAATAGTTTCACATTCCATATGTCATACATCGCCAAGTTTGACGACTAATCATCAATATCAAAGTTATGTGGTACACGATGGAAGCCAAATAAATATTTAAAGCTATCGAATTTCATTGTGGAAAGAAGATTAACTACACGATTCATTACTCATGCATGTAGTATGTACGTACAGAATATTTCTAGATGCTTCAAGCCATAGGCGAACACTAATTTTAGCACGAGAAGCATCAGATTGCAGCCTCAAAGAATTCGCGTTGTTATACAGGGATGATTTCATAACGAGGAATTTGTTGATATAGTAGGCATCATAGCAGCTAGCAGCTTTGCCTGTAAGGGTATTTACTCGTACTTCCAGTGTATAACGATTCAATTTACACTTACCTATCTATCTCTCAATTTCTATGCACTGCTCTTTCTCCCCTCCTCCTCCTCCTCCTCCTCCTCACATATATACGAAGGTTGTACTCAAAGTCATGATCGCTAATTTCATGCTGAGGCTCAGGGTAGTGTAAAAGGGAAATGTATATATAAAACTACTTCTCAAAGATTCTTTGTCTTTCGATATTGTCTTCAGCTCTGTCAACATATTTTGCCTGTGCGGTAGAAGTCCTTTCCGGCGGAGCACGACTTCCTGCACCCTATTCATCCCTCTCTAAATATTCTCCTCCCAGGCATTTCTTGACGAATCCAAAGAGGTGGAAATCTGATGGTGCTAATTCCGGGTTGTAGGGGGTGGGGTGACGAAGAATCCCCAGTCGTTACTTTCAATCTATTGAATGACGGAACGAAATATGTGGCCCGTCGGGCGTTGTCATGTTGGAGACTAGCTTTCAAGCCAGACAAATCTTTTTCATACTTTCCTGATACCGATGTGCATTAATAGTTTGCTTGTGAGCTAGGAAATCAGTCATCGCAACATCTTCAACATCCCAAAGCACTGTGCCCATAACCATGGAACCCGAATGCATAGTCCTTGGTTCTTTCTTTGTCTGAGATTGTGGTCATTCCATGCTTTGATGTTTGGTTTCGGGATACAAATTATGAACAGACTTCCATCACTATGCGTAAGAAGAAGTAGTCACCGTGTTCACAATATCACTGCAACAATTGATGATTTGACGTTGTTATTTTTGTGCCTTGAAATCAAAGGAAGCCCCATCAACATGCACAAATGTTTTTGTAGCGCAGTTTCCCCAACAGAGTTTGGATGACATTACGACCTACTCCAAGCTTGGTAGCCATTTCTCGAACCGTTACACGATTCTCTTTGATAAGGACGTCAGGTCTCATGTCTTCCGTCGAAGCTGTTGTCGAACGGCTAGATGAAGGTTGATTATGCCTACTCCAAAATGCCGTACCTGACTTCAAACACTGAGACTCAAACAAGACGAAGGCGTAAGCCTTCTGTAATTAGTTGTTAATTTCCGAAGGTAAAATGTTCTCCTTCACGAGAAATACTGTGCAAACGCGTTGTCGAAACTAAACGCAGTAATCTGCTATTTTCTCAATTTTATTATTATTATTATTATTATTATTATTATTATTATTATTATTATTATTATTATTATTATTATTATTATTATTAGAATTTTAGTAAGGCTAGAGTCTTTGTTAGTTTCAATAGTAGCAACAGTTGTCGCTGGATGTTCTATTCAGCACAATAATATGCTCGTCGCAGTTTCCGCAAATTTAAGGTGGAGTTTTGGTAGCCCTCGTGCATATTCTAAGTTCGAGATAGAACTTAAAATACTTTATTCCTTAAAACGGATATCATAAAGTCACGCATTATATAATTATACAGTAAATACACTAATAAAATAACCACTAATTCAAGTAATTATAGAGTGAATCTAAATTCAACAGATACATTGTGTTGACTGATACGAGATATAATTTAAAGTATTTTGAAGTTTAATCACATGCCGGAAGTCCTTTGTTTCTTAGCAAGAAGGCGAAAGTATCCGATAAGAAAATTACTTCCTGTAGTACGTAGTGCTCGCACTGCACTTAACTCAGTGTAAAACATAAGACACTTTGTTTACAAATCGTTTACCCAAACAGATCTTGAAATCCGAAGTAATGATTAGATGAAAAGTATGGCTTGCAATACCTCCACATTGACTTTTATTAGAGCTGGATTGGACATGGTGGTCAGTAGGCCTATTCTGCCCTGCTAAATTACCTGATCTAAGCCCGTTAACCTTTACTTTTCCGCATAAGCTTCACCGTGGTCCCTCAACCCCGGTTCGACGAGCTACCATGAGCCCAGTGGAGAGCCCACGGTACATATCACTACCACCAACAACTAATAACCATATATCACGGGTCCAAGATCGGTAGCGGCCCGCAGCTCAAGGTCGTAAGACAAAATCTATGGTTTCAGCGGTAATTCATTTCATTCTCAGTTTACCCTATTTTGTTATCATCTTAACCTACAAAACTTTCATTCTGACTTCTTACTAATAAATTCTTAGACTACTAAATACAATATGTACTTGAGTTATTTTCATTTTCAGTAGAGTATATTATAATACTACCTTCGTTTCTTCGTTCTCTATGTTCAGTGTTCAGTTGTCCCCCCGAACACGAGTTTTGCTCAAAAGTGGATTAGATTTATATTAAAAGAACATATTATTTTTTTAATGTTTATGTAAATGTTATTTCTTTTATAGTAGCTAATCTTATTATTCTCAACAAGTATATTTCTGTGACCTATATTTTATAATTACGCTGTAATTATGTCTCTTCGTTTCCTTATATTGTAATTTATGTACAATTACAAATGAATCGGTCGGAGCTAAAAGGAATTAAGTCAAAATGTGAAGTTTTGGGTTATGCAACAATTTGAACAACTGATGTCATGCGCATCGAACGGTGGAAGAAGGAACTAAGACTTTTAAATATTCTTTTGTCTTCTATAACATAAAAATATAATATTTGTGTTATTAGTGGAATATTTTTTGCTTCTCCTGAAAAGTTGTCAAAAGTGACTTAATTCCTTTTAGCTCTGTCTGATTCAAATAATGTGTGTTCTGTTATTCTAATAATACATTATTATTATTATTATTATTATTATTATTATTATTATTATTATTATTATTATTATTAAAATTCTTACTAAGTACTTTTGTAAAAATAATGTTTATCTGTACGACTGTTTATAGACCTAAAAGAAATATTGCGTTTCTACACCCGAGAGACGTTAATGTAATGTTTTCTGACCTACATAATATTTACGTTTGTCTTTTGGGCGAACGTTTAATTTTTTCATTGCTGGATCTGTGTTGCAAAAGCCCCATCTGACATAATGTGTGTATGAGGGGAGAGGACTACCTTGCCAGTTGCTTTGTAAGCACTGTATTATTCTGTGTGTATTTAACTTCAGAGTAATGTGTCTCAATTTCGAAGCCTAGTAATCACACGGCGAATCCTCCGCCTCAAATCGCCAAATACCATCTCACTGTTAGCAATTCCATCGAAGCTAAATAACTTAGTTAATAGAGCGTCGATAAACAACGGACTAAAAAAGTATGTTGGTATAATATAAAGATACAAGTAAACTTGTGTGGGACTCACCTCACCGGCCTGGGCAGGAGTAAGCTGAAACTGATGAGTGGTGTTGACAGGCTAAAGGTCCACCATTCAACTACCGCAAGGATTAATACAGGTATAGTGATTCGTTAATATTTTTATGAAGCTTGTACTGTACACATTATCAGTTCGTAAGCTGGCGAATGGGGACGTGGTTTCAAGTAGCTTTGGAATGAGTAACAGTTGATGCATTCCTTTTACATTCTTAGTATAATACTTATGTTACTTATGTACAGATACATATGCTAATGATATAGGAATATAAATATAAGTAGACACAACATATGAAGATATCAATATGTACGTTTATAGATACGGATAGGTAGATAGATGATTAGATGGGTAGATGCAAATATAGACACAGTACAGATGAAGATGCAAGGGTACACATTCAAATGCACACCTATGGTCCGTCCTAGGAATTTTAGTGTGACTTGGCGCATATGGGGTCGGAGCCTATCTGTGACGGAGTGTATTGCGGGCAGCATCAGCTCGATGCCGCTAAGAGGTAAGATGCTCGTGGTAAAGAGTTCAGATAGAAATGATCCCCTCTCTGCAAGCGATTGGTAGCTTCGTTCAACCAATGCCTCCCCTCATAGCGGTCATTGGCCCTAGCCCTCCCACATACCACTTGCGCAGAGGTCTTGTTTCGTCTTTCTACTATACAGATTCCTGAGACGGACCATAGATTATATATGCACACGTTTACAGGTAATATAGTTACAGACATGGATATATACAATAATGTGTAGACACAATGTATTCATATGAGCCAACGTGTGTATGCATGGAATAATTGTCTTTGTGTAAGCGCCATCTGCAGTAATTGAAACATTCCGTTTTCTGTGACTTCAGTACGCAACATGTACATAAGCAATATTTTTGTTTCAGGGTCAGCATAATGTTCGTGTACTTCGGCTTGACGGTGAATTCTGTGTCCGTTGGCAGCAACAAGTACACCTCCTTCATTCTGGTGGCTTTGATAGAACTTCCGGCCTATGTAGCCACGTACTTATCCATGAACAAGTTCGGACGGAAATTTTCACTAATTTCCGCACTCGTTATCTCTGGGATATCGTGCACTGCCTTCGCTTTCCTGCCGCCAGGTTAGTGACGTATGTTGGACAAAAATATCTAATAAGCGCGTGAATTTTATCTTCAATGCATGACACAATTAACTGGTTACGGTTGGCGAGTAGATGGTGGAATCCTGACGTATTTCAGATATAGCCTAGCCTAGCCTAGGTTATAGCTTCGCAGCTGAAAGCATTGAATTGAACCTTTCAAGATCTACTGCACTAACCCTCAAGCAAATCGCATCCCCAACCCACACGGTTTACTACACTAAGGTTAACTGAGTACCCAGGTTTCAAACAGCAACCCCTCACGTCCCTAGGGCAGCCCCTTCCGTGCTTAGCCAGAGTTCGAGGAATGCTGTGGGATTATGATGGAAAAGAGAAATTTTGACGAAAAACTAATATGGGGAAACTGAAGAACCCCGAGAAAAAACCTAACTGAGACCTTGTCCGCTACAAGTGTCATTATTAGAGTTGAACAACGATCGAGAAAGCAAGACTAACAGCGCCCGCAAAGCCGAAAATCCGCACGACAATATTGACTACATCGCGTCGTTGACGTAAAGACTGTTTGTGCTGTTTCAAGATTTCGGGAATTGTCGAGTCTCGAACGTCAAGCAGCCTTGAATCGTCACAGTTGTTTATACTCACAGACCAGACTGAATTTTTAGCTGTTTTGTCAAATGTTATATATGTGTAAATAATCAATTAGCCTATCTGAAACATCATCTTTACCTTTCAGTGTATAACAATCCGTTGCTCCTTCTTTATATAATTACTAGGCCCTTATTAAAAGGCTAGGATTTTTCTTTTCGTAAGTTTGAGATCAAGTGTACAATTTCAAGTAAAAAAAAAATGAGCACTTTATTTAGCGTTATGTTTTATGTTTCTTAGAAATGTAATTTTATTTGAGAATTGTTTTTCTTCTATTTATATAATCTTAGGTAATATCTGATAATAGAACCATAACATTTTGATAACTACGATATTGTTTTGTTTTGTCTTTTTGTCTCAAACATTCCTAATGTTATTTATTTCAATGATGTATATTATTCAAAGTTAAGAAATCTTTCCACGCCGACCAAATGCGATATCGAGAATGATGAGCAAGACTCGAAGCGCACGAGAGATACGAGACGAAATTCGAAAGACAAATGCAACGAACACGCGAGCGAGAGCGGCAGTTAGTTTTGTTCATCTCTAGTCATTATGCGTTTTTCATTGATAAATCCCAGGCCAGGTCGAGACTCGAACCCGGACCGCGTGCATGACAGACTGAAGGTCTATCCACAATAAAAATATACTTCGTCATATTTAGTATGGAGGTTTCACAACTTTTACGCCTATCTAAAAAAGAACATGATACTAAAATTATGTTTGAATTTATCTGAACCAGAGTGGCAGAGTTTGACTTGAAAATAGACACTACTTTCAAAGATTTTAATTGTTTTTATCTCATCCGGAAAACCCAGTGGAGAACTGTGTACCTCAGGAAAATCTTTTGTTTTGAAAAACATCCCAAATAGAATACTTCAGGATCTTCGTGATCTTCGGATAATTTTTCAAAACTCTCATTACGCTCTTACTTCTCTCTGGATCTATTGAAAAATTTGGTCTTTAGTAATGTTACTCGTTGTCATTGTCAACTATGTAAGTACTAATACCTTACTCTAACCTTGCCGTCCCTTGAGCCTGTGTTCTCTGTCCATACTGCTCTTCACAAAACCTTTCCACTCTCGATTCAGGAGAAATGTGCAAGGTATTTTCTCGCAGTCACGTTCCACGGTGGCCTGGCTTAGACAAAAAGCTGACAAAATGTTTATTTCCAAATGTCGAATATGAAGTTCAAAATAGTTTTGTGATGTTCTTATGAAGTCTTTCACGCACACAATATTTAGCTACTGTATATATGTATAAGTATAATTATTGTGTTTATAGATTTTCACCTGTCGCCCTCTTTAATTAATAAAAATAATTTGAAATGTCTGTACAAGTTCCTTTTTAACATTGAAGCTTCCAGTTTTTATATACATTTTTCAGTGCTCCATTTCGAAATCTGGCGTGCATTTTTTATCTCACCATTATATAACATATAACTAACATCCATTTGATATCATATCGAACAATTTTAGAATGATTTCAAATTTCTTGACTTTAGAAAAAGAGACACAAAAGGACATGGTGATATTTATTCTGTGACTTCCTCTAGCATTATAAGACACGTTGTAAAAAGTCTCATCCTGCTAATCTTTGTTATTAGGTGAAATATTTACAAATCCGCGCGATAAGCCAGTACAATCCTAGCGTCAGTCATAAATATCTTCAAATGTTGTTCATAGGGATTCCTCATGACAAGACGTCAAAATGCTTTGAAACTCTCATGGTTAACACCGGTTACAGTTAAATTTCGCGTGAAGATGATGACACTGAGTGAGAAATTATATGGTACATAGTATTCATAATGGAATTGACAGTGAGTCGTTATGAAGTTGATGCGAAAATTATGGGGGAAAAAGTTGCAGTTCAACATGTGAATAATGATTCAGTTGTGAATTATTTTATACAGAAATTTGATTTTCGCGTAGAGGATAAAACTAAAATATTTCCTATAATCACTTGAAACTCCATTTTTTCGTACCTTGCTATCGTTATTGGAAATCGTGTAAACAAATACCTGCTGTGTTTCTGAAAATATATTCAAATTGGCTGAAGAAAGGAAATACTTTTGCCTTCAGAAATGTCTAGAGACACGGGAAAAACACAAAATAGTAACACCTATCAAAAAAAGTTTGAGAAACTGTGTGAAAGAAGTAAACTCAAAAAAACAAAAGAATTGAAGAAGAATGTAACATCTAAAATTTAACTTATGCGGGGCAATAAGTTTGTGGGTTGAAGGTGACGAAACAGTCGCAAAATTATTGATATAAATTAAAACCACTACACGTTCTAGAACTAAAGAGAACATTTATTAATATTGGAATTCGTTCCACGAAAATATTTCCAGAGGAAGCCGTGTCTTTCCTAGTTGTTGAGAATTTATCGAAGATGCAGCATGTAACAATTGAAGAAAAACGTAAGAAATCACAGCAAGAATTTATATCCATCCCATTATATTGTGTTAGATGCTAAGAAAATTGCTTATCCTGAATATATTAATAACTGAATGTTAGTGCGAATTAAAACTTCAAAATTTGCTTAATCATAAGAGCTGTAGAATCCTGCAGCTTGTGCTGAAACTGAGGGAAATCATTTAATTATATTTTCTATTGTTAGCGGAGTTTCGATGGGAATAGTGTTTAGTCTCAGTATAAGCAAATTTGGAGTGGAGTCAACTGTCACTAACGATAGTTTATTTATGTCGCTCCCTAGTACCTCTGCGATATGTGGATAAAGAATCTAGAGAAGTTCTGTAGAAACGTCCCCGTCTGTCTTCTTTTCGTTTTTGTTGACCAATTCTTAATTTTATTGACTTTGGAATATATAGGGTGATTCATAAGTACCTGTACAAACTTTGTGGGTGTAATGTAGAGGTAGAATTGAGACTAAAATGTTCTATACCACTTTTCCCGGAATTCCTTACTTTCAGTTATGATGCATAATGTCCTATCTTGCTAGGCATAAAAAACATGGGCCAGTAAAGCCTTCGGATGTGTCACGTTCGCCAACATAGCGACTGCGTTATAAGTTTGTTATTCGTACACCCAAGACAGTTGATTCCGACGTGATAGGAATTTGTTTACTATATGTAGGTATGTTTAGTTGTATGGCGCAACCACATCTCGTAAGTACACATTCATTTTGTCTCTAGTTCAGTAGGCTTCAGTAGTGTACGGTACGATAGATCGTGCAAAATCAGTCGCTTGACCAGCCAGATCACCAGACTTCTACTTTTGGGGGCATCTGAAGGCGGTCGTTTATGCCACTCAAATTCCGAACGTAGCTGAACTACAGCAGTGAAATCAAAATGGCTATGAAACTGTTCGGAATGAGTTGAACAGGTTCTGTAAAATTTCAAGATCAGTTCATACCTACGTACAGTAAACAAAGTCCTATCACGTCGGAATCAACTGTATTGGGGTGTACGAATAACAAACTTATAACGCAGTCGCTATGTAAGAAAACATGACACACTGGCTTTACTGGTACATGTTTTTGATACCTAGGAAGGTAGAACATTTTGCATCATAACTGTGAAAGTAAGTTTTGTGGGAAAAGTTGTATAGAACATTTTAGTTTTATTTTTATCTCTATATTACACCCACGAAGTTTGTACATGTATTTATGAATCACCCTGTATAGGCCTACATACTATAGATAATTTCAATAATAATTATATATTCTAGATTTCATTCTAATTTCTAGGTTGCTAATGAAATCGTATACATAAAATTAATTGCATTTATCGCGTAATGCAATATAATATCAGAAGTGTGATGAAATCTATACTTTGGCGCTTATTATTGAGAGCATAATTTGTCTCATACCCTCGGAAGAAATCGTTATTCTTCCGTAAATTTCATCAAAATTTGTACACGTTTGATATATGTAATCAGTGTTCTAAATATCAAGTAAATATGGCAATTAGAAGATGAGTTATTAATTTTCCCCTGGTTTCAAACGAATCGAACTACTTTGCGTTCTCTATAACGAGTAAAACTCCGACGACATTTACCTGAGCAAAATCTGATTCCTCATGAACGCTCTGTATATTTCTTTATTATCAAATTATCAGCAATAAGTTACTGTGAAATCAGATAGTTAAAGGAGAAGTTGTGAAACTAATTGCTTCTGTGGATATTCGCTCAAGCATAAAGGGGGGGGGGTTTAGAAATAACTACTGTTATTTCTTTGAAAAAGAGTGATTCTTTTGCTATCCTTATATATCATATGGTCCTTATTGAGGAATCTTTTGTGCCAGAGACGATATAATGTAGACGTAAAATAACAACCAATAACAAAATAAGTTTGTAGATAAAAATGAATTCCTCTCGAAAAAATCTTTTCACCTTTAATATGAACTATATAATTACATCTGGCAGTTTATTCTACACAATAAAATATTGTACAGAAAATCATTGCCACTACTATATGCTGAGGATTTTAAATAAGGTCTCATTCATTTATAATAAATTTATTATATATCATGTGCATAATTCCAGGTTCAAATTACTTGGAGATAGGGTCTACTATGATTAAAATTAGTCGAAATATTTTAGGAGAAATCGCTGGCATGTCAGAAACTACTTTTGAGTTTCAAAATTGTTGAAGGCACGCGTTTGCGTGAAAATTTTGAAAAAAAAAATATATATATATATATATATATATATAACATTTATTTCTTTTGCTTACCAATATTTTTATATACTTAATGCAGGATGCGAAAATTAAGAAGACAAATAATGATATCATGTAAACCATACTGAAATTTGTAAGATCAGTTAAAATCTGTAATGGATGAGCTTGGATAAAGACAGAACAGAACGAAGTTAAAAGTAATGGATAGCACCTGTGCTTCGTGGTTCGATTTTCGAGGTGAACGCAGATTTATCTCCATTCTATGAACTTGGGTGTTTGTCCTTGTCTTTTACTTGTCCTGTGACACCTCTGCGGTTGTCCTGCATCGTGTTGATCAAACTGTCGGGGAAGTCCGCCATGTGAGAGCGTCTAGTGTTGTCACAGAAAGGCCTAAATATCTAGATGACGTTGTAGTGCCTCACGAAAAACTATTTCAAACTACAAAGAATTTATCTGTTCCATATAAGCAGAATTATAATGGAATTTCATTGACAGCATTACACTGGAAACTAATGGATCCTGCTGGGGATAGCTGAAACGGGAAGCACGTAACTGGCTGATAGAAGAAGATAACCTGTTGAGAAGTGGCTCTGAATAATATTAGGTATTTCAAAGTCCTAAAAGCGGAGAATACAGCAATAAATCATCATATTATATAACGCTTTTCTGTTGACGTTATCGGAAGTACAAAGTTAAAATATATCACTCTTTACGAGCGACATTATCAGCAAGGACTGTAATTACCGGTATCATCCTTCTATTATCAGTGTTTGGCTATTTTGTAATACGAGATAAGACGTCATTCTTCTCTAATCGTTAAACTCACATTATACTTACATATAACAAAGCTACAACTTTAAATATCGACTTCAACAATCTTGCGATCTGAGTTTTTAGCTACCTATGTTAATTTCTATCATACCAAAGTTTGCTACTTCTTCAACTACGTTTTCTTATTCTCTCATTTATTTCTTTTATTGCACTGCATCCGGATGCAAGATAATAGTCAAACAAGGAGAAAACAGATTATTTGGCGACACCGATCTTGATTAATATGTTTCGAATTAAATTAATGATGTAAAATGAAATAAGGTATGATAAAATTATATAATGCTCAAAATTTTACGAGTTATTATCAGTGAAAGCTTCTCTCTTTCTTCCTTCCTTCCTTCAAGTAGCTAGAGATGTAGTCAGGCAAGGAGACATCTAGCGGCGCATGCGTATTTTCATTCAACCCCCTACCATTGTCGCAACCCTTCCCGAACGTACACACCACTACAAAATATTATTGATTATCTATTCCTAGAATAGATCTTGGTTCAAGTGCATGCCCTTTTATATTTTGCTTTTATGAATGTCTGCAAGGCAGTAAACATAGCCTTCATCGCAAGGTCTTAAAAAGCAGTACGGCATCGGCAGTCTGACCAAAAAAGTGATCGATCACAGAGTTACGCTCATGGTTACGCTCTCGTGCATCGAGCGTTACGAAATATTTGAGGTGACGTATGTGTTGCAAAGTCTTCACGAGGAGAAGTCAGCGCTTTCACTCCCACATCTGAGCATTCTCACTCCTACGTTTCTCATTTTGGGACGTCTTCCTACTTGGTGCGATCTCTATCTTCTTAATGCGCCTGACAGATATCTTCGGTGATCCAGAAGTTAAGCGCGGACTGGTAAAGCAAAGACCTAGAATTGGAGACTAGCGTCTGAATGAAATGAAGGTGATAATGCCGGTGAAATGAGTCCGAGGTCCAACACCGAAAGTTACCCAGCATTTGCTCGTATTGGGTTGAGGGGAAAACCCCGGAAAAAACCTCAACCAGGTAACTTGTCCCGACCGGGATTCGAACCCGGGCCACCTGGTTTCGCGGCCAGACGCGCTGACCGTTACTCCACAGGTGTGGACAAACGCACTGTAATTGAGCAAATAATTGAGCGGTAAATAACGTCCTCGTGTGCTTTCTACGAACGCCAACGAAAGAGCCAAAATGGCGGGCTATTATATTAAGTATTTATCGAGCTTTAGAAAATGAATAACGTGATCAGCAGCGAATCACAAGACGCACACCTTTAAATGTAGCCGACTTGCAACGTGATTGACTACCGGAAATAAGAGCGACGGGGCTATAGAAAAGCTTTACGAAATAAAGGCGTCCAGAATTGGTGTGATCTTCCTACCAAGGACAGGAGAGATGAAGTCCACCAGATGAATACATGCATAATATCAAGTGAAGACGTTAGCTCTGTTGAATGGACGATAATTTTAAAATATTGAATGCTAATATCGTGCCAGTGCGTGTTCTTCATACAGATGGATCCCAGAACAACCATTGCTGCCATCCTGCAATGAGATTGAAATTTTAGAACATGAGTTCCTATTGAAATGGAGAATTATTGCGCATTGTTCGACGTCACGCCGTCCCCAAGATGAATGCAAATCCTTTTAGAAGAGCTGATTGGGACATCTATGAAGAGATTACATGCCTCTCGGATGCAGAGTCCACAAGACGTAGATGGGAGGATAATATTAAAATAGATATGAGGGAGGTGGGATATGATACTAGGAACCTCAGAGTTCCTCAAGTCATTTGTAAGTAAGTTACATCCACTTTGTCTTTCAAACTGTCCCATAAATAACTCAGTATTGAATGGAAAGTCTGTCACTGTTTGACAAATTGATAAACATCGCAGTAAATTGACAGTAGCAGAAATAAATAAATAAATATTTCAGAAAAAACCAACAAAGACTTAACGAGACTGAGTTACAAATGAAAGAATAACAAAGGAAGTAAAAGAAAGATACTAAATGAGATCATTGAATAACACAACTCAAATGTTTTATACATGTATAGCGTAAGTTAAGCAGGTCATGGAAAGGAAAGGTAAAAAGAAAGAGGAAGATTTAATAATTTAATAATTTATTTAATCTGACAGGATTAAGGCCATAAGGCCTTCTCTTCCATCCTACCAGATAGCACATATAAATACAAAAAAGAAATACAAACACTGATGAAAATAATACAAATTAAGTTAAAGCCCTGTAGAGGGTCAACAGAGTCAAAAGAGCACTATAGAGCTCTCTTCGAGCTAATACAAGAAAAAAGAAAGAAAACAGAGATATCAATGATGATATTGATAACTGACAATAATAATAATAATAATAATAATAATAGTAATAATAAATACATTACATATTAATTTTCAATTTTACAACAGCATAGTTACAATATTTACTATATGTCATGGGTTAAGGTGAAGTTGCGCAACCTAACATATGTTCAACAAACAATTCCACGAACTAGAATGTGATTTTTTAATTTAAATTTGAATTTTGATATTGTCCGAGAGTCTCTTACATGGTCAGGGAGAGAATTCCAGAGGCGTGGAATAGATATGCTGAAAGATGATGAGTAGAAGGATGTTCTGTGCAGAGGAATAGAGAGAAGGTACATGTTCTGGGTTCGAGGTAGTGAAAAGTAAACAAAACGAAATGCTAGGTAAGAGTGTGTGGAGGTGTGGATGATTTTAAATAGTAATAAGAGAGAGTTGAAGAATCTTCTTTCTTTAAGTGGACTCCAAGACAACAATTCTAGTGACGGTGTTACATGATCGAATTTTCTAATGTTACAAACGAAACGAACGCAGATATTGTGAACACGCTGTAGTCTATGGGCAAGATCAGTATTTAGATTCGTGAACAGAGAATCGCAATAATCGAAGTGGGGCATCACTAAAGTTTGGATCAGGTTCTTTTTAAGGCTGAGAGGTAAAACGTTGGTTAAGTGTTTGAGGGAATGAATTATGAAGAAAGTTTTCTTACATATGTAGGTCACTTGACTTTGAAAATTTAAATTTGAATCTAAATATACCCCTAAATTTTTTACTGTCTTTAGGATTGCCTGAGAGAACATAATAGAGAAACTGGGCAGGAGAAGGAGAGTAGTACTGGAAATGAATATGTAATGATAGGAGTTACTGGAGGAACTGGATGGAAAGAGATGAATCCGACGACTAACGGCATAATGAAGTAGAACATTAATTTAATATATTCCGTTCCTCTCAGATGTATTCATTATGTTCCTAGCCCAAATTGTGCATGGCTAATCAGTTAAATCTCGCAGAAATCTCGCTTCTGTTATTATTATTTTTGTGAATTGTCTGTTACTGGTATTATAATTGGTGTTCCGAATATTACAGGTACCGGAACCACCATCACAATGTATATACATAAATAAACTGATTTATTTTACAAATGAATCTTCATTTTATACATGATACATTAAATTTAAGATAAATGAAGCTATTAATTTCTTTCTTTATTTTTTCCTGTATTTTTTCCTTTAAAAGCTAAGGCTGTGTTAAATTCCTTACAAATATATAATAGATAAAGTAGATAATAATCATGAAATATGAAGTGAAATGCTTATAGAAGTTACAAAATTCACAGAATGCGGTAATTTTAAATGTGATTTTACGTTTCTTCCATTTGCTGTTTCGCTTTATTCCGTGAATGGACTTTGTATCTTACCAACAGGTGCAAATTATTTTAACACACGCTTCTGTAAGAAGATAATTAATTTTTGTTGACAAATGGTTTAACACTGTTAATCTTGTTAGAGAATCTCACTAAACAATATAGCAGACTGACACACAGTTTAGCACTTCCTTGTAAATTCAGTGCATAAAATGCAATGTTCATTCATCCAACGACGAGGTGAGCGTGCCCCTTGGCAAATATTCTCTAATTGCCATAATTACAGTTTGATAACGTAGCAGGATATACAGGATAGGAGACGCTTAAGAATCTTATGACGCTTGCAATAATGAGGAAATTGTACTTTGCTCCTTAATTCTTAAATGGGTACGAATTATCTCTGACCTTCATATTTCGAAACCACCCCACAATAAATATGAAATGTGATAACATAATACATTTTCAGTGTTAAAATTTACTGCTTCTTTTTTCAAATACTGCTAGGTAAATCAGTTGGTAGAATAACTGTCTACGGACTGGAAGGTCGCGATCTCAATCCCGGGTGGCAGCGGAAATTTTATCGTTGCCAAACTTCAGAACACTCCGGGTTCATTCAGTCTCCTGTCGGGTCTTTTCTGAGGGTAAAAGCGGTCGAAGTGTGTTTCTTCTTCGAAGTTTTCTGTACCAGTACTGATATTAAGGCTTTATAACCTGACAGAGACGAATAGGCTGTAGAAATTCTGTAGCATGGGATTATCTCGACCCCGGACAAGGTATGAAACACAGGGATTCGAGTCTGTGACCCTTCCTTCCATTCAGCCTACAGCCAAATTGCGTATCGGGTCTTTCCTGGGGGTACAAAGGCGGAAGTCGAAGATCATCGCATTAACAAGGCACAGTTTGTGCTCTAGGTGGTATTTGAAGTCGCGACATATTTTGTGTTTTTTAATTAATAAAAGGCTGTCGTGTTATAGAAAATGGTAAAGGTACAGCTTAACGCTGCATTTAGGGAAAACTTCAGAAAGCCCAAGCAGATAATCTGCTCAAGTGGGTTTCGAACCCACGACCAGACGTAGCGTCGGAAACCTGAGCCCCCTCGTTACGCCTACACTGCGCCAGTGGTCTAATAAATCTTTAAAACTTATTAGGGGAAGTGTGAATTATACATTGCTGAACAGAAAATATAACAATTTCAAGGAAGGAAATGCCATGTACAACCAATTATTTAGTCCTGACAGCTCAGCGACGCGAAAAAGGGGAAGTAATAGGAGTAGTGGGGATAGTTCCGGAGTAGAAATAAGGACGAGCGGTCGGTAAAGGAATGCCGTGCAACTTAACTGTTCTAGAAACATACCGCTCTACCGCACGCATGACATCCGATCGCTCCATAGGCAAGCGAGTGACACCCCTTGGCGTAACTAAATGGACTCGCCTGACCCAGGTGCACATCTCCGGCGACTGTCAGGACTAAATAATCGTACTGTATCAAGGATAGAAGGATAATACATTACAACCCACAACAGAAAAAAGAGACAAGGGAGTAAATATTGTTTCATCATAAAACAGCATACATTGAACAATGTAGATAGAGAGAAGAAATGCAGACTGATACCTATGTTATCAGCGCATTAATAATAATAATAATAATAATAATAATAATAATAATACTGTAGTTAATGTTGAAACTTTTTCTTTTGTTTCTATTGATACAATTTGCGTAAGTTTTAGGTAGATCTATGACGTAACGTTAAAATAAATTTACTTAATTTATCAACAGTAATCTCATTAGAGGTTTCGATTTATCTAGAGAAAATCAAAACTCGAATGGGATTTAATTGAATATTACAAGATTATAAGAAAGTATATCAAATTATAAGAAATAAAGTACTCTAATACAATAAAAAATTAATTGACTCACTAAACTCTTGAAAATGTATTGCTGTACCAGTTCATCATACAAATATTCCGCTAGATGGCAGTAGTATGTTATGATCAGTGTTCTCTTGTTACCAGTTGTGTCAGCTATACAATCTTCATTGAACTCTATGAACGTTTACTAGTCAAGAAAACTTTGTTGATTCAGTTTAATTTTGATTAAAACAGTTAATATTATCGATATATATATTAAACAATCTCTGATAAGTTACTGTCCATAATGTCATACATCAGAAGCTATAACATAACCTAAATAATATAAACAGGACAAATGATAGAAAAGTTTTAATTAAGGATGATGAAATCAACATGAATCATTTTAAAAGATACAATTATTGAAAGTACAATGTTGGCAAACAAAGAAATAAATGCTAGGGAGGTGATAACAACAAATACTAGGGAAGTGGAAAAACTAATGCTAGGGAGGTGATAAAAATTGTAAGATAAGCAGCCATGATTGGTTGAAATACGTCGTTCAAATACTAGGGAAGTGAAAAAAACGAATGCTAGGGAGGTGTTAAAAATTGTATGATAAGCAGCCATGATTGGTTGAAACACGTCGTTCAAATACTAGGGAAGTGAAAAAAAGAATGGTATGGAGGTGATAAAAATTGTAAGATTAGCAGCCATGATTGGTTGAAACACGTCGTTCCGTACTGTTTTATTGGTATGAAGAAACAAACGATCACGTACTATTGACTACTTACAAAGGAATAGTAAGTTTTGCTTTTCCTTGATCATCTGAGGCCAACACTGCTCATAAAGAATGTCCAGAGAGCGCAATGGATATCTGGAGAACATAAACACCACGTAGGCTGTTCCCTCCTCCTACGGGCCAACATCACAGGGAGGTAGAGAGCATGTGACCTTGAGTGGTTGCTTACATTCTCTAGCAATCCACTGCGCCGAGGGTACAGGACAAACTGTTTGTAGTTCATCTGTACAGATCCGATGCACATGCAATCTGAAACGACATTCAGCGCACTGAATAACATGTTAAAATGTGTTGATACTATGTAAATAAGCAACTTTTATTTCTTTTTTTGCCACTTGTAACGCTTGTTATGGGTAACATTCAAACAGTGTTATCTCCACAGGCATTGAAAATTAGACACATGTTTATATGAACTTTTTTTTACTCAAAATAGTATACAGAGTGAACTACTGTATAAGTAATATAATTAATTTCAGGGCGTTATTCTTTTAAATATTTCAAGTAAAAGGTTGACTAATTTTGCTCATTTTTGCTTCCTTTCAGAGATAAAAATAAAATTGTTTCATATGAAACATTTCATACCGTGTTTTGGGAAAGGCATTAATTTAATTTCCAATAAGCTCATTTAACTTAAGAGAGCAGTGTATTATAATAATGAATGATTGAAAGAATTTTAGTTTTGTATTTAAATGTGCAGAAATTTGACCCGAACAAACGTAACTTTTCATTCTGAAAGGGAACTTTGAAATGTTACATTTGTTCGGATCAAATTTCTGCAAATTTAGACGACAAACATAAATTCTTTCAATAATTTATTATCATAATATATCTCTCTTAAATTGACTTCGCATATTGGGAATTAATTCAATGGCTTTCCCAAAATATGATATGAAATATTTCATATAAAGCAAATTTTATCTCGGAGAGGAAGCAAAAACGAGCAAAATTGAATTAAATTATTTGTTTGAAATATTATCTCAAAGGATAATCCTCTAAAATTAATGATATTACTTACTGTTCACCTATCGCCTTCTAAAATATTTACTCTCCCTTCTTAATCATTCTATACATAGTACTACATATTCTTCTTAAATATTCCTTCTATGCTCTTACTGTGTTAATTCAGAGTTGGAGTGGGCACGACTTTTGCTGTTCTTGGCGGGGAAGTTCGCCATCACCATATCGTACACAGTGATGTACGTGTATAACGCAGAACTCTTCCCGACTGAACTCAGGCACTCCCTGCTCGGAGCCTGCGCAATGTTCGGACAGATTGGTTCCATCCTTGCACCACAGACGCCTCTACTAGTAAGTACACACTGTACCACTTTCTTCTACATTTTTAAACGAGATATTGGAGTATCCATTGTTCAGTAAATATTCGTTTTCCCTGCGTACAAAATTTTTAAACAGACTCTCTTTACAGTAACTATTTATAGAATGTCATGAAATAGTATGTTGACAACTATGAATAGCATCTAACAACTATTCAGTATCTATTAACACGAATTATACATACATACATGCATACATGCATGCATGCATACATACATACATGCATACATACATACATACATACATACATACATACATAGTCCATAGCCACATTGACTTTTATATATAAGAAGATATACACGTGTGTGTGTGTGTTTGTTTTTTATTTTAGAACAGGCAAGTCCAACTACGTAGAACAAAGAGTTAATTTACTGTATATGGTTGATAGATTTTCATAATGTGAATTGAGGTGTTTAGTTGCAAAATCAGATACATCACTAAAACATAATTTTTTCAGTAAGAAGGCAAAACGTTTGCAAGGAACCAAGGATTTACATCCAATACTATTTTTCATCATACAAATCCATGTGATGTATCTGGTTTTGGAGCATAACAGTGCTATAGCAGTTGTAGAATCATATGAAGATATGAAATATAACATTAACTCCTTTCGAAAAAAAAAAGTGATGTATCTGATTTTGCAACTACACGCCTCAATTGTGAGTGGTTAGCATTATCATCGGGTGTTTTGCTACAACGAGAGTAACTCTCGGTACAGGTAGGCCTATTCATTTGATAGAAAGCTGAGGAGGACAAGAACCGATCTGGAAGTCAGTGCCTTCTCCGAAACCGAACACGAGCCTTTCAAATCAGACCAATCTATGAGCTAAGATTTCTCTGTTCTAAAAAAAGTTTAAAAAGTTAAAGGTGCTGAAACACACCTCCTGTATGGCGATCTTCCTGTAAAATATCCTTGATGAAATTAAAATCTTGTTAACAGAATTCAACACTAACACAGTTCTACTTCATTTATATTCATTAAACAAAGGAAATAGTGAAAATGAATTACTCGAGTACTTTAAAGAATACTTCTTTTGAAGACTAAATAGGTCAGGAATCCTAGTCCATGAAACACAAGAACTTCACGTTAATTGGTACACCAGTGAAACATCTTAATATCTCCTACAAGCTGACGTTCTCGGTTTTGCAGTGGTTAACATATTTTTCACTGAATTCAAAATTCGCGAATTGAATTCTCGGGGCGTTGACTTTCTAAGGGGTGACACAAATTTTAGCATTGTTTTTTTTTTCGGATAACTTGTAGTTCCAAGTAGTATGTTTACAGTAGAGTACTGGAAGAACTCCAATCCAGACAAAATTACTGGCCAACTATTCCTCAAGTCCATCAAGTTTCCGCTTTGCCTCTGTGGGTATCATCTCTTAAAACTGCAGAGGTCTTTGTCGCATAAATAGGAAACAAAATAAGAAAAGAGGCTTATTAGGCCTTCAAATGTCTGTCCGTTTAAGAGACAGCTTTAGATCTTATTAACGTCACTACAGTATCCCAAAGACTCAAGAAGTTATGAATTTGTTCAAAGAGTCTGTCTTCGTGCATGTGGACTCAGTTCATAGGTAGTCCCTCACTAAGGGAAGTAATTATACTCTTCGTTAACATAATCCACGTGACTTATTCAAATTACAATCATGTGAAAACTTGAGATGCCCTTACAATAGCAGAAACAAAAGCTATTGCACTCTTACAAATATATGCATGATAATTTCTCAAATAAAGTTAACGTGGAGATTTGCCAATGACGTGCCAAAATACCAATGGCAACATCTTTATAAGAGTGCTTTTCGTTTAGAAAATTGATATACTTTCTACTCCCATAGCTTTATAATTTTGAAATCTACTTCAAAATTTACAATGCTTCTGTTATATCATCTTGCCAGTCATGAAGTTCTCGCTTTGGACACTAACCAACCACGTTACAATCAAATTACAGGGATTGTTGTATGTTCGCAGGATAAGGTGATGGAGTCACTGCCACTGCTCCTGTTCGGGGCCATGTCTGTGCTGTCCGGGTTACTGGCCCTGTACTTCCCCGAAACTCTGAACGTCAAGCTGCCAGATACAATAGAAGAGGCGAAGAGTATTGGGAAGAAAAAGAGACGCAAAAGCGAAGAGAGTAAAAGCGAAACTTAACGAGACCTCTAACCCCGAGACGAGACCAATACTATGCAGTTAAATAGCTTTAATTGATATGACCAAGAGAATTCACAGCCACAGAATTTGGAGACGTCGCTATAAGCAATATTATTCGTACTTGATTCCTCTACACATCGGTTCTAAAGAAGAGGTGACTGAGAATCTGGTCTGGATTACAGTAATAATATTCGACATGACCTAAAATTTTGGCTTACATCATGAGTCCACGAGAAAATGTAAGCCTTGTTATGAAGACATGTATTATGCCACGTTTGCAGGGTAATTTCTAAATTATAAATATATATGTACTTGAACTTACAAGATGTATCAATCATGTATTTGAAGGGTATATTTTCCAAAACAGTTTAACTGTGATTATTTTCTGAAGGTTGAATAGAATATTGACAAACTTGCAGTATTTTTCAACTAAATTCAATTTCCAGATTAATTATTTGTTGAATTCCGTCCAGATATGGAATCAAACAGTTGTGAATCCATGAAAGCAGAACATTATTTATGCGTTAAGATGCAGACCTCATAATTGGCCGAAACTGCAATGAAACTACACTTCTAAATTAAAAAAAAACACTTCTCATATTTATCTTCTGCTTCTGCTTTTGTTTCTCCATTTCCCCCTGACGCCTTAATTCTTCACCCAGATCTCAGAAGTTTTCATTGAAAAACTGCTTCCATGGCTGTCCAAATCTGTCCCTTGCATCACTCCGTTAATTTCAGTAATCTTCACTACTCTCACATTTTATAATATGATGATTTTCGTGGCTGTTCATCTCTTGTTTTAGATTGTGTATGAATAGGCCTATAGCTCTCATCTCTGATTGGCCGTATTATTTCTCCACACAATATCTAGTGTTTTCAAAACCCATATTATTGTGAATACTAAGATCCTTTCTCAACATTGGTGTTTCAAATATAGGGGCAAGTCACATAAAGTACAGACTTACAGGTTAACATTTAGGAAACTAAATAAAAACTCATGCCTTAGAAAAACTCGGATTTAAATAATTAGGCGACTTATTTCCAACTTTTTAAAAACTATGTTATTTGTTACATTTTGATAATTACGTTCTTAAAATGATCGCACGTTTTATTTAATAAAATTCTGCAGTAGTTCGCGATACTTCTCATTAGATTCAGGGTCATTTTTCCGAATTCACTGTACCGAATGTTTATTTTTCCGAATGTACTTTTTCCCGAAATGCAAAAATCCGAAACCAAGTTTCCGAATACAGATTTCCGAATTGTGCTTTCCGAATGTAATTATGCCGAAACCAAATTTTCGAATAATTGGTTGGTTAGATATTGGACTTTTCTCTTCCGAGGAGGATTTTTTTAAAAATAAAATCGGTTTTCAAGAATAAATATTTATCCCGTTGTCCATTGAAATCAACATGATGCAACAATGCGTAACGAACACCGGACGAACAAAATAAGTGAAGCTTTCCACAACCGCTTTCAAGTGGTTGTTGGTAAACACAGTTCCAAATTCTATAGAGTTTTGTCAGAATTCCAGAAAGAGGAAAGAGATACCGATTCCATGATCCGATAATTTCTTATGGGTCGTGCTGTACGAGGGGAACCAAATACAGTGGAGGAATCTGCAGGCGAGGATTGCGGGAATTGTAGCACAGTACCAAACGTACAAAGACCAGGAGAGGCGCATGGACTACCTTTAGACACTTGGACATCAATTCACCCCTTAAAACACTTATGCAATTTCATGTCTGAAATATATCTTTTGCATTCTGTAAGAATTGTCATTATGTTTTCTGAAATATTTTGTATTCTGTAAAAATTGTCATATTTTCGGAATCGTATTCGGAACTTAAAATAGGCTAATAGCATTCGAAAAGTTGACTGCGGAAAATCGTATTCAGAAAAATGGAATTCGTTACCTACTGAAAATAATAGCATTAAAAAAATTGACTTTGGATAATCGTATTCAGAAGAATGGAATTCGGAATTAAATCGCGTTCGGAACTTTGGCATTCGGAAGAATATTTTCGGAAAAATGGGCCCCTTCCTTCTGATTATCATGAAGTAAAGTTCTGAAATGATGGTGTAAATATTTTCTGCCAAATTCTCATCTTTAGTGTGTTAATGTTATGGATGTGGCGACAGAACTCTTTATCTTCCAAATATTTCTAGGAAGAGCTTGGCGGATGTAAAATATGTAACAGCATACATCAAAATACGTGTTTGTCTGAAAATGGGGAAAAATACGAACTTGGGATTATTGTTATTGTGATGAGCTGCATGTACAATTTCCAGACGTGTTGACACAGTAAGTCCTCCATTTGGTAATTATGCCGCTCTAGCTCTGAACGAGAAAGTCTATAATCATAATTATATAAGTATCAATCTGGAATCACTGTAGTATTTTAATCAACGCAAGATCCGGTGAGGTCCATTATTCTCACATCACTAGACAAAACCATTTCGCCTACACCGGTTTTCGAAACAGTTTCTTTGGAATTTTAGGTTCCCAATATCTAAAAAATGTCGTTGGCAAAGATTTTCAAATAAAATTGACTTTCTCTGTCATCAAAAGGGTGTTTATGAAAAACTATATTATATTATAAAAATGTGTGTTTTTCAAATTAGCTCTGCTCTTGTCTGGACTACATGTTGTTGCGGATGAAGTCGAATATTTAAATGCATCATCCTTCCTAAGCCTATACCATACATCAACAGTGATCTTGCTAACATTTTGTAGATCTTGAATCCTGTTTTATTTTTCACTTGCGAAAATTTAAATGAGAGATTTATTACTTCCATAATCTTTACAGACTAGGATATAATCATATTCTATAGGTACAGTGAGACTCTTAAGGTCGCGCAGCGATTAATGATAGCGCGCTGTCTCGGCCGAAGCGGGCGCGGCAGCCTCGCTTGTTGTTTGCCTCCCGGTTTTGTTCTTTTGGTAGTGAGACAAGAACGCAAAGCAGCATGTGCCACCCATTAGTGTTCGTAAATTGAGATAGTTAACATCGGGTTGCGTAACGACACCTTTACCAACGAACGGTTTACACGAGAGAGCTAATCACTGCAAGTTACCTTTTGTAGCGTCCGAAAACTGAATGGATTTGCTCACGGGTGACGCAGCCTCTCACTATTGCGCGGCAAGGTATCCACTAAGCGAAGTAAGCATCATAAGGCAGTCTCTGTTCTGTTAGGAACGTTTTCATCTGGAAATCATGTAAAAACAAACGACGACACTTTCGTATAGAACGGTATCTATGATAGTTCTTCGCAAGAAACACTCTTTGCTGCAAATAGTACATATTCACATATTCACAGTACGACCACAATCTAGTATATACAGTCACAAAGCTCAATACATAGTAAATATCCATCTATAGATAGTTGCTAACCACTAGGATCGCTAATATCGCCTCATTACATACAATGCGAAATAGTACCGGCACAGTCTATTGTTCCTAGCACCCTCACAACTCAAGCTTCGTGACTGTATATACGAGACTGTGGTACGACTACGACTGAATATAGCTTGTAACCGACCTCTCGCTTGCCGACTGCATGCCCTGCATGGGCTACAAGCGATGCGTCACTTTAAAAGTTCAGAGATCCCTTTATATACGGTACTTATTTATTTACTCTTCAACACAGTACTTCATAGACTGTATTACGAAAAAAATTCTCTAGTTCAAGAATTGAATTAACACTCAATGTTACCGCCAAGAAAATTAATTAATACAAGAGGAAGAAAATCTAACATTTAAAATTCTTTTACCCATGAATTAAAAACAGTTTTTCAGGAATATTCTACAAATGAAGGGTACATGGGAATAACGATCAAGGTCCATTTTAGAAAGTTTCGAGAAAAACAAATTTTAATGTTTAAGCACTTAATACTTTGTTATGTGTGTATTTAATAGAAATTGACGTAGTGGAATGTCAAGAACGATTATTTCTTGTTACTAGCTAGATCACATGATAGTAATTCCTTTCCACTATAAGATGGCATTATTAACTCAATTTCGATTTTTGATGGACCTTGATCGTTTTTCCCGTGTACCCTTCAAATATTTCTTTCCCAGTTTTACGTTGAATTATCCAAAGTAATATCAAAAGTTAAACCAAATATGAACCATTATTTTATTAAAATGTTATATAATTTCAAAGATAAAATGTGTGAAAATACCAGAAACTTTGTCACCTTTCTTTATCTCAACTGTGATACATTTACTCAAATTAAATAATATAGGCCTATAGCGAGGACTCATAGCACGAATAGGCCTACTTATGTATAAATATAAATGAAGAAGCATTTGGGAAAGGCTGGATCCTTTCTAACATGCAAATGGAAAGTTTTAAATTTAATTTTACCTATTTATATAATCTCCTATAAACATTATATGTTACAAAATATACACTAATATATAACATAGGTATATATAATATAGACGAACTCTTTTACAAAACATTAGGTTTATTTCAGTAGCGGTGCAACTATAGAAATGAACATGATAAACCTAATCTTTCGATCATATATTTTCGAAAGTAAAATCTTAAGGGGACACAAAATATGCACGAGGCCTACTATTCTTGCTGCCTTTATAGTTAAAAAAACTAGTTTCCTTTTTAAGGAAATAATATGACTATTAAGATTTGTAGACCGCTCGCTATCCAGAAAATGAATTCACGTTATGCTTGGATTTCTAAGTTGCTACCGAGGACAATAAACATTAAGTCCAACCGGTTGAAAACGACTTTAGTGACAAATACCTTATATTTGCTATCAAGGGCAAGAAAATTCAATGTAGCAATTTGAAAACGACTTCAGTGAAAAATTACTTATATCGAAAAATAATATCCAAAAAAGAACTGATTACATTTCTCAGGAATAATTTCGATTTTTTCATAGTCTTCACGTGTTATTTTTTAAAAAGCTTTGCTTTACATGTAGGCCTAATAAGTGAAAATCTGATTGTTTACTAACAAATTTGTATTATATTATATAGGTAATTTTCCTTAAAGTAAACCAGTACAACTGAAAATGCATTTCCACGACAATAGACACTAATTAAGAATGTTGTTCTTATGGGATAGTACTTATCGTTCTTCCTTATGAATTCAAACACTTGAATAATGCGTGTTCAAATTAGGTTAAAAGTGAAAAAGTTGGTTTTTCCGGAAAAATGCCCTTCACCGTACTAATTTCTAACATATCAAAGAAACTTACTCTACAACATTCAACCAAATCAATGTTAAATGTAAAATTCTCAATGAGAGTTTTATCGTTTTTTCTTCCCTTTATTGTATTCCATAGATCTTACATCAGTATTGTACAGGTAGCTTGGAGATGTGGAACAAGTCAAAAGTTGGACTATACATAATACGTAGCCAGCAGATTAATTCAGTTTTTTAAGTTGGATTGAAGTTATGAGTGTGGATAAATTTTGTTAATAAATTGTCTTCTCAACCCTTTCTCTTGACTTTTCAAAGCATTAAGAGGGAATTCCTTTTTATAACGTTTGAGATTAACATAGGCTAGATGAAATCTGCTATGTGTCTTATATTAAAATTAACTATTTTTAATGAATATGAATGAATGTTTTGATTAGTATTAAATGTATCTTGGTTTTTAATATAAAATATCATCAGGGAAAGAATGTACTCACAAGATAAAGTCTCTATTTCTAAACTTTAAAACATCTTTTTACATGATGTCCTTTTATGCATACCTGCCGTTATCTTGTAGCATCCTTTTGTGAAACAAACATATTTAGCTTCACATGAGTTGCCTGAAAATATTAGCCCATGTTTCATTATAGAATCAAAGTATGCAAAGTCTGCCATTTTAAGGATCTCAATTCATAACAGCTTGAGCTCAATTTAGGAGTAATATATTCTATGTGTGTTTCCAGCTCATCCAAACCAAGAAACTTTATGATTTTATATTCTTTATGGTCAGTTCCATTAAATCTAATATTGTAGGAAAACTGAAGACTATTATGTGTACTAAATTTGATTCCACTGGTCTTATTAACATTAAGTGGTAGTTTATTTATACGAAACTATTTATTCATTAGGTTTAGAACTGCATTGGAAGTGTTTATAAAGTGACCTTATTGCTTACTAGAGATAATCACAATTGTATCATCTGCAAATAAAATTACCTGGGATAAATTTTATTAATGGTTGAGGTTAAATCGTTAAAATGTAAACTAGAAACAATAATGAGTTCAACATTGATCCCTGCGGGAGCTCCATGTTCAATATTTATAAATTCTGTGTGGATAACTTTGTGATTATTTGGTTTATTTATTTCCTCTCTTTGTTTTCTATTCAATATGTAAGATGTAAACCAACCTAAGGTTCACATTTAATTAACATAAAACTGTTGTAATTTGTTTATCAATATATTGTGAAGAACATAGTTAAATGCTTTAGCTAAATCACAAAATATCCCTCCAAGTTTCACTTCCAGATAAAACCAAACATCCTGACTAATTCTCTTTAGTACCTTCTGATATCTAAACGTAGTAATATGTGAAAATATCTCTGCTATCCTTGTCTATGATACTAGTAATGGCAATAATGAATTTAATTTAGAGGTATTTAACTCTGCCTCAGATATATAATTTTCACTGTCAGACTAGCATACTTTGAACATGGAAAGCAGTTACCTATCTAAGAGATTAAAAATATGAAGAAATTATTTTAAATAGCATAACATCCGAATAATTTAAACAATAGTACGTGTTTATCAGCACGACCCATTTTATAAAATTTTAAAATATTGTCTATAAACTGTAGTATGTACTGGTTTGAAATAATATAATATTAATAAAAACTTATTGCTAAATTAAATACAATTTAAAGTCCATTTATCAATAATGATATTAGTTGATTCTACGCGACGAAACTTTTTTTCTAAGTTTTTAAACATTATTTATCATACATAGATTCACACATATGAATATTAATTAACACATTCAGGATTAAACTTGAATCATAGAACAGTATAATTTATTTGGCTGAAATAGTAGCACCTCTTGTTTAACTCAGCATTACTTTTTGGAAGAAAGAACGAGCATAAGGCTTTAAAATAAGCTACCAGTATTCTCGTTGAGGAATTGTAACTTTCACATTACTGTCCACATTAGTTTATTGTCCTTACATAGCGATTTGGGTGCAACTTATTGCCTAAAGTAAACTACAACTTTTAATCAATCCGTGATGAACTTCGATAATGTGTAATGGCTATCTACTACTTCTCACAAACCATTGTGCATAATATATTTCGCTCTTTCAAGATATAAATAACTTCTGTCCATACTAAATCCGCTCCAATGTACATAACCCTGACTGTGAAAGCAAGTATTATTGACGTTTTCTTAGGCTATATAGAACATTACAGTATGTGTGACTTGCATAAAGACGATGCTATGAGCAGGGCCCAAATTTTAATGACATTTTATCAGGAAATTTGCTTGTTTCAGTTATAATTCTGTTTTCCCTATTTACACTCAGAACATATGTTTTATAAGTTATCATTTTAGCATTATACAATTTTAGGCAGTTACTTTCATGATTTCGGTTTATTTTAAGCATTTTTTTTAAATTCCTTACATTATCAGAAGCGAATCCTCTAGATTCGAAACCCTCTAAAGGCAATTTTTTTTTTTCAATTGAGTTATGTGCACCAATAGATAGTCAATGATGAGTTCTATTGATTTATAGTGCTTTGAAATCCAAAAGCTACTAAATTTCATGCAAAAGTTCAGTTAAAAATTACTGTTGGGTTCAAAATCTCCACTCTTCGACACCAGTTACTTTTAGAATCCTTTAGTTTGTGTAACTGGATAGAGGGGATTTTGAATATATAGGATTAATTTGAATTTCGCGTTTGCTATTGATAAAAGTAGGCTATATTAAAGTCACAGGCCGAATTTGGTATTTCCAACTTGTCTGTAAATCCAGTGTATATGTTCATTATCAAACAATTTAGTTCGGTATTCAAAGTTTAAAGAGTTACAGCTAGAACAGCGGCCATCAGCACAGTGCACCCTCGGACTAGCCTCTGTTACCCGCGGATAAGAGACTGCATTATGGTGCATCCGTGGCTGCTAGCTGGTATGCTCTCTCCCTCTTCCTGCTGTACGACGGGGCATATTATGTTGCGCTACTTACCCGTTACCCATTTCAGCGAGTGCTGACGACCACTAAGCTAAAACCATAATTTCCGCCCCGCATTGATTTTCCAGTATCTAATATGCCATTATTTTATTATTAAGATATGTTATTTTCATGTTTTACAATAAAAGACGTGGTCTTCGAAGTTTGATTTACTAAAGTATAAAAATAATTTTAAAAGTAATGAATTATTTAAAAGAACTTGTTTCCGAATTCAGAGAAGTTAATATTCTCTAGAAATAGAAATGTTCTCTTTGTTAGATCTGGTAAACTAAATTGTCGTAGAGAAGCGAATCAGTATGCAACTGCACATAAGTCACGACAAGAAAATTACAGGTGGGAGTAAGAAGTCTCAGCAGTTGCTAGAGCGACAACAAACATAACGCTATTTAGAACGTGGGAATAAGAAGAAAGATATTCTATTCAGAACAGAAATAAGAAGTCTCAACATTTGCTTCGGCGACAAGAAAGATACGCTATTCAGAACGGGAATAAGAAGTGTCAACAGTTGCTAGGGCGACAAAAAAGATACGCTATTCAGAATGGGAATAAGAAGTGTCAACAGTTGCTAGGGCGACAAAAAGAAACGCTATTCAGAATGGGAATAAGAAGTGTCAACAGTTGCTAGGGTGACAAAAAAGATACGCTATTCAGAATGGGAATAAGAAGTGTCAACAGTTGCTAGGGTGACAAAAAAGATACGCTATTCAGAATGGGAATAAGAAGTGTCAACAGTTGCTAGGGTGACAAAAAAGATACGCTATTCAGAATGGGAATAAGAAGTGTCAACAGTTGCTAGGGTGACAAAAAAGATACCCTATTCAGAATGGGAATAAGAAGTGTCAACAGTTGCTAGGGCGACAAAAAAGATACGCTATTCAGAATGGGAATAAGAAGTGTCAACAGTTGCTAGGGCGACAAAAGAGATACGCTATTCAGAATGGGAATAAGAAGTGTCAACAGTTGCTAGGGCGACAAAAAAGATACGCTATTCAGAACGGGAATAAGAAGTGTCAACAGTTGCTAGGGCGACAAAAAAGATACGCTATTCAGAATGGGAATAAGAAGTGTCAACAGTTGCTAGGGCGACAAAAGAGATACGCTATTCAGAATGGGAATAAGAAGTGTCAACAGTTGCTAGGGTGACAAAAAAGATACGCTATTCAGAATGGGAATAAGAAGTGTCAACAGTTGCTAGGGTGACAAAAAAGATACGCTATTCAGAATGGGAATAAGAAGTGTCAACAGTTGCTAGGGTGACAAAAAAGATACCCTATTCAGAATGGGAATAAGAAGTGTCAACAGTTGCTAGGGCGACAAAAAAGATACGCTATTCAGAATGGGAATAAGAAGTGTCAACAGTTGCTAGGGCGACAAAAGAGATACGCTATTCAGAATGGGAATAAGAAGTGTCAACAGTTGCTAGGGCGACAAAAAAAGATACGCTATTCAGAATGGGAATAAGAAGTGTCAACAGTTGCTAGGGTGACAAAAAAGATACGCTATTCAGAATGGGAATAAGAAGTGTCAACAGTTGCTAGGGTGACAAAAAAGATACACTATTCAGAATGGGAATAAGAAGTGTCAACAGTTGCTAGGGTGACAAAAAAGATACGCTATTCAGAATGGAAATAAGAAGTGTCAACAGTTGCTAGGGCGACAAAAAAGATACGCTATTCAGAATGGGAATAAGAAGTGTCAACAGTTGCTAGGGCGACAAAAAAGATACGCTATTCAGAATGGGAATAAGAAGTGTCAACAGTTGCTAGGGCGAAAAAAAAGATACGCTATTCAGAATGGGAATAAGAAGTGTCAACAGTTGCTAGGGCGACAAAAAAGATACGCTATTCAGAACGCGGGAACAAGAAATCTTAACAGTTGCTAAGGCGACAAGAAAGATACTGTATTCAGAACAGGAATGTGTCAACAGTTGCGAGGGCGACGCTATTCAGAATTGGAATAAAATAAGTCTCAAGTTACTTGGATAATCATCTACCAAGATACACAAAATTTCAGAAATGTTCAGGTCTGTGTGATATTTTTTGTTTGTACCAATTGCACTTGGGAAATTAACAAACAAAAAATTTACAAACTTCCCGAAACAGCATTAGAGTCTTGTATGTACCAGATGAATCGACATTAAGGAAAAAGAAAACTTACCTCTACTATACGAAAACATCTTAAAGAGAAGTACCGGTAATAAATTAAAGATCGTGGGAAGATTGTTTTCGTTTCTATCAACGAGACTACTGCTGCTAAATAGCAAATGTCATCCTGGCAGTCCTAGAAGTCGATGGTCCGAGTGAAAGAGAACACTGCTGCAGATCATGTACCACTTCAGTACTTACTGGCATTTCGTTAGAAAAACGTTGATTCTTGGCTTAATGAAACTAAACACGACCATGTTCTGTTTTTCCCATAGATGCTGTACCATGTACAATGAAAGCCTTTTTCTACTAGAAGGTAATACCAACTTATTGACCTGATTCGTGCTTTGCGTAGATTTGTCGAAAAAATAATGACAAGCTTTACTCAAATAATTTCATATCCAACACGAATGAGATCTTTGTAAAATTTTCAGCTCAAGCTCCAAATATTTGTCTGTCATCGGAAACCGCGATCACACAATGAATCACCTGGATTTATATTATACCCGTTAGTATTGTGTGATTGTTTTCATGCAGTGAAAGATACAATCTACTCATTTAAACTAGAGGAAACAGCCAGTACACAATACTCGGATTGTGATTTCAAGACAATTGAAACATATAAAAAGAAGATTAGACTGCTTGTAATATACAATTTCACAGAGCTAGGAAAAAGGAAAAATTATAACAAAACAGAACTGAACTGGAATGACTTGTCAATTGATACTAATGTAATAGTACTACAAAGCTAATAAAAATGAGCACTGGAGAAAGACTGTGGCTATAAAACATAAACCGAAATTTCAGGAGTGCTAACAACAGAAATTCTTAACACAGTTGATATTAGAGAAGAACTCACCCATATGAAATAACTTATTTTAAATTCTATTAATGTAGAGAAGAGCTTCTTCAAGTATAAAAGTATTCTGCAGATAATAATAGGCGATCTTTCAACTTTAAAAATCTTGTATAAATGTAGGCCAATAATAGTCTATTGTGAAGCTGAATAAAGCAGCAAGCTTTTTTTAATGACGCAACTTTCTTAAGTCTAGTTCAAAATAGATTTGTCATTCTTTTCCTGAGATTCCTACCTAAAGATCATCGACGTGAGATAATGAGCGACTTTTGAATCTCGCGTAGATTCGAATCTCGCTTGGGTTAATTACTTCGTTTCTCTGAGGTTTTCCCCAACTATAAGGTGCATTATAACAGTTATTTATCTGAAATTGAAATAGTTCTCGTCGCAAATTGCAACGAAATTTCGAAGAGATATGTTTTAATTTTATCACCATGATCATCAACCACAAGAATTAGGTCTCTTAGGCATGTTCAATTGCGTGAAGTTGTCACAGTTAAGCCTAAAATTGTTCAACTCATAGTTTCCTTGGTCTTCCAGTATGTCTTCATCTAACAGATCTACACTGCCCTGCTAAAGCGTAAGGTCATATCTGCAAAAATTGTGACTTTCAATTAAGAGGTGCTTGTGTTTGTTTAGCATACAGGGAGTTTTTGTAGATACGTTAAATTTAAGTCAAATTTCAGTTATAACTTTCATTTTTCTTTGGCAGGCCAGTATAATATATTATTGATTTTGGAATATGGTCGTCAATCAACGTGATCAGTCTGTTTGTTTCTGTATTCCGTTGTTTCATTTTTTAATTTAAAATTAATTTTAAACTTATCTTAGTTTACTTTGTGTCTAGAAGTATGTGGCCTGAAATATAAAAAAAAAACTCATTTTAATTCTTTAAATTTGTTTAGGTATAGAATTTAGGGTTGTAATTGTACAAATATTGGCGTGCTTAGTAATAATTTCAGTTTTGTTTCTTTTCTTTGTATCATACAATATATTTAAATAACCAAATTCGTCTTTCTTAGTATTGTTATCTTAATTTCTTATATAGAGCATAAGTTTTCCGTCAAGAACGATTTTCGCTGAAGCGTTTTAGATCCGTTCAAACCTGATACTATTCTTCTGATTGATATTTAAAATTATATTAATTGAATTATAAATATTTATAGTCTGTTTAATTTATCTTTTCTGGGGAATTTTATGAAGTTCCACAATTTCATTCTTTTATAACCTTATCAAAGCATTTATAATGCAATACTTTGTTATTGTGAAATTTTAATTACCGTATATATGCGAATAATCCACGCACATTTTATAAATGTACCGCTGAAAATCAGGATACGGGGTGATGTTAATGACCTCCGAGAGTAAACGTGCGGATGACATGCTTAGTCACCATTCGCTGCTTATCCTTTATGCAGAATATCTACCAAGTTCTCGCCTTCTCGTTTGTTCATGGCAAAGGAAAAACTAAATTTCATTGTATATGCTAAAGAAAACAGCAATTGGGTAGCAAGAAGAAATACTACATAGTTGAAATCTGTCCACAACTGGCGTAAAACTAAAGAGTGCCTTCAACAAAGGAATAGTGACTGCGAAGCTTTCATCTGACATAAACCAAAGTTTCAAAAGTCGAAACAGGCTGTGAGCTTATGTGAACGATAAGAGACATTAAGCTTTGCTACTGCTAGTGAAATGAGCATGTTAAAAGTTTTGTCAATAACCAAGGATCTAAAATTATTAGAGTTCGAGGCGAGCAAGGAGTGACTCTCAAGATTTTTTGAGCAGAAGAACCAGCCTGGTAGATTTCACTATTTCAAAACAAAAATAAATAACATATCGTTTTTCTCTTTTTAAAAAATGATGTACCCATAATTAATGTGCGCGAATTATTCTCATAGATACTGTATTTTGATATAATGTAGCCTAAATTTTAAGAATAATATATACTTACACAATTTAAGACCAAAATACTTAATGTTATTTCGAATAAAGATATCATACTGCACTTGGTATTAGAAAAGGTAAATTAAGGTCATAAGAGTACCGGTTTTTCTGAAATGTAAACACACAAAGATTTTTTCTGAAAAGATGTTACATCTCAGTAACTGCATGCTTGGGAATAAAAAAAAATCATTTTCGTGTTTCAATGATATTCCATTTCCCCAATACACACGAGTACAATTATCTATCAAAATGCGCAAGGAAAGTAAAGTATAAGTATCTGTAGATGCGCAGTTTTATAATTCAAAGATTGTACTTTATGTAAAAATATTCTTGTAGTGAATGCTATTTTGGACATTACTATCTTTCTCATTGTTAGGGAGAAAGAGCTTTAGAAAGCCGAGCCATGGTTTTAAAGAGGCGAAGTAGACTGTGAAGTGTTATTTTTTATTGATCTAGTAGCTAAATCTTCTGAAAAGATACTTTTTAATACTTCAATGTGGCCCAATACCACTTTATTAGACGGTATTAAGATCTAGCTTATATATAATCAAGCATATTATATTTACACGTAACTAATTATAAAAAAAACATATTCTTTAATACACATTCACATAACATTTCACTTTTAAACCTACGAAATTGTAATATAGGATGAAGTGGAGTAAGAATACATGTGGCGCAAGAGTGTATTTATTTTGTTCATTTTTTCTTTTGCTTAAACGAAAAGTTTTTCCATCTGTTGGAATTAACTACCAAACTATCTGGCTCGTACAAGACACCTATTGTAATGACAAATGAAATGTTAAGTACTTAATAATATTATGTAGGTGTTAATTTGTTACAGAATGTTTGATTCCCTGTATAAGAAGTTAACGATCAAGTATTTGGAGCTTAATTATGTAAATAGGCTTTTAAAAATATAACAGTGTTTTATTCACTAAAGTCAGCTTAAAATACATTTTTATACTACCATATCAAAAAGTCATTATTGCAAACCTGACTTAGTAACAGTTTTGCAGCACGCTGAAACAAAAAGTGTGTTTCAAAGTCATTTTGCAGCATTATTTTATAACTGTAAAATCATTTTGTACATCATTTTAATTTACCGGTAATTAATTTACATTCTGTCCAGGGTTTTGGTGATATTGTGTAGATGCAGAATTCTTCTGAACTGTTTTCTACATCAATTTCAATATTTAACAAACGAAAATCTGATACGCGACAAATTACAGTTCTCATTAACATCAAAAATATTTTCCGTAGTTCATAGAAACGTAGTAACAATGTTGATGAAACTGACGTTATTGAAATTTTGTAGTACCACCTACAGTACTTGCTATGGTAGTATAAAATTGTTTATAATAAACGTCTGAAAGTTTCATTGTAATCCCCGTGCGATATGCAATGGATGTTTTTCATCTCTACAATATACCATTAATTTTGTGATGTGTAATGATTGTCTTTCAAAATCATAGTAGAATTAACGTTTATTTGGACTTCTGACAGCTCGCTAGCCGAGTGGCTTACGGTCTTTTAACCACGTGACTTACGGGTTGCCATGACAATCAAGGTTAACCTTGGAAGTAGCCAATCATCGTTTGACGCCCTCTGCTCTCTTCGCGCAAGCTTGTGGGCATTGCTGCCACATTATCGAACATATCGCACGTGACTGATTGAACGGCTCCTAGCAGCAGCAGCAAGTTTGCAACGTTGCCATGACAGCAGACTCGTAAACCACGCGGCCAACGAGCTGTCACAAGTCGAAAGAAACGTCAATTCTAGTATACATTATACTATTAATTGTGTTATGTCGATGTGAGCATATTTAAATACGAACTGTTCATTTGCCACAGTCTTTTCTCAAGTGGTGCAAATACCACCCACAAAGAATGGAGAAAATTCACACCACGGTTTACATTTAACAAAATAATACTGCAAGATTAATTTTTCAGATTTTTTTCATCATGGGCAGAGTGTAAGAGTATAAAAAAAAATAAAACTGGGAGTATATTTATTCAAAGAAAATGCTGCATAGATATTGTCATGCATTACAAGGGACACTTTCAAAATGTTTTGGAAAGGAATTGCGAACTACTTGAGTGACATTTGTTTCCAATAGAAAACTTGATAGTCTTAGCCATTTTGGTACAACAGTGACAAATGATGGGGTACAATTTAAGATATAGAAAACTGTCTAAAGAAAGTAATATCTGTCTTTGCAACGGTCTACCCACTTTAGAATGCTCCACACACAGATAAAAAAGCATATTCAATACAAATGTAACTTCAATAGTTTCATATACATAATTCTCAATAAAATTCAAGCATATATTAATCGTTGATTGGTAAAGATATGCAAAATTCGCTGGCAAGATTTCATTACTAAAACCAGTCAAAACAAACACTGCTGTGAGATAAATAAATTTAAAAAAGAAAAAGAAAATGGATGTGGATATGGATATGACACACTTAAAAAACTGTAGCAGTTTAGAGAGTATGACAGTGGGTTGGAACGCCCAGGACAGTATAAACAGAGGACGTTCATGAAATATTTGGAGGCGCTTAGTTGAGAAAGAAGTCAAGCGAGCTGTTTTTGGAAGACAGTTAAATAATTACAATAGTGTGTGCTGAAGACAGTTTCTTCAGACCATATAATTCTTGTAAGGAGATGTAGTTAAAAGTTGGGCATGTATACACTTACTCCAAATTCAGAACCCTCATTCGGGAAGTATCATAATGATACCAAATTCACTGTAATTTAATTTCAAATAAGGAATGCCGCAAAACATTCCTAATAAAATTTACTTAAGAAACCACAACTGTTTCCGAAATATACATAAAAATACTATTAATACATTAATCGCAAAAATATTAAGATTGGACTAATAACATTTTGTGTCGTTCTTATCCCCGCGCTCCTTATTTACAGAAACATAACTTTTAAAATTATTTTAATTTCACAATCTTGAGAAAACTGTGAAGTTGGACCAAACTAAAGAAAACAATTTTTGCATAGTACTTATTTTTGTGTGCTGTATGTAAGATTTATGTGTTAAATATAGAATATAGAGCATGTAATATCTTTACTCAACTTCGATATCATATTCAATTAATGTGTAAGGAATTCGATTTCTTAAACTGAGAATGTGAAAGTTGGGAAACGTCCAAGAAAATGCATGATTTTTGCCTTAATTGTTCTGAATATTATATTCTCTAGCTAATTAGTGACACATAATCATAAGTGGAATAGAAGTACTCGTATTGGTATCATGTAATATTGCGATTGACTCTTACAACTTTAACGGTGTTTGTGACAATTGTTTCTTTAGTAAATCGTATCAAATAATTTTTATGCCATCCTAGCATTATAAACAGGTTGTTACTACATCCAATATCGTGCGTAATCGGCTTATTATGGCACGCGTGCCAATAATAGCAATGACGTATTCGCTACGACGTAATACCGGAACGCTTGTGTGGGGATGCATGCAATTCGTCTGGCTATCTTGCTTACAGCTTCTACGCGCCATGTAACAAGAAATGAAATGCAGGACAGAAGATAACGTATCATTTATTTCCAATCTTTAACAATTTTGTATCACTTTTGTAATATCACATAAAACAGTTCAGAGAAACTATATTAACAAGATAAAGGATAATTTGTAACATAAAATTTGACACCTAACCTATAACTAGAGTTTGTAATACCTGCAAGGTCATCCATTTCTCTTTATTCAATGCCAATGCCAGGCGTAACTAATCGATATGAATATATGAAGACTTTGTATGACTTGAGGCTTTCCCGGCGTTTGATATAGAATAACTCTTCTCGAGTTCTCAGCCAGGTGAGTTGGAGATTAGATTCCAAGCTTTCGATGGCTAGCTCTGCCATCTTCTTCTCCCATCATCCCTGAAGAAGATGGCAGAGCTAGCCGTCGAAAGCTTGGAATCTAATCTCCAACTCACCTGGCTGAGAACCCGAGAAGAGTTATTCTATAGATGAAGACATTGTCAGCTATGGATTATTTCATAATTTTATTTTCTACAATTTATAATGCTAAGATGCCATAAAGTTTTGTATGCTACTCGTGGATAATCTTATTACGACACTCGTGAAAATTCGACATTCGACATTCACTTATGCTATAATCATCAAGATTATCCACTTGTTGCATAAATAACTATTACATATGTCACGTACTTGTGTAATGTATTTTATAGCAATTTAATGCCATCACAGATTTTATATGGGTGGGCTAATGTTACTTCATTGAACTATTAATAACTGCAATAATATTTTGAACAACGTTGTTTGTTATGGTTAACTAAGAGCCTTACTCTTCGAGCATAATCCTGCCTTATTCAATCTTAAGTTGTATGATTAACATTTTAAAATGTAAAATGAAATACAATATTTTTAATAATGAAATAGTGAAATGTTTCATTAACCTTTCCTTTCATATGTTCCTTGTCTCTGTGCAAGATGTCATTTAAGACAGTGAATTCAAAACATCCAAGTGCTGTTGAATGTAACATGATTGAGAAATTATTTTCCTTCCGTAGTAACTGAAATGGTAAAACTTCTAACCACAAATCTAGGTTCTAGTACCGACAGAGGTGGACATTTGTGGAAGTTGCCAACAAAACCGGTCATTTCCACCGAAAACAAAAAATGAGTTTTTTACGGTTTCGGTATGTTTAGAGAGGCATCTTTCTAAATATTTACTGTTTTTATTCTAACTCAGTCATTTCCATGAGAAACAGTATGGTAAAAATCAATATTTTCAATCAAAACCGGATAATTCCATATTATACTAATGCCAATATTTTCATTGCCTTTCTTGTATACAAAAAACGGACATTTCCAACATTTTATGTGTGTTGCAATTACCAATCCATTCAAAACTGGTCATTTCCACTTCTATGTGATAATATCTTATTGCTAATTAAAATTATTGTAAAGTGTTATAATATATTCATTTTTCCATGATACAGTAGAATGAAAGTGAAGGATATCTAGGGAGATGTGTATGTTTTACTATTATAATGTCAAATAGCTTTTTTCGAACAAAATCAAAAGTGAACGTTTCCTTCATGTTTACAAACAAAACCAGACATTTCTCAAATATTTTCGTTTTTAAAATACACAGAAAATAACCAAAGTCATTATTATCATTACAACAACGGACGTAACATGCACGACACAGAAAATTGTCGTTCACTTTGGGGTAAAATGAAGGCTCAATACAGAGTTTTTTACTTCCCTGAAAAGACTATTTTGAAAAGACTGGTTTTGTTTGCAATCTCCAAATTTGTAAGTTATGTATTTATATTATATACCAAATTTTCTCACACTAGATACTAATACATGTTTTTAGTCTTAACACTGGATCATCATCATCATCGTAATCATCAGCGTCAGCCAAACATGAATTAAGCCCAAATAGACTTACCGTTCTCATGAAGTATTAAACTGCTCAATCCAACGTTTTTCAGCCGGTTTTTTTCTTGATAAGAAATTTTAAGAAATTTTCATTATTAAAATTTCCCCTGGATTCGTTACTGGCGATTCGCACCGTTAGTCATATTGACAAGGCTGCCATCTTTAGGCTGAATAACTTAGCGTCCTACTGTTTTTTCCCCATAGGAAGGTTGCCTTCTCCGCTCATTTGACCGTTGAGGACTTTACTTCGGGCATGAGCTCCAGTTTCTACCTCTGAAGATAGCCTGCCTCTTTCGCTCAATTCGCTATTTGATGTTGTCTTGACCGTTGAGGACTTCGCACGTCTCCCTGTGCACGGGGCCCTTCGTTCAGTACTACACAGTCGGGCCACTGTGATCTGGGGCTGGTGAGGGGAGAGATGCCAACCTCTTGGGTGAGACTACCTCGGAAAGGTTCTCATCTATTACCCACTACTAAAAGGACTATAATGGAGTTGGTTTCGAAATCTGTTAGTCGATTCCAAACCTTTTTCAGGGACCACTCGAGTTGGTTCCCCATAATGTTGAAGGGTCAATACAGGAGTTGGTTCCCAAGTAAACAACATTTTTCTTTATATTTTTCACAGACGGAAGACAGTCTACTACTACTGCATCCCTCTGCAGTCTATTTTAGAAGTCACAGTTTAAGAACCTACTGAAACTACATTTATGGAAGCACCTTCTTTCTGTAGGGATATAAAAAATTACTATCGCTGTTTTCGGTATAGATTTAAGTTTCATATTGTGGTCAAGTTCTTGCTTCGCGATAGTGGAAACTTAAGCAAGAACGTTGTATTTAAATGTATTTAACGCGTTGGAATTGTTCACGTATAGTGTATGTTTTGTTGGAAAGTAGTTTACGGACGAAAAGGTTTTGAAGAAACAAGTTTTAACTTAAATCTAGAACTTCAAGGACTCATTTATGTATTCTAAGACTCATTCATTTACAGTTTTCTGTCCAAGGACAGCATTCTTCAATCTTTCCCATTTCCTGACTTCCTCTTTGTCTCCGCATATGATCCATTTATCTTAATATTGTCTATTATCTGATATCTTCTGCCCCGAACTCTTGTCCTGTTCACCATTCCTTCCAGTGTATTCTTCAGTATGCAGTTTCTTCTTAGCCAATGACCCAACCAATTCCTTTTTCTCTTCCTGGTCAGTTTCAGAATCATTATTTCCTCAACCAGTCTTTCCAAATTTTAAGACTAGACAAATGAATAACAAGTTTATTAACACTGTTGCCTGACGGATTCTGTGTGATATTTGCCGCGGACAAAGCGATTGTAAATCAGATTCTGTCTTTTCACTTTTATCGTAGTATTGCTCAATTAACTCTATAACATCATTTATGGTTAGCACACGAAGAAAAGTTAAATAATGAATTTTAAATTGCAAACCATTACCGAAACATGAGGCCTAGTTTTCTTCAGAGATAAGCCGAAACTCACACTCCGATATAAATCAGTGAAAGGGTTACATAAGCAATAATTTCAATAAAAGTCTCAATTTCAAAAAATAATTTGAAGTCTGATGTTTAAAATATGATTCCACTGTATTCAAGAGGAATTATACTTATTTTCGCCATTCTTGGATACCCCTAAGTACTTCGATAATGTAGTTACAAGAACATAAAATGTTTTACTTATCTTCCTCCCATAATGATCCTCAGCGGTTGAAAAATCCCAACGGCAACTGCCCGTTAACCCGCTTAATGTGGAGTGACCCCGACCAAGAGGAGTACTACTCCTCTTGACCCCGACGCAGTGACAGCATTCTTTTTGTAATCAAGTTTCGCTATAAGCCCACTGTAATCTCTGATAGTCGCTAAAATCCTTCAGGAGATTGAAGCGTGAAAAATACATAGTGAAATGGTGCTTACTACAAATTTAATTCAAAGAGAATCAACTTTAGAATGAAACTTCGTAATATCATAGAAATGTTTGTAGTTTTACTTTGCGCCTAAGCCTACGGTTGTTTCCTACTTCTCAGCTTGAATGACGTTAATAATGGCGTATTTATTTTAATGTTGTTCTATTTAAAATTCGTTGACGTTAGCAATGAAATTAAACAGTTTAGACAAAAATTACAACATGATTAAGCACAACTATAAGAACAATTGAGGAGTTATATGTACAGGAACATTCTTTTATTTTTACTTCAATTTTTATTGTACAGTTGTCAAAAGAAAAAGTGGCCGCTCTCTTGAAGCAAAGTTCCCTTCGGGTATCTTCGCTACAATTCGGAGACAGGCGATGTTAAACGTTGTTGAACCACGTTGCCTAATGTCTACAGTTGTAATTAAAGTATTTTGTGTGTTGCTTGATAGTGTAATGGTAGCGTTCCTGCCTCTTATTCATCAGGTCCTGCGTTCGAATACAACCTTGTACTTTTTATGTTCTTTTTAAGAGAGAGAGACAAAATATACATAATTGCTCCTTTCTCTTTTACGATTATTTTAGTAATTAATATCAAGTTCATTAATGTATTATGCCATGACTGTATCATTATGACATTGTGGCTGCAAATGGAAAGAAAAAATATTTTATTCTCAACAAAAATATCTTTCGTGGCATAAACAAAACAAACTTACTAGCGTCTTCCTTAGAACATTCAAACAATTAAGCGTTCAAAAAACAAAACAAAAAGTGACGATTCAATATTTAGTCTATTTCCCCCTTATCTCGATCACATCTTGCAGTCGAACTAGTCTTTGCAAATAGCGACTGTTCTTAGACACGACATTCCAGGCATTCTGAACATACATACTCGTACATAAGTGTTCTGCCCATGGGCAGGTCTTTCATTGCAATACCCGGCATTCTCCAATCTTTTCTATTTTCTGCCTTCCTCTTAGTCTCCGCATATGATCCACATATCCTAATGTCGTCTATTATTATTCTCAACCAGAGACCCAACCAATTCCTTTTTCTCTTTCTAATCAGTTTCAGCATCATTCTTTCTACACCCACTTTTTCCAATACAACTTCATGTCTTATTCTGTCTGTCCACTTTACACGCTCCGTTCTTCTCCACATCCACATTTCAAATGCTACTATTCGTCTCTCTTCATTTCGTCGTAATGTCCATGTTTCTTCCCCATACAATTCCACACTCCACACGAAGCACTTCACTAGTCTCTTCCTTAGTTCTTTCTCCAGAGGTCCGCAGAAGATGCTCCCTGTTCTATTAAAAGCTTCCTTTGCTCATGTTTGCAGATTTTCTTGGGAAGGATAAATGCGGTAACTTCCCGCCGCTTTCCGCACACCACTGTCTCTTTCGCATCTTATTAGATCCCAGGGGGCCCAAGCGTGGAGATGAGGAGAGTGGATTTGACTAATTGGGCCCTACGGACTTCACTGAAATTCACCGCAAGGGTTAAATATTAGTTCTATCAGGATGTATGACCCGATTAGAGACCGGGAAATCCCTATTAACCTTTGCCCCCCGCATCCTGGACTAGCTTCTACAAATCATCCGAAAATCTTGGCGGGGGATTGGGCCAATTTTTCCGCAAATGTTTCCACACTTGTGCCTTCGTAGCTCAGCGGAAGAACGTCGGAATTTAGATGTCAACGTCTCAGCTTCAATTCCTCGTCACTCCTTTTCATTTTATTGTGGTTCAAGATAGTATAATGTGATAATATAAAAAGAAAAACAAACACCAGTATTATGCAACTGTACTGTTCCAAACCTAATATTAAATTTATGTTATTTATATAGCTAAATAACGATAACTTAATATAAATTATAACTTGAATATCATTTATGTCGCTAAAGAACGATAACAATATAAATAACTTGAATATTATTTATAAGCTTACAGTATCACTAAAGAACGATACCAGAATGTAAATGATAAATATTGGTTTGTTTAATTACTATAAGATATTATATAATATGTATTCAATTTTTTAAATAAAATTTCCTATTTTACAAAGAAAAATGGTTATTTGTATTATAATAATTACTTACATAAAATACAGATTATTTATATCGCGATAGAACAATAACAGAATATAAATAACTTGAATATTATTTATAACGCTAAAGAACGAAAACAGAATATAAATGATAACTTGAATATTATTTATATCGCTAAAGAAGATAACAGAATATAAAAAACGTGAATATTATTCGTATCGTTAAAGTACGATAACAGAATACAAGTGATGGCTTGAATATTATTTATATCTCTAAAGAACGATAACAGAATACAAACAATTATAACTTGAATATTATTTATATCGCTAAAAGAACGATAACAACATATAAATAACTTGATATCGATAAAGAACGATAACAGAATATAAATGATCATTTGAATATTATTTATATCGCTAAAGAACGATTTAAAAATAAAATGAAAACTTGAAGAAGGTCTGCACCCACAACCTTCGAATCATTAAGCAAGCACTCTAGCGCTGGTCTATGAAACGCAGATATGGAATACTTCCATAGTTCCGGAACTGCTTCTACACGCACATGCATCGTGTAACATCGCCGTGACCCGAAGTGGACTTAGAAAATATTCGCTGTTCACGAGTGCGGCCACTTTTTTTTTTTTTTGACAAATGTACCTGAGTTTTTTAATATACTTCACTCTCACCCCTCCTACTAGTAAATTTCTAACATCCTCCGCACAGAACCAAGGCCGCATTTCAGTCAAAGTCGCCTTACGGTCACAGTAAACAGTACTGAGTTAGTGAGTATAGTACGTTATAGAAATATGTTCGCGTTTTCCAGTGACGAAGGAGCTTTCAGTATTGAATCATACAGGCACTGTCGTCCGTTTGCCTACGTCGCATCCCAGTTTCCTCCACCCGCTTCTGCTCGCCCCTCTGTAAAGTCTAGTGACTGGGTTGTCTTAGCTCTTTTCGGAAAACCTTAATTTCTGTTAGGAACTGGACGAATATGTAATATTATACAACTGTTTAAAATAACTTAAATAAAAGGACCTCGTTATGTAATTAACTGTCACGTGATTTCCCTCCCCCTTTTTACGACCCTGCGACATAACCACTTGGACGGACAGTAGATAGCATGTCTGAGTAATTTTATCTTTTCGGATTGAGTAGAAGTGAAGATTGAATTTACGATCCGTAAGGTACTCTTTTATAGAGTAGATACAGAATTATTTCAACATGAGTTAGGTACTAGTACGAAGAACGTAACTGGTAATTAGAATTATGTACAATAGTCTATAGAGCGATAATATGCACAAAAGAACTGAAGCCTGTATCGAAATGAATGGCCACCATTTTCAAAAATGTGTTTAAATATCCTTATTATGATTATTTTTCAATTTAACTTCATTCTCTATATTGTACGCTAATGTGCTGTAGACAGTATAATATACACTGCATAATGAATACGTTCGAATGGATAGCTCAGTTCGTGAGTAAAAACACTTATTGTTAATACTGTACTGTATTTTGATTAAACAAAAACCTAATGAAAATTATTAAGCTCAAAATTGCGATATTTCCTAGTTTACCTAAATGGATGAACTACTTTTCTTCCCTCCTATACCTAGTAAAGTGATTTGTTTGTATTTTACGCCAGTATCAACGAACTCCAATCGTGGAAGGGCGTAGCAAACGGTGTTTCCGGTTCTCAACCGTTAGTCCAAAGATATAGCCAGGTTAATATTAGAAATGTTAGTAAAACTAAAATGATGTCTCTGTACAAGGGTCGTATACCTTGTTAGGAGGAAATGACATTTGAAATTTTGATTTTGATTTAGTGCTTGTACTAAGTACTTAAAAAGCTGTTTTAATGAATGCAGTAATGAACATAATTTATTACTGAGGACATTTCTTTGAAATAGATATTGTAATAGGCCTATTTGAAATAGTAACTTGCATTTTAAAATATACCAGTATACGTCCTTGGTACATATAATATTAGTGGCTTGTGCAGCAAATGCTGCTGCAAACTAAGTTCGTTAGACGTTGAAATAAAAATTTTTCAGATTTATTTTCAATGAAGAATACTTATCTTTTTGATAGTTATTTGCTTCCATAATAATGAAACATACTCCCTCTGAATGAATTTTTTTAGGCCAAATACTTTTTCTTGAACCTATCCAACTTCAGTTTTTGAGTTTCAATGCGAAAACGCAAGTATCAATGTCAGGACGATAGCAGTAGCAATTTCAGGTCATTGTGGATTGTAGGCAAAAGTTAAAAAAATGTCAGGTTTGCTAAGCTTTCGAACAATAGCATTTCGTATAGCTGCTGCATGTAGAACTTGAAATGTAGAGCGTAAAATCATTTTATCCTACTAAGAGATCTTGCTGAAATGATCTGGAGACAACATTTTCTAGGCCTCTTATTTTATCAGTAAGTAATGCCTTTTTATCTTTCCTTCGGAACTGTAATTTTTGCGCTCTCTCGAGCCAATACTGAAGACAATGACACATATCAATATCTACACTACACCGCCATTAAGTGTATGAAAAAGATCCAACCCCACTGGTTTAATAAATTTGATTTTTAATAACAATATTATTATCTTACTTAAGTTTTGTAGTTGTATATAGCAGTCACTCAGTAAATTATAGAAATGAAGATCTAAATTAAGATATTCTCTACATTTACTTACATAACCTCAAAAGTTTCACTTTCATGTCATCAATATAGCATCAATATTATGTAAAATTAATGAAGAATAGACGCATCATGATATTAACTATAATAATATTTAATTTCTAATGGTAATAATGTCATCAAACCACCTCAAGTTTCGTAGATTTGAATATCCAATACACAGCAGTACTCAGAAAATTATACACTGCAGAATCAGTTTTTAATAACAAATTGAATTGAGCTCTAAATATGTCGGCAATCCTGCAGGTCATGGCCTTCGTATAATAGCCTATTGTTTATTGTAGTGTGTGTTTTGTTCTGAAATTCAATCAAGTCGGCCGTGATTGAATAAAATTAGTTCTCAAAACTGACAACAGATGGATTTTGGAAAATAGGAAAATTATGTAGGAAAATTGACATTTCACTGAAAACTACTACTTTTCCGAAAAACTTTATATGCCAGGCATGAAAATGAGGGGTCACTCATTAAAATCCGTTCAGCCGTTTTCTCGTAATTTCTATTACCAGTTCAAATTATATATATAGATTAATGACAGGAATTTAATATACCAAAACTAAATTCAAATAGCTGTTTAAGTCACTTATAATAATCATACAAAGTAAACATAATTCAAAATAAATGAATAATTTATATTTTCCAATAGACTGATTTGGAGTCTATAATAATTTTGATGACAGTTTAACAAATGATACACACACTTTTCTTGCTTGCCATTTTTCATCTCGGCAGTCTTCATCATTTGGGTCACTTCGCTGTCTTCCTCCCCCTGCCATATTTTGTTGGTTTTCTTTGGTGAGCATTTCTTCAAACCAAGCCACTTCCACTTCAATTAGATATTTTAAGAGATTCCGAATATCACTTTCCTTGGCAGTATTAAGTTGTACAATGGAAATTGATGGTAAACTTATATCTAATGGAATGTTTGAACATCTTTTTGTGAAGGACAATGAATGGTTCATAGGACCCAGAATATGGGGAACGTAGGCCTACTGCAACCCCGTCATGTGGAGAAAATGTAATTCTTTGATAAGACTGAATTTTGAAAATGTTCACTGTTAAGATGAATGTCACTTGTTTTGTGTGTAGCCGCATGCTTTAAAGAAAGACTCCTAACGATTGCATGTTCTTTATAAAGTTTATCTCGCCGTGTATCATGACCTGCAGATAAACAATTAATTGATCGCCATGATCGCTGTATTAGAGATATTGAAACAAAATTTTGCGAAATGGACAACATGATTATGGGGAGCAAGAAAATGAATTATACCTAAAAAGAGCTTCTAGAGGTATATGCCCTTTGTACAGGGACATCGTTTTATTTTTATTTGCATTTTTATTGTACCTGCATTTCTGAATGTACTTCACTCTCACCCCTTCACTAATGTCCTTGCTCCCGTCAGACACACAAACTTACGGCCGCTGTTGCATTCGAAGTCTTCAAGCAGTGAAGTAAACACTGCAGTGCATAGTGTGTTTCAGAAATATGATTGCGTTTTCTATAGAAGAAAGAACCTACATTAATAATATCGTACTAAAAAATTATATTCAAGAAACGATCAATTCAATTTCAGAGAATATGCTTCAAAATGTTTTTAATAATATGCGTACTGAATTGAAGCCTGCATTGTAATGAACGGCAACCATTTTCAGCAACTTGTTTAAAAATTCAGATTAGCTTTTTTGAATTGAGGTGGCTAGAAGCAAAGGAATGCTAGTGACATTTGTAATAACATGAGTTAAGTGCATCCAGTGTAAGCAAAAGTATCTAAAATTTTAGTGGCAAAGGGATATTTTAATCGCATCACACATTAAAATTTAAATAAAAAATTTCACCGATTTTACGAAAGCTTAAATATTTAAACCCCATTTTCCCAAAAGTAACTTAAGTGCACTTACAGCCCTTTACTTATGACCCCCTCAATTTAAATGCACTCTCTATATTGTATGATAACATCAATAATTAATATGCTAAATAAAGTAGACATTACATAACGAACATAGCCGCCTGAAAAGTTGAGTTTTTGAAAAAAAAATGTTACTACTCTACTGTATTTTGATAAATTCCGTAAAAGTGATGATCAAACTGAAAATCGTAATATCGTATTTCCCTACAACATAAATGGATACACTACTTTTCTCTCCTCCTGTACCTAGTAAAATGATTTGTTTACATATTGCACTAGTAACATCAAACTCCTGTAATGGAAGGGGGAAAACTCCTGTGATGGAAGGGGGAAATAGTGTTTCCGAGTATAGCCAGGTTAATGTTAAAAATGTTGGTAAAAATAAAGTGATGTCCCTATATATGTAACTCCTCAAATGACAGTCACATAGAAGTTAGCTTGCACTTTATTATCTCACTGCAGAATGGTCTCGGGCGCGCGGTAGAGCTGTGGTTAAGGCGTTTCGCTGCAATCAGGAAGGTTCCATGCAGGCTTGATTTTTTCTCCTTTATCTAATCCCTTCGACCGCTCTATAGTCTTGGTGTTCACTCAGTCTCAACGGAGGAGTGCCAGAGTATTTCCTTGGTGGAAAGCACGAAGGACAGACATACTTACTGCTACTAAAGCCGACTGTTTAGTAAAGATGGGAGCCTTAATCCCCCGCTACCTTTGGGTCCCCATGTCCTGTAATAGGGATAACTCCAGCTTTTTACTGGTTAACATAACGCTCATTTGCGATAAGAGAGGCACAACTCAAAATTTTTCATTTTTGAGATTCTTACAAAAATGAACTCCAAAAGTAGTATATTTTTATCGTGAATAACGACAAATACATGATTACATTATTTTTCCACCAGATGTCAGATGTGTCTTTATTAAATTGTTTTAATCTAACAAAACCATTACAACAAGAAAGACTTAATTTTAGTTGTTACGAAACATTCAAACTGAAACGTTTAAATCTTTTCATGAAGAGTGACAGAATTTGTGTTGCGTCTTTTCATTGAATAATTTTTCTTCAGCGGCAAGGAATTATTCTGCGTTGTGTCATTATTTTAGATAAGTAACAAGTAACCGAGACTCCAGAATTGCCACAAGTTTATAATGAAAAAATAGGTATAAGTGAGAGGTAAAAGGTAGATTTACTAGATCTGATTAAACCGAATCACATTCCAAGCTTCTATGGAGAATTCTTTGAATCTCTGAAAGTGTAGGGAGGTGTTATGAACTGTATTGAAAGTGTTGTGCTGGGCAATTTATTTCTAAAATAATTTTGTGTAAAGAATTTCAGATTTTGTATAATGCTTTCTCAATCAAGATTGTTGCTATTATATTATTTTTTCTAGCATAATTCATAGTCATGTATTTAAAAATAGTCTCTAAATTATACGATTAATTATAAAGTATAATTTTCATAAAAAGTTATTACATTCGTTTGTCAATACAACATATTTGTTAAAATTTAAATTTATTAATGAATGTCACAGGACATCCTTATTAATATTATTATGTAATGACATGCCAATAAATTATTCCATTGCATTAATTTATCGAAAAATTACTTTTCTACAAACACAATAATTGTGCAGTTATTTTACAGTTGCGATAATTGTAGAATTATTGTACGTCAGGTAAATATTCTCTCTGTCATAACTAAAAACAGACATATTTATTTAAAAAAAGAACGACACAACTTAAAATAATTGTTGAAATTATTGAAAATGATTAATAATTATGGTACTATACGCTACAACATTAGAAATATAATCCATGTGCAAAATTGCATTCCGTTTGGAAAAGGCATGTGCCTACAATTTTATTTTTAAGAATATGAAAATTTTAAAATGCTTCTCGTGTAAAATTAACACTTTTTAAGTTGTGTCACTCTTATCGCAAATGAGCGATAAGATGTTATACACCACGTATATACGAAACAAAAATAACAAGCATAAGCTAATATGCAAAGCAGATCGTGAATCTGATGCTGATAGTCGGGCCACCTGCTCCAGCTCTAACAGAACCAGATCAATCTCAGATGAGTGTCTGATAAACCGGAGCACCAAGCCCTTAATCCTATATTACCATCGGAGACCCTTACTACGTCCAAGAACACCTCAGTCTGTTTTTAACGATTGCAGATAATAAGTTAATGAAATAAGGTGGAAATAGAGGTTGTTGGTGAAATTAAAGAGGGAAACAGGACTACCTCCAGAAAAGTCCTCTGCAAAGTCTTCTTTGTTTACCACAAATTCTAGACCACGGATCGAACCCGTGGATGGAAAACCATTACGCTAGCGCTTAGGCATAGACGAAGATAACGTAAGCGATAAAACCTGATTCACAATAAACCGGGAACGGAAACGACAACGAGAACGAGAGCGGAAATATTGTTAAAATAAATGTATTTATATATTTAAAAAAGGTAACGGTATCCCCGTCACATGCCATGAAGGCACTTGGGGGGGGGGCATGGAGGTAGAGCCCCATGCTTTCCATGACCTCGGCACAAGAATGAGATGGTGTGGTCGGCACCACGCTCTGACCGCCTTTTATCCCTGAGAAAGACCAGGTACTCAATTTTATAGGAGGCTGAGTGAACCTCGGGGCCGTTCTGAAAGTTTGGCAACGAGATAAATCCCGTCACCACTCGGGATCGAACCGCGGACCTTTCAGTCCGTAGCTAGCTGCTCTACCAACTGAGCTACCCGGCTGCCCATTTAAATATGAGCATTCACAATTAACTTTCACGTTCCTGTTCCCGGCCTCCGGCAAACTTCTCGTTAATTATGAATGCTAACATTTAAATACGTTTATTTTAACACTAGCCGTACCCGTGCGCTCCGCTGCACCCGTTAGAAATAAATATAAAGTAATTACATAATTAAAATAGGACATTTGATCCAGGGAACATTCGTGTTTGATAGAAGGATAAATCGTTTAATATGTTACTTAATTTAAATTGCATCCAAATAATTAAAATGCGATCTTTTTGGTCCAGAGACAATCATTTGATGCAATGACAATTCCTTTAACATGTTTCTTAATTTTTATTACATGCAACCATAGTTTAATGAAGATTGACATAATTTAGATTTAATGTATATATTTTATTTTACTTGTTATAGGTTTCCTTGAATTATGGTAATAACCTAATTTTAACCCTTGTTATCTACGTATTCAGTAAATGGCGCTTGGCCCACTATGGTTCTGAACCCTTCAAATAACTTAAATTATATTATATAATATTACATTACTTATATTATATTATATTATATTATATTATATTATATTATATTATATTATATTATATTATGTCAGAAGTTACTGTAATAACATTATATCATTATGTCCATTTAGAGAAACTACACTTTCCAATGGTGAAATAATAATTAATTATACAAATCGGTTAATTTAGCTTCCGATATTACTTCATACAAACACAGAAACATTCTCTTTAGGCTATCTTTCATAGCTTTCGATTGTTGCTGTCCAAGGCCCCTTATAGACGAAGTCATTTTTTTTAATTCATTACACGGCCTTAGATGGCAGTTATTTTAATTTTAAAACTCATTTATCTCATTAAATATCAGTCCTATCAAACTTTTTCAGGGAATAAAACTTATCGAAAATTATTTTTAAAGAAACTTTTGTTATGTAACATTTTTCACAAAAATCAATAATAAGCGAGATATTTCGATTTATTTATTTCAGGCCCCCTTATAACCCCCTTTTTAAATAATGTATTTTGAATGCCATATAGCCTAAAATCTAAGTTACAACGAACTTAATTTATATTCCAATTTTCATCGAAATCCGTTCAGCCATTATCACGTGAAAAGGTAACAAACATACAGACAGACAGACAGACAGACATATAAACAAAAATTTCAAAAAAGCGATTTTCGGTTTCAGGGTGGTTAATTATATATGTTAAGATCAATTATTTTTTAAAAATCGAAAATTAACAGAAAAATTTCGGCTACAGATTTATTATTAGTATAGATTTCCGTTCTCGTTGTACCTGTCGTTTCCGTTCCTGGTTTATTCTGGATCAGCCTTAACAAGCAGTGGTCATTTAGTGAGCATAGCCACCATTTAAGACAATGTAAATCTCAATTTACTGTGTTGGACTCGAACGCGGGTCCATCCGATTTGTACCTATAACTACTTCGTATAAAATTAATTATTAATGTATATTATGAATTATCCATTATCTTTTGGAAAACTACTTGACTCATGGACTAACATTTTCTAAACGAGTATACCTACGTCTCCTCGGAGATAAAGCAAAGACGGAACAACAACATCATAGTACTCTGCGCCAGATTCTGGAGTAACTTCACTTAATTGAAGTTGATTAGTTTAAAGTGTATTGTTCAATGCATCATTCATTACTGAGTCCGTCGTATATTTTCTCTGAGCATTCCAACGTCATTGACTCGCGGTCACACCCTTCAAACAGAGTCACATGACCGCTATTCTCATTGGTTGGCCTCACACACCCAATTGTTCTCATTGGTTGGCGTCACGTACTAAAAGATTGCCAATTTGACGTCATTTTTCTGACCTTCCTTTGTTCTGCTTACCTAAGCAAGTTAACACATTAATTTATGTGCCGTAGATATATTATGCCGCAACCTTGCTTCTCTATGCTAATGGCATTATTAGACGGTGTTGCTTCATATCAGTTTCACGTCTAGTTTTTAACTGGGTTCTGAATTAAAACTCTAATGACTAGTTTATTTCTTCGCTTTCTCAATACACGAATCACAGAAAATTCTTTTGGACAGAAATAACATGTTTAGCATTCCTGATACCGCAGAAATAGTTTGACATTTCGTCTATTTTAATTGTCTTCCCCTTTTCTGTAAAGTATTTCTTCCTACACTCACTCGATTCATATTCATTAAATTAAAAAATCAATAACTCTGAGAAAGGCTCACATAAAATACAGAGTAATGTTATTAAAATTATTGGGTTTTATTCGAGATCTAGGCTAACAAAATGGTAATTTGCTCAAAATTGATACAGACCATTTCCCTCACTTTTATATACCGTAAAATGGGGTTACTTTGATACCGCGAGGTGACTTTGATCATTTAAATTTAATTTGAAAAATCCCGCCTTAACGAACAAATGAATGTTCTCAGAAATTTGCTTCTTTGCATGTTAGTTTTAACAATGGTATCGGAACATAGTCTGCAAAAATTATATCAACAACTATTTCCATTCTTCGTGCAGCAGTCATTGTCGTTAGATGTTATTTCCTGCATATTGTGAATTCACGTATAAAATGTGAGTACCCTTATTAAACTATTTAAATATTTATTCAGTCGCATATACTATTATTTTAAATGGTAATTGATCTATGATTAGCATTAATTAAATTAGTTTTCAATTTTAAAGTACGTATTCAATAACAGTTTTTAGTTATTGGGGTGAGTTTGATCAGTTTCATTTCTTTATCAATTTTAGATTGAAGAAATGGGTAGGACGTACAAAAGGAAGCCAGGATCTAGAAACTACAAAAACTATTCAGATGTGAATCTTGAGGAAGCTCTTACTGAAGTAGCAACCGGCAAACTTTCAATTCGGGCAGCTTCAAACCAGTACAATATAAGTTTCGGTACACTTTATAACAAATTCAAAGGCCTTCATACAAAGAAACCCGGTGGACAAACTGTACTTCCAGAGTTAGAGGAAAAATGCATTATACGTGAAATTGTAAAATGCGGCGATTGGGGTTTTCCCATTAGTATGTTGGATCTGCGTATGTTCATCAAACATTATTTGGACACTAAAGGGCGAACATGCACTTCTTTGAAAAACAATTTACCAGGAAAAGATCTAGTTTACTCAATGCTAAAGAGACACAAATCTGAAGCATCACAAAGACTTTGTGCTAACATTAAACGAACCAGGGCTTGTCTGTCACACGCAACAATACGCGATTATTTCAAGAATTTGGCCTCAACAATTGCTGATGTGTCTCCTTCCAATATTTATAATTTTGACGAAACAAATTTAAGTGACGATCCCGGTAAAAGTCGTTTCATTTTCAGAAGAGGTGTGAAATACCCAGAGAGGGTAGTAAACTTCTCAAAGTCTGCCACACCTATTATGATGTGCGGCTCTGCAGATGGGACATTGTTGCCACCGTACATTGTGTATAAAAGTGAATGTATGTGGGATACCTGGTGTCAAAATGGACCAAAAGGAGCACCATGTTGTACCAAGCAATGCTGTTCTCAAGGTTCTCGCTATGCACGAACTAAACATGGTTGGTTTGATGCTCAAACATTCCAAGATTGGTTCCAACTTACATTTCTACCTCATGCTAAAAGATTACCTGGTCGCAAAGTGGTCATTGGGGATAATTTGTCTTCACACATCAACATCAGTGTCATTAAGTTATGTCAGGAAAACAGTATTTCTTTTGTGTGTTTACCACCGAATGCCACACACTTATGTCAACCCCTTGATGTGTGCTTTTTTCGTGCTATGAAAGGAGTGTGGAGAAAGCAACTATTGGAATGGAAACAAAAATATCCAAGATGTGGAATACTGCCAAAAGAAAAATTTCCTACTCTTCTGAGAAACGCACTTATAGATTTGAACGGACCTTCTGGCAATAAGATATGTGAAAATTTGATCAGCGGTTTTCGTGCTACAGGAATTTTCCCACTACATGAAGATAAAGTCCTTTCAAAGTTACCGGAAGCCCAAGAGGAGTCAACATTGGGGCAAGAAGTGAATGATACTCTCACACAATTTCTTCAGTCTCAAAGGACTGCGTTGGAGCCAGCAATAAGAAGAAAGCGAAATCGTCTGAATGTAGAGCCTGGACGAAGTATTACTGCACCACACGAATCGTCAAGTGACTCTGATGTAGATACTCCACCTGACGAAACCAGTACTTCCGATGATTCAGCTGAAAGTTCATCGGAAGGAAACGACGAAACCCCTGAAACACTGAGTGGGAAGGATGGAAAAGAAATTGAAGTTGGAAATTTTGTATTGGTAAACTTTTGTTTCAGCTCTAAGAAACGTCAGGTTTATAGATACGTTTGTAAAGTCCTACAGATAAACAGTTCTACACGTGAGGTAAAAGTAATGGGCCTCAAATCGATTGAAAATAAGTGTGCCTTCAAACCAGTTAAAGACGATGTGTCCACTGTCAGTGTGATACACATCATAAAAGTACTTCCAGATCCAGATTTGAATGCAGCAGATGATGGGGATGTGTACACTTTTCAACAGAATGTTGATATCAAGGAATTTTGTTAATCTGTGTTACATGCAATAAGAAAATACTTATACTTTGTAATGCTTTTGTATGGAACTACTGTAGGCCCTTTAGATGTTGTGTGTTGATTTTAAAAAAATATTTTTGATTGTATGATGTGTTTGAAATAAATTAAACAGTTGATCAAAGTCACCCCCTCAAAAAAAAAAAATTTCAAAGGTGAATATAAGAAAAATTAAAAAAAAATCAAACTTTTTTTTCCCACAGAATCGTTAGTTTGAGGGTCGTCTTTGATAATTGCTAATAAACTTACGGCCGATCAAAGTCACCCCACTCTAAGTATGTCTTTGATCAGTGAAATTTTCGGTATTTTGGGTATCTGAAATGCATACGAATTAAATGTAGGGCACATGATAGATAGCTGCCCCCAACGCAATATACAGGGCGTTTTCAAGTTAAAAAAAATGAATATTTTTGAAATTACTTTATGTTCAAAATTAAAAGTGATCAATCTCGCCCCATTTTACGGTACATATGAGAACAGACTGTATTGTATTGTATTGTGCTATATTGTATTATATTGTATTGTTTGTATTGTATTGTATTTATTAACATTCCATGATATTCGTACATTGCTTCACAGCTAGAATATAGAACAAGTCAAATACTTAATACTAGTTAAAGTCTTAATTTATAATCAGTCTAGTTGAAATATATACAGAAGGGGTTTACAATATAGTCTATTAGTACAACACAAAGTTTTAGTATCAATTTCATGAAACGTTGTTGAATGTCATGAATTCACCTACAGAGTAGAAGATGTGAGAAATTTGGTGCTTCTTTAATTTGGCCCTAAATAATATTACGTTTTGAGTTTAATTTTTTACATCAATAGGGAGGCTATTAAAAAATTTTACTGCCATATAACACACTCCTTTTTGATAGCACAATAGACTTGCCGATGGAGTATGAAAGTCATTTCTTTGACGCGTATTTATGCTCTGAACTGTTGAATTAGTTACAAAGTTTTCACGATTACATATGAGGAAGATTATTAATGAAAAGATATACTAACAAGCCATGGGCATTATTTGTAGCTCTTTCAAAATAGTCCTACACGATTATCTAGATTTGGCACTTACTGTTATTCTAATTATTCTTTTTTGTAATAGGAATATACTGTTACTATCTGTGGAATTTCCCCAGAATATTATTCCAAAACTCATTACCGAGTGCAAGTATGCAAAGTATATTGTTTTTAAGGTATTGATATTTACTATCTTTTGCATAGATCTAATAGGAAAGAAGCTGAATTTATTTTGGGGGTAATTTCTTTAATATGATTTTTCCAATTTAACACATTATATCAATTTTTAAGCCAAGAAATTTGGTTGTTGTTGTTGTTGTTTCTAATATTGACATATTGTTAAATTTGAAATTTGCGAGGTTGAATTTGGACTGGATTTAAATTGAATTATGTTAGTTTTGTTACAATTTAATACTAATTTATTGACTGAGAACCAGTCACATATTTTGAAGAGAATTTCCTCTGTTGAAGATTGGAATGTGTTGGAGTTATTGGCTGTAATTACTATACTTGTGTCATTGGCAAATATGGGATGACCTACATCTTCTATTAGGGGGCAAGATTATTTATAAACACTAGAAAAAGTAGGGGACCTAATATTAAAAACAAACGAACAGAAAACCAAACACTACTTTTTCGGTAAATCAGGAATGCCAGAAATAAACATTTTCCGTGAAAATATCCAAATTTTATTTTTGCAGCAATACACTACTTTCTCTCTCCATACTCGGTATCAAGAAACTAAATATATTGTCAAAAGATACATTTTAGTCACTTCATATACTCGTAGTATGTGAAATTATTATCTACACTATTATAAATCCAATCGAAATAGTTTGAGATATATCTAGCAATAAGTGACATGATATCAAAGTCAACAATTAAGGAGGCATAAAATCCACAGGTTATCTTAACAATTTGCTGAGATAAGAAATAGGCCCACATCACACCGACAATCATCGTCCCTTCACAAAGCAGTAATGTCCTTCATTCAATAAACCTTCATAGAAAGATATATGGATCATATGCGAAGGCAAAGAGGAATGTAGAAAATAGGAAAGATTGGAGAATGTTAGGTTTGCAGTGAAAGACCTGACATTTGGCGGAACACTATGAATGTATGGTATGTAGTCCCACTTCGCGAGCAGATAGCCGATCTCTTGCTTTTAATAACAATGAGAGACGAATGGCTATTATTTCATACTTCGTGGATAGTATGGTCAATCAAGGTAGGGAGAGTATTACAAGAATTTGTGAACTAGCAGCTTCTTATGCAGCTTCAGTGCTAGAGTGCAGACTCATCATTTAGCAAGCACGTAGCCTACTTGATCCTTGACATTGACTGCAATAATACTTACGATGGGCAAGATCTGAAAATGGGCTTTTCCCCTCAATATTGCATAGGCCTACAGTACTTTATTTCAGCAACACTTTCCAGAGCACCGATGTAGCTCAAGAATTGAAGGGTTCAGAACCATAGTGGGCCAAGCGCCATTTATTAAGAACGGAGAACGCAAGGGTTAAAGTAAATTGAATACCATAGTTTAATGAAGATTGACATATTATTTAGTTTTGATGTGCATACTTTGCTATATGTTTCATTGAATTATGGTATTCCCTTAATTTTAACCCTGTTTTTAATATATGGCGCTTGGCCCATTATGGCTCTGAACCCTTCAATTGAGAACCTGAGATCAAAAACGGGTCTTGTCATTAATTTTGGGGAATCCGCGTTAAGAGTGCTCGCATATTATATGAGCGACCTCTCTCGTTTAATGTAAAACTTGCGTGGAACATTGTAGAATTCTAGAGTTAAGTTGAAAAACGGGACTTATCAAGTGACACAACTGTTTCAAGCACTTCGAGATGCAGTGTTAAACAAAATGGCCCAGCATTCCAAGATTCTGGGAATGAGTTGTGAGACAGTGCAGGTAACTCAGCAATTAGATAGTGTTTTACTGAGATATCAACTTTTGTGCTTTAATGTTTACATGACAATAATAATAGGTCTATAACACCAGAAAAAGATTGCCGTATTTAACTTATTTACTATTTTTTTATGAAATTCTGTTCCTTTAGATAAAAAAGGGGACATACTGTATAAAGAGTTTTCCAAACTATTTTCTATATGTTACGTTTTCTAAAGAAAATTAACTCCTTGTGGGACAAGCAGATCTGGCCAAGTGCAAAGTAACAGTACCAAAAACAAGTGGTTAAAGCAAGTACAATGCGGTCTGTGAAGATTTTTGTGTTTTTCTCAAAATGAGCTCTGCATGAGTAGTCCCGTTTTTTATCTCAGTGCCCCAGTTAGCGAGTTTAACTAGTGTTCTGAGACCGCGTTCGGGCATGGGTTCGAATCTCATGAAGATTACCGGTTATATTCTTCCACTAAATCCACTGATAATCGAGCAATCGATACAGCGTCGTTAAATAACCGATTGAAATCATGTTCATTTCATCCCACTCTTTCTTCTATGACAACGGGATATTTTGTATCTTTATCCTTTTATTGTGAGTCAATGGCTGTGTAATAATTACGATGGCGACTAAAATATTTGTTCATAATCCTCTGAAATGTGAGGACGGAAATGGCTAATTTGTCCAATCCTTGAAGTTGACAACCAAGTTAATATTTTAGTCTTGTTTATCAGTACCTTCACTTTACAAGTGTCTTTCTTATTTGAGAGAGAACTAAAGAGCTCAAGTTTTGTTTAAACGTAAATGTTTATGTTACATTGACAGTTAATAATAAATCAAACGAAATGGAAATGATCAGTGCATTATAACACTTTCCTTTCTAAAGATAGGGTCTATAATATATCTGCCTTTGTGCTACATGGGCACAGGAAATTACTGTGGATGCATGATCCGATTACTAAACAATGATCTCTTCTTTTTCACGTACAGTACAACATTATTAGACTTCCAAGTTTACCGTTCATGTCTATACATACTGCAATTGTTTTATTTTCTGTCACGGTTCTGCCAGCTTCAGTTGCGGAACGTAATATGTTTATTATTAGGAACATACTGACGGGAATATTTTTAGTTGTTGAAACGTCCTGCTTTTACAACACGTTGATCGTTTGCACTTTTAGTTCCAGAACTGCATACATTCTTATAAGATTTCTTTATTTGTTAATAAAAATGACGTAATAGAAATGTTATTATTATTATTACTGTTCTCCAACCAGGAGATTAACCGTGAAAGGAATGTGCTTACTATTGCGTCATCTATTGCAGCGAAGTAAATATATAATATTACCGTTATAACGTCAGTTTAAAAAACATGCGCTCTCCTGCATATGTTGTTTCCTGTATGGAGGGATTAAAAGACCAAGAGATTAACAGTGATCTAATTTTGTAACTAGGATAGTATAAGTATGTGTGTATCAGTGTTATCGTTTGTGTTTTGAAAGTTAGCCAATGGAGATGCGTGTACCCACATGTGTGACCTTATGACAACTTATGACATCAACATTCATTCACAGCATTACCCCGCTGCGTCTCATTACCCTGAGACTTTCTCCTGGTTGAAGTACAGTAGGTATTATTATTCTTAAAAGTAAAGATATTCCCTTTATCCCAGTCATGCTATCTTGACCTCGACCCAAGAATGAAGTGGTATAGTTGGCATTAGTGTCCTGTAATGTTCGAACATGAGAGAGTCAGGTTTCGGCCATACTGAGGTCTATTGAGCACCCCGAATTTATGGGATGAATGAGGATGAGGGTGTACCAGCCCACCGGCCGCATGTGGCCCCTCACCCGCTCACCCAATGGAGGTTTCCCACTCCTTCCGCTCTAAGTTCATACCGCCAAGGTGACCAAGTCCACAGGATCCATTCCAACGGCCCTTCGAAGCGCCCTTGGAAGCGCTCTTAAGGAATGAATGCTGGCAGAGATATTGCGGAAGGTTGGGAACCCAGGAACGGTTGGGGAAAGAACGCTCCCTCCCATAAGCGGATGAAGACATACGTCTTGACCTGAATATGTCTATTGAATGAGATGAAGAAGATGAATGACATGAAATTTAAATTTTTTTCTATACGGGAGGGGAAGGGAAATGGACCTTGGCAATGAAAACCTCCCGAATGCGACTCCCATACGGAACGCATGAGCCAACTAGCTCGGTTTTGAGACAGTCAACCAAGTCGTTACAAATTTCGTTTTATTTCATGTGAAAAACTAATCGTAAGATCTGTGCTAGAATCATTAAGCGGTTAAAACATGACAGGGTAGGAGTTGAAGACAACAAAATATTTTTATAACAAGGTGAAACAAACACAACAGACTTTCTTCTCCAGAGCGAACATCGGCGAATGTCGAACTTTGCCATACTCGGGAAACTTGAACCGAACATAGTGCCTGTAATGTACGACGCTATAGGCCTAATGTCGAAAAATGATATCGATTGCAAGGCCTCCAATCGCGGTAATATTGAAGGTATAAATTAAATGGATGACGCGAAACTTATTTTGTTAGTAATAACAGTATGAAGAGCTTTACAAAATTGATTAAATTAGAATTACAGCAATATAAGAATATATGGGATGACACTGGGGAAATATTGAATCAACCAGGTATGTTCTTCATAGTTTAAGTTACAGAGCTATTCATTTTATTTTCATGTTCATTTCAGAACATTACAATGAAATAATGTGCTCTAGCGGTAAATTACAATACAATTTGATGATTAAATTTGGATATGCGGACAAGTGGTGAGCAATACTATAATAAAAATTGGAATGCGAAGAACGAATTTTTCCGGTAAGTGAGCGCCTACCTTCTACAAGCAGATGGATAAATAATAATAATATCAATATTTACGGAATTTTGTCATGTGCTATGATACCAATCAATAGTTATTTACCCGTGAATCAAAACATGGATTTCCTCAAATTTCCTCTCACTTTTTTGCACATCGGTCGTGTATTTTTCAGTATTTTGATATTGTACTTTCACTTATATTTTTATATATCTTCACTTTGTTCTTTTAGGTACCTCCATTTAGATATATGCATCGTGTACTTTTCGGTGTATTACAGTGCAATTTTCGTATCTTCATCATAGAACTTGGATGACTTGATTGTGCATGTGATCACTAGGAATAATCATTCTAATTTTAATGGGAAAAAATTTATAGGATGCGTGGTAATTTCATGAGAAGAATTACTGTTTTGAGAGTCTGCAATATTGCAGATTTGTCATCTGTTGTCTTGAGAGTAGGTTTCTGTATTACATGTTTGAATTTGAATTTAACCCTTCCTGAAGGGACTCTAAAGTTCATAGTTGTTTTATGAAATTTTGCAGAAGTAGCTAAGGAGTGAATTATGTAAAAAAGGTAAAAGGTATCCCCGTAACATGCCATGAAGGCACTTGGGGGGCATGGAGGTAGAGCCCCATGCTTTCCATGACCTCGGCACTAGAATGAGGTGGTGTATGAATTATGTACACTTGATAATTTATTAAATAAACGCTCTGTCACTGCAAACTACCAAATATATATTACTTATAGACCTACTATTCACATCATTCACATCCTTCTAAATACATTAGGCTACTCTACGGAGAATTTTCCTTTTCTTTAGATATTTGTAGTTTCTTACTTTAGGTTAACAAGTAGAAAAACTGCATTGTTTACATATGAATATGAATATATTTTAATGTGTTAAGGGGAGTTGGTCATTATCGCATGCAAAATAATGGTAAAAATAGCCTATCTTCTGGCAGTCATAAATATAATAGTCTACTATTTATCAGTGGTTTTTCATTTTTGTTAGCTATGTGTATATACATATTAAGCTTTAAAATGAAAAAGAATGGTGACTCTAGAGTAAATCTGTATCCTTAAATTATTTTTTTTTAATTAAGCACAACTTTTTTTATAAATTCACTACATGTCTGTGATTAGGTACACTCTATTCACTTATTATAACACATATTGAATTGAAAATTTGACCACTTACTGCTAATAGATACTAAAACATACCCTACTAAAATTATTCATATATCTGTAATATTATGGGTATAGGGCTTATAGTAATCATCACCGTCAATAAATTAAAAAAAATTGAAGATTAGTATAAGCCGTATGCCCATAATATTACAGATATTTTAATAATTTTGGTAGGGTATGTTTTAGTATCTATTAGCAGTAAGTGGCCAAAATTTTAATTCAATGTGAGCTATGATAAGTGAATAGAGTGTACCTAATCACAGGTATGTAGTGAATTTATATAAAAAATATGTTTAAATTCAAAAATTAATTTAAGGGTAAGATTTACACTAGATTAACCATTCTTTTTTCATTTTAAAGTTTAATGTGTATACATATATCCCTAAAAAATTGAAATGGCTGTGATAAATAATATTATATTTATGACTGCTTGAAGATAGGCTATTTTTAAAATTACTTTGCATGCGATAACGTCCAATTCCCCTTAAGGCTATATCAAAAGCTTCACAATCCTCATTTACTAATAAAAAAGAAAACTGCATATTACTTTGAAAGCCACAATACAATTAATATTGTGTTAGTCTGTGACTGCTGTAACAGATTTCTATGTCAATGTAGCTTAATGGACATTACAACGTGTCATAAAGAAAAACAGAGTCTGAATTTTATTGCCGTGGTATTCAATCTGTCAATGGATTAAAGGATTGGACTGTAAATCAGTCTTAAGGCTATGGATCTTTGAAATTTCCAACTTTTACATTTTTATGCCAATTAATCTGAAACTTTTACCACATATTTCTTATAATTAGGACATGCAATACAAAAATTTTCAATTTTATATTCCAAATAGTTTACTTATTATTATTTTTTTAATTTTTTAAATACTTAACTATAAATTTATTGTCCCAATGTTCAAAGTTTACATAATGTTTGTTTAAATTTATATTCAACTTATTCCAAGTAGATGTATATAAGATGTGACATGCTTTTCATATTTTTCCAATTACTTTTTGAGAAAAAAATATTTACCCTTTTAGTTGTTGATTTTCCAGTTTTTTTAATTTATTACATTCTCAACATATGGTGATTTCTATACTTTCAATAGCAGAAGAAAACACATGTCAGTTTACTTCACATACTTTTGTGGATTTCTGTGCGAAATTTCAATGAGATTGCAGAAAAATTGCATTCATTAGAGCATTTTGAATGTTACAAAATGTTGAAAATTGAAAAATGGAGAAAACGAGTGTCAAAGTACAACATGCATATACAGAAAATTCTGTAGCTTAAAACTGCCCAGCACCATATGTTGGACCTTCTTCCTTCTTCTTTTGGTGCACTGCAGATATTTTGGTCAATCTGAATCTCTTACGAGCTGACTTATGTGCTGCTTTGTTGTAGAACTCACTGCGTTGAATTCGACACTTGTCTCTTGCCTGATTTAATTTCTTAGCACTGTCGCTGAAGTAGCTGCTAAGCTTATATCAATCTTTATCAGGGAACCAAACACCTCTTTGGAAATATTTCTCATACAAGACAAGCTTCGGTATTTATCGATAGCCTTCCTTCCTATACATTTTTATCCTACATAACAGAGATAAATATGAACTGAATGGAAAGTAAAATTAGTTAGAATGAAGAAAAAATCCTGTCAGAATGAGAGCGGAGGTCAGTTTAAAGGGCTGTAGCTCCATGCACGCACTGTTCCCTCTAAATTCGTCCTGAGGAGCTTTAAAGTGTCATAAGGTCAAAATAAACACAGATTTAGAAAACTGAAACATTATTTTATTTTTTGTGAGTTAAAACAAAATCTTCATTTTTAATGACATTTTCGTTATTTGCACCGAACCATAGCCTTAATAACTCCTTTCTTAAAATTCGGACCACATTAAACAGTGCTTATTTACCTAGTGATAATAATTGCCGACAAAAGGCTACACTAATGAAGATGGCAATATGATATAGTTCATTTTTGAAAAGCAGTATATATCCCGTAGCCTAAGCGTAAATCATTACATTTATGCATAAACAAGGGCAGAGATCCGGGTGTTATGTAAGTACAGTATGTACGAGGTGTCCGAAAATAATTGAACCGATTTCGTTATTTTTAATGAATTATTATTAGTTATATGATGATCGCGTTTGGAGTTATAAATAAGTATCTCTCAAAGTTTTATTTGAATTGCCCGCCAAGCATGTTTCCGCCTGCATCCGCGAGAGCGCTACAGTTATAAAATGACGACGAACAGTGAGAAGGCATATCCTATCCTCGAATTTCATTCCAGCCAATCTGTCACAACGGTTCCACGATATTTAGAACAAAGTTATACAGAGCGTTCGCCTACGGGTGAGGCCAGGAAAGTGGGATGTACTGATACGCCGCTCTGTGCGCGCAGTTGTTGAGACACGCTCGACAATCAAGGACATCAAGGTCGACAAGTTATCAGTTGTGAACCAGCTGTTGCAGTATTTAACACGTACAGTGCAGTTTCTTGACACAGTTGCTTAAATATTCAGCGTGTGTGTAAAATTTGTTAACAATGCAAAACACAAAATTCACGCTTGAACAGAGAGTTTTTTTTATGTATGATGCACATGTGAAAACAGAGTCATGTAGAGAGGTGCGTAGGCAATTTGAAGTGAAATATCCGGGTGCTCCAATTCAGGGTAGAGAAACTGTTAGACGTCTTGTTAACAAATTAAGGACAACAGGGTCGATAAATGCTACAATTCCTAAGCGAAAACAAAGAGTATTGACGGAAGAAAAACTTGATGAAACCAGTGCATCATTTACACGCTCTCCTAATAAATCTCTAAGAAGTGTTTCAGAGAAAATTAGTGTTTCAAAAACATCAGTCTTTACTGCTGCTAAACTTTTAAAATTAAAACCCTACAGAGTATAGTATAGAAAGCGGAAGCTTACGGATAGACGATTCCCGTAAGCGACACCGCAGGTAGGCCGCTTTCCTGGCCCCACCCGTAGGCGAACGCTCTGTATAAATATCCACTCAGCGCCAACTCCATTCGGCGATTGTATGAACAGTTTAAATCTGCGGAATATCTCTGTAATGGGAAATCAACGGGTCGACATCATGTGCTTGAAGAAACAGTTGAGCGCGTACGGGCCAGCTTCGCGTTCATGATCGTGACATCTTAAACACCAGACAGCGAAATCGATTGGTCTTATTGGGAATGAAGCTCACGAACTGCTGTTATAGCCTCCACGTTCTCCCGACTTAACCCCTTATGATTTTTTTTCGTCTGGGGATATGTGAAGGATTCAGACTCATGTTACATCGAGTATGGGACGAACTTGATTACAGAATTGATGTGTGCAGTCACTAGAGGATCACATCGAGCATCTGCAACATGTGAAAAAGAAACTTGGTGAATTTTTATATGTAACTGTGTAGTTTTGTGATCATATGTTAAATGATATACCTACAGTGATTCTTTGAAACCGCTTCAGTATTTGTAGACACCCCGTATTTTAAATGGACTAAATTATATTTTGTCGTGGTTCTTAGAGATAGACTCCACTTTCGTCTTTGAGATAAAATCTACACATTGAACTTCAAAACAGACAGATATGTCTCACAAGGCACTCTGTATTAAATGTGAGGATAGTGCCAAAATATTTTCAGTCATGCTAAATAATGCCCTTGCGTTAGTGTCATCTCTTTACTGCATGGTTGTACAAACGGAAAAAAATAACGCTTCATACACTCATCAGTATCACTTAGAAAGGAATATTTAATAATAACATTAATAATAAATTCATACTGATCGGTTTGGTGGTTTCTTAAGACAGATATTTGCGAATCTGAACAGTTGGACCAACAGTCTTCAACCTTTAACCTGTCCCCGTTATTGCAGATGACAGACTTTGTGTTTTATGATTCTCTTTCGTACAACTGAGGCAGATAAGACGATCTGTTATGTTGGAAATGTCAGAAAGTCAGAGTTCAGAGGAATAATGTCTTGCCTTTATGAAAACATATTGATATTAGCTATGCGTATGATCTCCATACAGATGACTGAATTACTACCACAAATTCACATCAAGTTAAAAGCGACAGATTTTCCGGTACACGTTTTGCTTTAAGGCTTGTAACATCAATATTTTTTCGTTAAATTCGTTTTTTTTTTTTTTTTTTTTTTTTAAGAGATACAGTTCTTGAAATAGTTTTATCAGCAACAAACTATTTATTTATAACTATCCATAATGTAGACTTGAACGTACTACCCAACAGTTGTGTGTGTGTGTGTGTCATACTTTTAGGTTTGTACCTGTATTAAACATACACGAAGTCATGAATTGCAACACGCACCATTGGAATTTCAATGCTAAAATGTATATATTGGAATATTATAATAATAATCCGTGGCGCTACAGACCGTGAAGGGCCTAGACCTACCGGCTGGCTGCTGGCCTCACGCCCACATGTCGAAGCAGAGGTGGGCGATCATCCAACCAGAATGGAGGTATCGTGTGGCTAGCACGATGATCCCTCCAGCCGTTATAGCTGGCATTCGCAACCGGATTTCGCTACCTATCGTAGCTCCCCAAGAGCATCATGATGCTGGGTGAGCACCGGTCCCATACACTGGCCGAAATTTCATGAGAAAATTTCTTCCTCCACGAGGACTCGAACCAGCGCTATTGAAATATTAGTTTACCTACTTATTATACAAGAAAAAGTTATGCAGTTTTTTGTTGTATGTAACAAAAATAATCTGCTTCCTTTCATATCATTCAAAATATTTCTTTTGTCTTTGGATAATATCATAAATGTAAAAAAATGCATAATATTTTCCACTGAAACTGCACTGATTTTCAACGGATGCTAATATAGTTGGACATAAGTCAGTGCAAACAATTAAATGATACTTTCTTCTAATGACGTTGTTTTCCTCTGAGATATAAAATCAAATATCTATTGCAAGAGGACATTAAATTTGAGGATTTAGATCTCTTGAAAAATGCAGTACAAGTATACCCTACAAGATATCACACATGTAGATAGCAAATGTCATATGGGAGTTGTAGGCTATAGTAGATTTGGTTACTGCTTGGCACCAAAAGGAGGTCTACTTCAATGTTTATTGCAATTTGGCATGAAATACACTGTAAATAAGCATTGATATTTTCTTGATAATCCGTAAAAAAAAAACGAATTTATTTTGATATAGGCGTAACATTCGTTTTCCCTTTGTATTTTATCATGGCTGGCTGGATCCGATACTACTTTGTTTTAAACACATCATAATTTCAGTTATCCATCACCTACTCTAACATTTTAAATTAAAGACAGTTATAATTACTTGTTTTTTTTCTGTTGTACGGAGGAAGGACCCGAAGGCTGAGACTGCAACCTGAGGCTTATTGTGCTTACCACTCCTATTCTGTGAATGAATGGGTAGGCGAACGGCCGCGCTCTTGTACAAGTACAGCACGCTGCACCGTGAACGGAACCCGGGCTATGGCATGGTTGGTGATATGTGAATTAATGATGGCGAAGAAATGAGTCCGAAATCCAACGCCGAAAGTTACCTAGCAATTCTGCTTCAATTGGTTGAGGGAAAACCCCGGGAAAAACCCCAACCAGGTAACTTGTCCCAACCAGGGTTCGAGCCCGGGACCGCTCGTTTCACTGTTAGACGCGCTGACCGTTACTCCACAGCGGTGGATTGTAATTACTTGTTAATTTTTATAAACATCAACGTACTTCTAAACAAAATATTAATTTCATACAAGTGGTCACAGATATTTTTCTATACAAAAATCTGTGATAACTTTTTCTTGTGTCCACACCTGTGGAGTAACGGTTAGCACATCTAGCCGCGAAACCAGGTGGCCCGGGTTCGAATCCCGGTCGGGGCAAGTTACCTGGTTGAGGTTTTTCCGGGGTTTTCCCTCAACCCAATATGAGCAAATGCTGGGTAACTTTGGGTGTTGGACCCCGGATTCATTTCACCGGCATTATCACCATCTCATTCAGACGCTAAATAACCTAAGATGTTGATAAAGCGTCGTAAAATAACCTACTAAAATAAAAAATAAAATAAAAACTTTTTCTTGTATTTAATATACCAGGTGTATCAGAAATGGTGTTACACAGACCGGGGGCGCGTTCAGTAATCCAAAGCAAAAATATACTCGTACTTATGGCCGGAAACGCGTCATGTGAGCGCTAGAGACCAGGAAAGTTTTCTATAGTTTTATTGTCTCCAAGATACCATGATATTCACCAATGCACTTCTGCTATAGAGAATGGGCTTGTTTTTTAATTTTTGTATACTTAGGTCTAAGGTGAGCGGTAAAGGCGAACACGTCCAATCCAACTAGCCTACTTCGAACAACTTCTGTGATGTTGTGTCAACACGTCATCAACTAGCTCATTCTTGTAACAGAGTGCATTTGTGAATACCGTAGTGTCATAGAAACAACACTAAGCAAAACTTCTCTGGCCTCTACCTACCTATACAGGGTGATTCAAAACCTCTGCTACAAACTCTGAGGGGTGATAGATCTAACAACAAGATATCCTTTTTTGTTAAACAACTTATGTCTTTTGACGCGTCGTTTCGAAGTTACCGTTGAAAATGTTTTTGCGAGGGCGTACGTTAATGTATGCGAATGTGTGCACCCCTGTTTGTTTGTTGAGATGTTTTTTTAAGAGACGAGAAGGTTGTTGTTTGTTCACGTTTAATGTTCAATACCTTTTCCTTTCAGTTCAGTCTAATCATCAATTGAGAATGCATGTCTACACCAGAGAGAGGCAAACTGTCGATAAGGCTTGCCCATGACTGGTGACGTCCGTGAGCGGGCTTGCGCTTCGTATCGTTCGCCTGCCTGCAACCTTCCCTCACAAGCAGGCAGTCAGTGTGGTTGCACGTGACCCGAAAGGACTGTTGGGTTCCGCCGACCTACGACAGACTGCTGATTTCAGATGCATGATAAATATGAACCAAGTCATTCAAACATGACAAGAAGCCTATAGATATAGATAAACTACTGAAAACTTAATTTGTTGTCTTCTGAAACGTACCGTTAATAAAGACAAAGAAAACTATTTCTCGTCAACATAATATCCATTAAATGCCAACAGTTATTATAAATTACTTGCACTTTCCTTTTCATCGTAGTAATATAAATTTAATACAAACCATTCAAACTTTCAGCTTCATAAATAAAAATAAATCTGTCCCTCAGAATTTAAATAGCAAATCAATATTCTGAAGAACGAAAAACTTTTATACACTTTACAGGTATTCATGAGGCTTTTAATTGTTGATAAGGAAAAAGTTAAAATGAAATATTTTTCTATAATAGTTGTTGATATTCATAATAATTGTTACCAATATCTTTTCAACATATTTCTCTCTTCTCTTCTCTTCTCTTCTCTTCTCTTCTCTTCTCTTCTCTTCTCTTCTCTTCTCTTCTCTTCTCTTCTCTTCTCTTTCTCGTCAACATAATATCCATTAAATGCCAACAGTTATTATAAATTACTTGCACTTTCCTTTTCATCGTAATAATATAAATTTAATGCAAACCATTCAAACTTTCAGCTTCATAAATAAAAATAAATCTGTCCCTCAGAAGTTAAATAGCAAATCAATATTCTGAAGAACGAAAAACTTTTATACATATTACAGGTATTAATGAGGTTTTTAATTGTTGATAAGGAAAAAGTTAAAATCAAATATTTTTCTATAATCTCTTCTCTTCTCTTCTCTTCTCTTCTCTTCTCTTCTCTTCTCTTCTCTTCTCTTCTCTTCTCTTCTCTTCTCTTCTCTTCTCTTCTCTTCTCTTCTCTTCTCTTCTCAGCTAGTCACAAGTTCACAAGTTACGAAATGTTACTATTTTGTTGAGTCAGATTCACTTTGCAGGAATATGAAATGTATAATATTGTCTTATTACTTTATGAATTCAGTAGCGCAATAAATCGTAAAACTGTGTTTCTTTAATCAAGAAATATCTGCCGTGTTGGACCATAAGATGAAGATTTTTTGAAGTGACTAAATAGCCAACGAACTTAGGACTGTTTCATCTTAACCAGCGCAGACTGGCTTCCGTGAATGCAGGTCACTCTACCTTATAATACGAGCAAACAGGCAGGCTTTCTTGGGTCCCGCCTGGACTGAACCTATAAAACCCGGGTTCAGGCTGAAAGTTAACTTGCTTTGTAGCGTCACCGGAGCCCAAGCCTGACGGCGATCGGGTACGGGCGTGAGTCTTGTGTGATTTGCCGGTCTCTAGTCTACACTTTTCCCGAGTTAGCCGACATGCTACTAGTAATATGTTATGGGGAGGCTCGCGAAAACGAAGCATGAGCTCTCCACATGTACCAACAACAGTTTCAAAACAGAAATCACCCTTACCACACAATGTTTGCTCGACTTTATCAGCGCCTTCGAGACGACGTGTCTCTTCGTCCCTGGCGCAATGGTGGAAGACCGCATAGACATGCATTCTCAATTGATGATTACACTGAACTGAAAGGAAAAGACATTGAACACTAAACGTAAACAAACAACAACCACCCTTCTCTTCTCTTACAAACATCTCAACAAACAAACAGGGGGGCACACATTCACATACTTTGACGTACGCCCGCTCAAAAACATTTTGAACGGTAACTTCCAAACGACGCGTCGAAAGGCATAGGTCGTTTAACAAAAAGGGTTCCTTATTGTTAGATCTATCATTCCTCAGAGTTTCTCGCAGAGGTTTTGAATCACCCTGTAACTATTTATAATTTATTCATGTACCTAGAGGATTTTTTTCTAGGGGCTATAGGGCTGTATGTATCTTGGACTATTTTCAACCTACACTAGATGGACCAACAATTTATTTTACGTGATTCAGGACAAGATGGTAATATATTTGTAATGTACACAGTGGAAATGAAATAATCCTCTGATTGAAAGGGACGATAGAGTACACTTAAATTAATAAAAAAAGACCTATATTACTTTTCGTGATTAAATGCACGGTTAATTAGAAACTTGAGTTGGAAGTTTCAGCAGTCCGGCAACATCGCAGATAACACAGCATTCTTCCTTTAGCCTTAGCATATCTACATTTTTGGTATCAAGGGAGCTGCAACGTGTAGATATTTCCGCTAAAATCTCGAAACCGATTTTTGAAGCATCTTCACTTCTACTTATATCCCGTATAATGAAAAAATAAAAGAAAGATCACACACCCAATTCCTACAAACGGAAAGAAAATCTCCACCAACGTGACGGGCATCGAGGTCGGATCCACTGGATTTGTAGCTGCCTATTCTATTAATACAATATCATTATTATTTACAAAAGAATTATTACGATGAAAATAATCGTTTTTAATGCCATAATGCTGCTTTAGAAGTAGGTACTTTCTTGGACTACATATATTATAGAACGTCTCTTGAAATGAAACGTGTAACGAAATTAATTGTAATAATAAAATCAATTGCATATGTCAAGAACTTGAATGATCGTGGTTTTACTCGCAGATGGAACATTCCTGATACTCGTTTTCATTGTATAAGCACGTGAAGATAGCTTCAGGACCCGTTGTCCGAAATTAGAAAAGAAAAGGAAACGTATCATTAGGCGTTAGAGCGAGAAGAATGCTCTAATAGAGGAGCCGGGCTGGCGATGACCATTGGTATGTAACTGTGACGTCACGGAGAAGATTGCAAAACGTCAAAAGTGGAACTACAAGCGAGCGGCAAACGAGTTCAGTGAGAGAATCCGAAGGGGGCGCTTCCGGCAAGCGGTCTGCAGCGATCGTAAGTAACCAGACAGAGTGCACGCCTTCCTCTCTAGTTATTCATGGATACACACATGTCAGCTCCAATACTTGCTGTTATATTTTTACTGCATCTTTATTGGAAGCATAGAGGAAATATTGTGAATCTGCAGAAATATGCTACAAATTACGTGTTTTGTTTTTGTAATTTTTAGTCTGAAGCTTTTCCGTTTGTGTGCAGTGCAGTTTTTTCTTCTCAATTATAGAATGCACTAATTTGTTCTACTGAGTGACTTTGGTCACTTAATTTGGAAAGTATATAATATGAAATACACTAATTTTACTTCAATAACATATTATTTCAAATCCTTGCGTAAAAAAATATTCAAAATACAATCTACTCAGTGTCAGTCCTAATGCGTTTCTTCATAATTCTTACTATACACAACAATAAAATTAGTGGTAGTCTAAGAAAAGGTCGCTGTCTCCTCTCCTAACTTCCCGAGTTCACGGAAACGAGATTCGAATAGAGATATGGGTAGGCCTCACAGATGTAGGAAGAATTTAGTTCGGAATAATTATAGGTCGATTTACTGACAGAATCGCATGCCGTTTAGTATACGTTACAAGGTTTTTTTTTTTTTTTTTTTTTTAAGTCATTGCGTTTCCCATTTGATTAGTGACTGAGGATTGGGACGTATATTGGAAGCGAGCCAGATGTTGACAGTAGCACTACGTTATTTTCTGATGGCATATTGGACAGTAGGTCTTCATCAGTAGAAATGCTACGAGTTCGCAAAAGAGAAATATTTACCAAAAATCGATCGCCAATAGTTTGACAAACATTTATTTAACGCAGTGATTTTTGATATCCGCATAATCTATAGTCTTACATATCGTCGTTGTTCCTGCAATAACTCCTATGTGCAAAATATGAAATTTTTCAGTAGGAAGAGAAAAAACATTTATTCTTCTTTGGCAGTAGTGCATAGGAGATTGTGAATTCTTACATTTTCGAAAGAAAGAAATATAACCACAGTCTACTATATACAGTCACGAAGCTTGAGTTTTGAGGGTGCTAGAAACAATAGACTGTGACGGTACTATTTTGCATTGCCTGTAATGAGGCGATATTAGCGATCCTAGTGGTGAGCAACTATCTAATGTTTGCATATTTTCTACGTATTGAGCTTCGCGACTGTATATACTAGACTGTGATATAACTACATATAGGAGATTTTATTATTTGCTGTGTCACTATTTAAGTTATTTACTAGAGCAAAAATCTGAAAATAAATAAATATGTTACATAGGAGTTATTGCAGGAACAACGATGATATGCATAATAAAAAATGTGCTGTTTAATTGCACCGATTTTCTAAGCATGTAATAATCAGTGATTTTTTTAAATAATTTCGGATTACTGCTAACAAATAAGAAATGTTTTCCCGATAATTCTACAGAATAACTAGACCAAAGAAGATACCATTTTTTCTTTAATAGTAACGTAGGCCTACTACGAATATTACAGAGTACTAAACACGTGGGTTTACTTTCCGATACTTTCCACAGAACAACCTAGAACTCTTCACCTGTTGTACGTAGTAAAATGTTTGTATCGCTATCATAACGTCCACATTATACGCCATGAGTGAACAGATCACCATTTAAATGTAAAACACTATCGTTAATCATATCGAAATGCGACAATAATCTCTATATTCACCGACATTAAAAATCCTCTCTTGCTGGTGTGATCCAGGCCCTCAAACACCCACTTTACACCTCCACTGGCACTAAAAATGCTTTCTTGTTGGTGCAGTAGAAACCCGGAAACACCCTCTGTCCATAAATTTGCACACCTGTACCTGTCGAGCAAACTGAAGTACTTAAATTATTACATATATCATCAGCACGTGTATAGCGGCGATATATCCATTCATTTCTACATACAACAGGTGAACCGTTCTAGTTATTGTGTGGAAAGTATTGGGGACCGAAAGTAAAGCCATGTGCTTAGTTCTCTATACCAGGGATTATCAACTCGGAGCAAGTTTGCTCGACAGTTTGAAGGGACGGGGGAAGCGTTCAGAGCAGTGAATTTCAGTTGGAATAATGTTTCATGTGTATCCTATTCGGGAAAGTGTTTGCAATAAAAGACAACACAAATAAGAATAGACACCAACGCCATTAGGTTTCAACTATTCGTGGAGAAAAGCCTATTTAGTTATTGAATATAATAATAAGGCAAAATATATTGAATCTCGTTAAAATATTTAATTAACATGCAACGCCATTAATCGACTTTTTATGCTAACTAGTACGCAAAATATTTCGCCAGAAAGGAATAGCGATACTTCAAGAGCTTAAAAAGTAATGTTTGAGGACATAAGTGCATATCATATTACTACTTCATGATAAATTCTATTTAGTCTAGACAATATTTTATTAACCACACAGTACCTTTTATTCGTATTGGATATTTTATTGGCGTTATAATGTTATTATTTTATTTTCACAGAAATATGTACATCTAAGTGAATTTGCTATTCGAGCCAGTTACATGATTGCTCTGCAAATAAGAAATATCTTGTGGCCCTTCAGTGAAGGAGAGTAGAATGTTTACTTTTAGTTTCAATAGTTTAATAAAACGCCTTCATACGTGCTCCAGCATTTTATTTGTAATTATGGTGATGATGATGATGATGATGATGGTAATAATAATAATAATAATAATAATAATATTTCTGTAAAACAATTTGTGTTATAAAATATACTGTATGTACCGGTATTGTAGAAATGATTGTATCTAATTATGGAATATGTATTATATATCTTTCTTGTGTTAAATTTTACCGTACCTGGTTAAGATGGCCCATAACAGACCAGCACCAACCAGTTCTGCGGATGGCCCATAACAGCCTGTTATGGGCCATCCGCAGAACTGGTTGGTGCTGGTCTTGGCGCCTTTTGTTTGTGTGGGATGTGTTTGTGTAATGTACAAAAAAAAAAACACAAACAAAAGGCGCCAAGACTAGCACCAACCAGTTCTAAAATGGCCCATAACAGGCTGAAACATGTTAACCAGGTACGGTGAAATTTAACATGAGAAAGAGATATAATACAATATATTTCGTATGATATAGTGTTAAGAGTTGTGTAATCGAGATGTATCTAATTACTCTAAAATACCTAATAAAATGTCAGCAACACTAATACTATGATTACAATAATAACAATAAATGAGTAATAATAACAATAACAATAATAATAATAATAATAATAATAATAATAATAATAATAATAATGAGATACAGGAAATCGCTACAAAACAATTTGTGTTATAAAATACATGTACCGGTACTGGCACTGTAGAGATGATCGTGTAATTGCACTAAAAATGTGTAATAAAATGTCACAGCACTAATACTACTATAATAATAACAATGAGAACAGTAAGTCTGATAATAATGATAATAATAATAATAATAATAATAATAATAATAATAATAATAATAATAATTTACAAAAGTCAGTTTGTACTGCCTAGTCATATTTTATGAGTATGTCAAATTAAGACACGGCATTGCTGGAACTACTTCTCCGCTCTCTAACCGCGTGGATTCGGAGCAACGGAGCAGGTAGTCCGCGCTCCGTAGAGTTTCGAACTGATGACCCTGCACTATATCATTCGCAATAAGCAATTCTAGTTCTTCTGTACAATTACCGTTTTTCTAATATCCTCGATATTTGTTCTTTTTTTTTATTATAAGAATTGATTGTGAAAAATTTGTTTAATATAGGAAATTCGTAATATAGGTACAGGGACATCACTTTATTTTTACCAACATTTTTTAACATTAACCTGGCTATACTCGGAAACACTGCTATCCCCTTCCATTACAGGAGTTTGGTGTTACTAGTGCAATATGTAAACAAATCATTTTACTAGCTATAGGAGGAGAGATAAGTAGTATATCCATTCATGTTACAGGGAAATGCAGTAGCCTATTACGATTTGCAGTTTGATGATTACTTTTATGGTATTTTATCAAAAAACAGTAGAATAGTAATAATTTTTTTTCACAAACTCAAGTCTTCAGGCGGTTATATACATTATATAATGTCTACTTTATTCAGCATATTACTGACCTAATTTATTCCTGAGAATTTTGTGAGCACTTCCGTTAAAAAAAATTCTACAGCTAACTTCTTGACCGACTTATTAGGATTTCGCTGCATTCTTTCTCTAGCATCTTTTACAGCATCTTCAGTCATCTTTGTTGGCCATCTTACACTTTTCTTCCTTTCTGTACACTCTGTTGCTCTAAATTTATCTACCAGATTAATGACATTTCCACGAAAATATTCCGTAATGATATAATCAGGAAAAAAACTGTTGTTCAAATTCGGTTATATTGTAATTCCAGTTTCCATCATCGTTCTTCATACCTACAAACAGTAAAACAAAACTCTTGTTTAAATAATGCTGTTAAGTACAGTGCCATATTATAGGGTAACGCACTTTCGGTAACTCTAATCTTCACTTGTGCTCAGTCCACACAGATAAATTCAGTTATACTACACACTGTACCTATGTGAAAATAAATTTCAAATGTAAGCTCTTTCTTCTATAGAAAATGCAACATATTTCTGAAACACACTGTACTCTGTACTGTTTACTTCACTGCTAGTAACAGCGGCAGTAAGTTTATGTGGCTGACGTTAGCAAGGACATTAGTGAAAGGGGTGGGAGTCAAGTACAGTCAGAAAAGCAGGTACAATAAAAATGCAAGTAAAAATAAAGTGATGTCCCTGTACTTCAATTTGAATAAAAGACGAAAAAAGGGATACTATTATGTCTCTTCAACTCTAAAACAAGGCGTAGCTCAGATAGTTGACGACTTCTCATCGAAGGAATACAGTATTCGATCCCAGGTACATAGCCTACTACCGTATACATTTCTTATGAACAGAGTTGTTGCAGGTTAAAGTTTCTACGGTAACTTGCTTTTTCTTCTGTTTTTAATCGTCATTATTATCCTATGGTGTCTGGTGTATGTTTAGTCAACAGTCCGAACACTGGTTGCAACCTCATAAGCGACACAAATAAGGCATCACTCATGAGATAACTACGCCAGGATATAATGGGGTAGGGTGGCCAGTTCCTTTCCATCTCCATTGCATACATCGCTGATTAGTAACATATTACACTAATCAGTCTTCAGATGTATACAAGCAATTGTTCTTCCTCTGATATATCGTCAAGTGAGATGTACTGCCTTATAATAGCTGTGTCAATCACAACCTCAAACAGAGGTTATACATGGTCTCTGAATAGCCTCGTAATTGAAAAGAGTCTTAAGTAAATAATTTTTTTCACGATCTTCAAAGGCACTGGCTTTGCTCGGTCGGTAGCGCCTTTCCCCCCGGATCCGAGACGGCGTTCGAGAGTGCGTTCGAATATTATATGAGCTGGTTACCTTGCTGATTTTTCTAGGTTTCCCAAACATTAATACAAATATCAGGTAATCCTATAGCGAATTCTTAGACTCATCTCGCTATCAGTAATTCCATTGAAGTTAAATGATCTCGCAATTGATAGAACGTCGATAACTAACTGTTAAAACAGCTCCATCTTATGCGTACGTATGCTGTAAGCAGTTCTCATTCATTCTTGCTTTTCGAACCAATAAAGCCATTGTCCTTACAATTGACAAGAGAAGAGCAGTTAAACCAATACACATTTTTTGTGTATGTGAATATGAAAATTGTAACAATGTTAAGTTTTTAAGTAGGCCTAAATATATTGAGGTATAGATACAACAATTTTTTAATAATCGAAAACCAGAAATTGTTGAATTTCGAATATAATATAGCTTGTCTATCTCTATTTCTTCTAAATAAAATACTGGTTAAAAATACTCGCCAATATATGCAGGCCCATATTAATTTTCTGTAGCATACGCATTGAGTTCTTGTAAATATTATTTTTTCATACATAGCCTATGCAGTATGATGTGAGGGCTAAACAAAGGATATGTTTACAGGTATACTGAAATAAAAAAAAACATAAAATATGACTCGGTTTTCACTACAGATTGGCAAAAGATTATAGAGTCAGGATTCAGGCTTTTTGTCACGCAAATTCGAAGGCTAATTACTATCTGGATAATGTACGCTTTTCATAAGTACAGTGCTCTATAAACATTCAATTATAATTAATAATAATTTGTTATTAATTAATTTCATAATAATTAAAAGTGTAAAATTTTAATCGGAAACTATATAATTAGTGAGCAATTGAAGATTTTGGTGCTAAAACCGGTCAAGTCCAATTTTTTTTTTTCAAAATCGACATTTAGTATGCACTGCATAGATAAATATATGCTGCACACTTTTGTGCAAGAATCCGTCAAATCTGATTTTAGTAACGTTTCTACAGTTGAAAAGGACTCTACTGTTTCACTGATTTTCGTTAAAAAAAAAAACCGAGAGATCTTCTCGCTAGATAGAAGATAGGGCAATATTCTTTCTGTACAGTCCTAAATTTCAGTACCAATTTTAACTACAGCTTTGGTCCCTCGAGATCAGATACTAGTAGCACGTTTTCCTGGTGGTCCGGAGTTTAACTCGGGCGCGGGTTCGATTCCAGCTTGGACTGATTACCTGTCTGGGTTTTCCGAGGTTTTCACCAACCGCAAGGCAAATGTCAGCCAATCTGTGGCAGAATCTCGGTCTCATCTCGCCAAATACAAGCTCGCCATCACCAATTTCTTCGACGCTAAATAACCCAGTAGTTGATACGACATCTAGTTCATACGTCGTTAAATAACCAAGTTTAAAAAAAAAAACTATTATAAGCTTACTCTTATTGGCTGCACTAAATACTTTCAGCTTTAAAATATAGTACAATAATAATTGTTTAAAAACATATAAGTTATACGCAATATATATTATATAGTCCACACCTATGGAGTAACGGTCAGCGCGTCTGGCCGCGAAACCAGGTGGCCCGGGTTCGAATCCCGGTCGGGGCAAGTTACCTGGTTGAGGTTTTTTCCGAGGTTTTTCCTCAACCCAATACGAGCAAATGCTGGGTAACTTTCGGTGCTGGACCCCGGACTCATTTCACCGTCATTATCACCATCTCATTCAGACGCTAAATAACCTGAGATGTTGATACAGCGTCGTAAAATAACCTAATAAAATAAAAATATATATATATATAACATACTTGCAATAATTTTCATTTTAGATAACCTTCGACGAAGTTCTACAATATATACCATTACTTCCAAATTATCTTTATAATATAATTATAAAAACTACGTATAAATACCACGTAAGTCTAAACGCACAATCAGTCCATTTAGACATGTCTCTTTAACAGTTTAATATACTCTAAAATAATCTTTCTCTTTTTAGATAATATTTCGACAATAGTTCCATAATCTGCATCATCAAATTATACGAGACTGGAATATGAGAGCAACTACAAATATTGAAATTTTATACATTAAATAAAAACTCACATCACTTAAATACGTAAACAATACAAACATTATTCTCTGATTATAGGTACGGCATGTAATATAGTTTATATAAAATGCAAAGTGTTTCACATTATGCAAACAAAAATTGTAAACGAATTTCCATATCAAGTTAATGATTTATACAGGGACATCATTTTATTTTTACTTCAATTTTTATTGTACCTGAGCTTTTCAATGTACTTCACTCCCACCCCTTCTACGAATGAAGTTCAACCGTCTTCCACACAGATCCAAGTCATAGTAGCCTTACCGTCACAGTACGTTCCAAAAATATGTTCGCGTTTTCCAATGACTAAAGAGCTTTCAATATTGCATCATTTTCGCAAAGGTACTGTCGTCCATTTGCCTACGTCGCATTCCGGTTTTCCCCACCAGCTTCTATTCGCCTCTCGGTAAAGGCTAGTAGCTGGGCTGTCTTAGCTCTTTTCTGAGAACATTAATTTCTGTTAGGAATTGGACATATACGTAATATTATACCCATACAACTGTTTAAAATAACTTAAATAAAAGGGCCTCGTTAAGTAATTAACTGTCACGTGATTTCCCTCCTTTCTACGATCCTGCGACATAATCACTTGGACGGACAGTAGATAGAATGTCTGAGTAATTTTATCTTTTCGGATCGAGCAGAAGTGAAGATTGAATTTACAGTACGTAAGGTACTCTTTTACAGAGTAGGTACAGAATTATTCCAACATGAGTTAGGCCTACTAGTACGAAGGACGAAACTGGTAATTGGAATTACATACATTAATCGAAATGAACCGCCACCATTTTGAAAATGTGTTTAAATATCCATATTATGATTATTTTTCAATTTAACTTCATTCTCTATAGTGTACGCTAATGTGCTATAGACACTCTAATATACACTGCATAATGAATACGTCCGTATGGACAGCTCAGTTCGTGAGTAAAAACACTCATTGTTAATACTGTACTGTATTTTGATTAAACAAAAACCTAATGAAAATGATCAAACTCAAAAGCTTGATATTTCATAGTCTACGTAAATGGATGAATTACTTTTCTTCCCTCCTATACCTAGTAAAGTGATTTGTTTGTATATTACGCCATCGAATTCTAGTCATGGAAGGGGTTAGCAACCGTTGATTCAAAGGTATAGGCAGGTTAATATCAGAAATGTTAGTAAAAATAAAATGATGTCCCTGTACAACAGTATTGCGGATGACTTTTCATTATATATAAAAATGTGGGCTTTACAAGGAAGTGAAAGCCCGTAGTATGTTTTTATAATGTTTTTAATTTTTAACCTAAATTAAGTATTTTAATATTCACTTTTAATATTGTATTAACTATTCCACTCTACTATATTACAGTCAAATGCCACACAAATGAGGTTACCATACTGCAAATTATATGTATTTGATGATGTCACAATAGTGGCGAAAATGTTCATACAAACTGTAAAATATGTAATATAGAGTTTCACTCTATGATATTATATGATAAGTCAACGACGGAAATATAACAAAACATTTATTTGATATCAATTAGAGGCTTTCTGAATGGTCTCAAAATGAATTGTAAATGAAAACTGTGAACTGAAGCACTGGTAATTCGGGTTATCCTAGCTGACTTTAGTCGTGGAGAATGGTCCAGGAATGGGGTAAGCACACGTGGCAAATGCAGTCCATTGCTTGACCTTGAGCCGCCAGTTCGAAATGCGCAGATAATAATAATTAAAGGTAATATGCTATAAATTAACCTCTGATTGAGTGACTGCCTGATATGTACGAGTACAGTACATCTATTATCAGGCAGTACATCTCACTTGACGATTGTCGGAGGAAGAAAAATTGTTTGTATACAACTGAAGTCTGATTAGTGTAATAATATATTACTAGTCAGCGATGTATGCAATGGAGAAGAAAAGGAACTGGCTACCCTACACATTATCTTCTGGCTTAGTTGTCTTATGAATGATGGCTTATTGGTGTTATTTCTGAGGTTCAAACCTGTCTTCGGACAGTTGACTAAACAACAAGCTATAAATAGTAATGTAATAAAGGAATTTAATTGTTGCGAAATCCGTAGGTCACGCGAGAAAGTTCTTCGTAACTGTAATTTTTTCATTGTAGGCCTACAATAAAATCTTATTTTTGCACGATTGTGTGTTTTCTCGTCGTTATAGCAAACGGCCGCCACGAATGAAAGTTTATTTTACTGAATTCAGAGTTGTCAACATAGATAAGTGTGTTGAAATATTACTAATAATTGCTAGTGTTGTAATGAAAACCACTGTCTTCTATGTATGCTACAATGCATGTAATATTCGTTCGCAAAAGGCAGTGTTAATTATTTCTAAAATACATTATACGAAACAAATCACTGCATTTGAAATGCACTGAATTTTATTTAAACAATTCAGATATCACTTAACAAAAAGAAATAAAAATTATTCTAATTGAACACGAAATATTACAAGTTGCTGAATCATTTTTCACATTGAAGCTGATGGTGAAGTCTGTACGTTGGTCAGACTGCTAACATTAATCAGCTGTTCTTAATTTAACCTACGTACTGTATATTGAACAATTCAAACTTCACTTAACAAAAAGAAATCAAAATTATTCCAATTTAACACGAAATATTACAAATACCTGAATCATCTTTACTCCTTCACATTAAAGTTAATGGTGAAGTTTGTACGTTGGCCAGACTATTAACATCCTTAGCTGTTCATAGTGTAATGTACGTACCGTATATGAAGATTTTTAAAAACATTATTCTCAAAATATGCCATCTTGCAAAAATTACTGTACAATAGACGTTTATGAAGTGCATTACAAAATCAAGGAAACTGAAAAACTCGCTCTGCTTGTTTTTCAATCTTTTTCTCGACTTTGTAAAAAACATTTCCCGACCTTGTATCGTAATATGCTATTACGTTACTTAGATTATATGCCCTATTAAATAAACTATTTATAAATGAAGGATAATGAAGTATTTTTACTTCTAGTAACCGTCAACAAGTAGCAGAGAGTCTATCATTATGCAACAAGTTGCGTTTATTTGGCCGAACATCAATTGTAAGTGTTAGAGTTCGTTCAGCGATGTTTCGTAGTTTATTTCTTGCCCACTTAGGACTCTGAACTCTCAGAATGTTCATCTTGAGTGTAGTTAGTGGTATCTAGTTACGTACAGTACACTGATGATGCCGTCTGTCAGACCTCAACACATCGGACGAAGGTCACTGATTTATGAGATGGAGTCTGGATATCATCAGAAATATTGATTACGATGGAAGTGTAATGTTCGAAGTACTTTTTATTTCTGATAAGTGATAAATCTCGTAGAAAAGAGAAATCTGCAACCGAATAAAAAAATACATACTTTATAGCACAACAATAAATACATTATAATTAGAGTACGGATTTTTAGGTCGTCAAAATGTAACTTTAGGTGCCTAAAATAGGCTTAAAAGTGTAGGAAATAGTCTCTAAAGAATTGACAATAGGCTCTAACAAAAAGTAATGTTTTCTTTAAAAACATGTTCGAAATCATCAGGAATTCACTTCTAGAATTTAATAATTTAAAATGCTTATACACCGTTACCACCACCACTAAAAGTACAATAACAACAAATATCTAACTAGTTATATATAAACTAAACAATTAAATGTGAAAAATAAGTTTTAGACATAAATTCAGTACACAAACAAGTCATATAAAATCAATTTTTACCAAGTCTTCTCCGTTAATGTTCATAATTAGCTTATATAAATTACTAATACTATAGAGTTCCAGCGCACTGAGAAGTTGAAAAACTCTAAATTAATTGAGGTATAGACCCTGCAATTTGTCGTCATTGTGTAAGCACGTAAAAATTTGAAGATATTCCGTAAGATTTTCTTCTCAACGCTATTCATACAGTAGAGAAAAGGCTGCTAAAAATAGAGGAAAAAAGATGATCATATCTAAATGTTTTGAAATTGTTTTATACCTGAATAAACACTACTTGTTTATGAACAAAACTGTATAATTATTTTGCTATAAACTTACGTCTTAACAAAGTTAGAGGACTTCAAAATCTTTCTCGACTTTTTAACTAAAGAAAGAAAGAAAGAAAGTAGAATTTTTTTTTAAGTACAGAGCCTTCAAATAGACGTTCATCCGTGAGTGTGCAGCCTCTCGTGGCGGTTGGTAGCACGCTGTTTGCCGGCGGAATTGGATATTCATAGCCCTTAAGTCAGGCGCATAGATTGCTCATGAGAATTACAATAATCACCTAGCTTGTCATTGAAGATGTTGGAAATGATGTCTTTGTGCCGCCACAAATCTCACAAGCCTATAAGAAAATTTGTTGTAACACGCATTAAGTTTTCTTTTCAAATTGCTGCAATTTCCTTTCTTATATTGTCTTTCAGTTTAGTCATATAAAAAATCACCTGTACTCATTACTATGCCTAACTTCGCAAGATTTGTGTGTCTGACATCATTATGTAGCTAAAGCATAAAGGTGCAGGAAAGGTGGAACTAAGGAGAAAGGCACCGAACATAAGAAAAGGGAAATACTATTGTTTAGTCAATTGTCCGAAGACAGGTTTGAATCTCATAAGTAACACTAATAAGAGGCAACTAAGCCATAAAATAATGGGTAGGGTGGCCAGTTTCTTTTCTCCTCCATTGCATACATCGCTGACTAGTAACATATTACACTAATCAGACTTCAGATATGTTCTTCCTTTGGCACATATCGTCAAGCGAGATGGTAGTGCCTGATAATAAATGTACAGTGAGGGACATAATTGTTGAGAGGGCGAATATGTTTCAAGACCTATAGCGCGGTTCATCAGATATGTCCATCTGAACATAGATATGTATTATTTAAACATATGCTGAAAACTTTCGGCTCGGAGCATGTGCAGTGTGGCATTTTTTGACTTACAAAACAGTCTAGACTGTAAACTATTACGTATGTCCCTCATTGTAACAAAAATGTCGAGTCTCTCAACTATTATGCTCCTTTTTTGTATACATCAACCAGAACCTCAATCGGAGGTGGGAAGGAGTGAACAAACGCAAAATGAGGTTCGGTTCTACAGAAATTCGATAAACATGAGCCGAACATGAAACTTCTTATAGATTTTGATTCACTTCTATGTATTGGTGGATAGCTATGGAGTATGGCGAAGTTTATAATATTTTGATATCCCCTCTCATGTTCGAACATTGTACGACATTATTTCAAACACTAATGTCACATTCACCACCACCACCACCACCACCATCACCACTACCACTACTACTATTCTCGTCCGTTTGTAACTAGGTGGACAAAACTTCTATATGAACCTTATTCTGATGTAGCTGTTTTTCACTTCATAAATTTAAAAACTGTAACATGTTTGTCACCGTGTCACACAGTCAACTACTTCAGTGCTTTAATTTGTCAGTAAGTGAGCTTTAAAGTACTATAGAAAACTCTTGGATTGGCTTTTCGAATTATAGTCGTGCACAACCGCTTACGAAAAATAGAAATTTATATATTGCTATTGAACGCCTGACGCTATAGTCAGTATGCAAAGCTCTCCCGTCTCGCGGAGTGTCTCAGGTACGGTTTATCGAATATTCGAGTTGTTTCTCACTCTTTGTGGGTAAACGGCAAAGACAGATCACATTGAGCTATGTAGGAGTTAAAAGAGCCCTTGCAAGGACAAGTTTATCATCGTGTAGGCCTACCATGTAATTGATAGGGGTTTGGGGGAAAAACCAGGCAGCCCCAATTTTTTTCATTTTTGAGTTTTTTATGCACAGAGGACAAAAAAATACGCTCTATCGTTTGGTCGAAGAACCAAGTAGTTCCAAGAATTACAATCATAGCTATAATGCATTTTGGACCTGCCTCTTCTGTACATGCTTATTGTTTGGCGGTAAGTTTTTCTTCATTATCTAGAAAAGTACTGAATTGGAACTGCCTGGTTTTTCCCCCGAACCCCTCTAATTCTTCCTCTCTCAGTACATTCAATCAATCAATCAATTACCCATCGATTTATTCATCATCCATTCATCCATCCATCGACTCATTAATTCATTCATACATCGATTTATTCAAGTATGGATTGAGCGATTGATTCATTCATTGATTCGCCGAGTGATTAATTCATTGATTCATTAGTTGATTCATTGATTCATTCATTCATCCAGTCCAGGTATTACAGTTGAGTACTTTCAAGGGCAACAACATGCTTCGTGAAAGTACAAAGCATTTAAGCTTCAGAGTAATTTTTTTTTTGTTAATAACAATCTATCTTCTTAAAAATGATATATGAATTAATAATAATGTAGCTCTTTAGAGTAATTAAAAGGCATTATAAATTAACTACTGTTTTAGAGGTATGCATTTTGAGTTTAAAATGTAAATATTACACTAGAATGTAGGCCTATGTATTTATTTGCTCTTCTCTTTAGTAAGTAATTGTAATTTATTCCATTATAGCATTTCTTTACACACCAGGTTTCATAAATATTATTTGTTGTTACCGGTGTTCATTTGTAAATCTAGTCTTTCAGGTGAAGCTCCCTGTAAAGCAGATTTGAATAATTTCAAGGGAAAAATTGTTCCGGGGCCGGGTATCGATCCCGGGACTTCTGGTTGAACGTACCAGCGCTCTCCCAACTGAGCTACCGGGAACTCCACTGGATCTCTGGCGTTTCGTCAGCCCACGCGAGTTGTGTGGATATAAAGGGAAAAGTTGAGACGGTGTCGGGTGGAGTTCCCGGGTAGCTCAGTTGGGAGAGCGCTGGTACGTTCAACCAAAGGTCCCGGGATCGATACCCGGCCCCGGTGTTCATTTGTTCATTTATGTATTAGTTATGGAGATAAGTGTATTAAAGTGTCCAATCAATAATTGTAGACCTGTATCAAGCAAACACATTTTTTAATAAGACAAAGTAAATTTCCTTCAATTGTTACTCCGTTTGTGCACTCAGAAAATGTCGGTTTCATGTATGATGAAGTGTGCCTGGTGTTCCGTCTACCTGCAGAACATAAGGGGTAACTGATGGAAAATCGAATATTCGGTCGGTTGCCCGACCTTGAAGGATGTTCTCTAACCGGTCGAATCTAAATCGGTTGTAAGCGCTATTTTGCAGCTCTCTCTTTCGAATGCCAGACCTGAGACGGATTCTCATTCTTATGCTTACATTATTGATTCATTGTGCGCCCAATATTATGCGATGATGTCTAAGTCCGATAAGTGGGCTCGGTGACATTCGTGAATACGATGCTGAAAGGTGGATCATCCTACCTCCCTCATGACGAGTACATGATAAGCCCCGTGGCCCGGAACCCCAATCCCTTCCTGTATCATTATCGAATACTAGTACTATATCCCCAAGACTTCACGCCAGCCTTTTTGTAACTACATTATAGTGTAGGTTACAGATGATACAGATGAGGAATTCCTACGAACACGAGTTTGCCCATGACTGTTCCAGATTCCTGCGGGAAATGCTACGGAATGATAACGAATTGGAGAAATGGTGACGGAATGATGTAAATATCTAAGATGGGGAAAAACGGGAGAACCCCGAGAAAGACCCCAATTGCGACAAGTGTCACTATGGATTTTTCAAATGAAAAAGTCAGATAATATTAATTTTATTGTATCATAATGAGAAAATGGGCGTACTGATACCAAACTGCAGTGTGAAAGGAGTAAACAGAACTTAATGAAGCGTATAGTGTGCTGATGTGTATTGCACTGTACGTATGTTATGTACGAACACGAGTCTGCCCATGACTGTACCGGATTCCTGCGGTCTGCGTCCGGCTTTATTAACAGTTAAACGCCCATTATAGAGACGGCAAAGTGAATAAGAATGTAAGTACGTTCAACGAACTGCAAGGCTGTAAAAACGGCTTAATTCATTACGTAACGGATTAGCAAACTTGCAGATACATAAATCTGGGAGTAAGGTCAGAGAAAGAATGTACATTTCTAAATGAGCTCATTGATAAGACTTGAATAAATCAAAACCTTATGTCGTCTCCTTTTATCTCTCGGAATAGTACCTATACTATCTCACTTGTCAAGGTATGGACAACGGCTAAAAGCACAAATTTAACGTTTTGTTGAAGCCAGAGTAATTGATTTTGAAACCATCTAGGGTGTTTTCAGTATGACATCCTGTGCTATCTAAGAAGGAGATCCGGTTACTTGCAAACCTCATGGGAGGGTCATTATTTTTAGATCGGGAGAAATCCAAAATCAAACCAAAAGGAACAGTAATACAACCAAGCAAATAAATTAATTTCACTAAAGAAATAGCTACAGTACTTGATGAATAGGTCATAAAGAAACCACAAAGGAGTTACCCGGCTCTCGGTTCGTTCGCAAACTCAACTTACTTAGTTTGCTTTCATGATAAGCTGCGCAGTATCAGTAGGCCTAATTCGACACAACACGAACTCTTAAAGTAAAATTATTAAATTAAAGCAGTTAAACATGATTTACTCGCCCATATTAAGCAAGGAGATGCTGAAATTGTCTACCTTCTTGTTTGAAACATTTATCTCGCCTGTTTGAGGAGTGACGTATCACTCGCTGTAGTTACCGTTGAGAAATTGAAAGATGGAGATGTTTCCCTTGATGTATTTTCTAGCTCTTCCAGGCTTTGTCGATATAATTTTGTACATAGTCTTTTTTTTAGAGTTCCCCAGAGATAAAAGTCATAAGGGATTACCAGAGTTCTTTTTAGTGTGCAGTCATACACAATTTGTGCAGTAATAAAACAAATGTTGTGCAGTAATAAACGTTTAAACGATAACAACAGATACCAAGTGAAAGCAATAGCCTTGTATTCATGGAGATTTGCATTGTATAAGTTACAATAAACAACAAAGTACAAGTAATGTAAATAATTGTAGCATAATTATGCAAAGAAATTAACTCGTAACGGCCAACAGTATCTTAGAATGTTTTTTGGGCGTTATCCTCCTGTGAGCTCAGTGAGCTGTCTCCTTGAAGTTTCTCGGCACGGATGAAGATTCTATAGTGAAGTAGGTACTCTTGTTGGTGACAGCTTCAGACGATTGCGGATACTTCGTTCACACAGAAGTCAGAACAATACTGCTTCCCGAGGATTCCATTCAGCCAGAGGTGGCATGTTATAGTGAACAAAGAAATAAAGATTCTCGGTTTCAGTACTCATTCTGGCACATTTCGTGCTCATCAAGGAGGTTGAGTTCACTATAGCTGCTCCACCTCTGCCTGCGCTTGCTATCCACTTGATTTTAAATAACAGTTATACCTAAATTTAACGATTGTCGTCGATTGTTGTCGCTATTACTTCCGGAGTCTGACGTCAGACTCTGTCGCATCATCCGCCAGTTCAATAATAATAATCAGGGAAAGGATTTATATGTAAATACATATTTACTTATAAAGCTAATATAATTTATATTTTGCATTATCTTTATGTTTCACAATGTGTAGGGTTGAAAAATCCTACTTTTATTTTCCATATTTTTCCATATTTTAGAGTTTAGTACATATTTTCGTTAATTTCCATATATTTTCCATATTTCATATAAAACAGTCCATATTATATTAGGTTTAACAATAAAACAAAACAAAATTCCATTAACTTTTAAAAATACATTTCAACAATAGAGATTTAAACACATGTTCAGTAATCCCTTTAACATCAGAGTTATTTGAAAATTAGCAGTCCTATCAACAATGGGAAAGTAAGTTACAAAACTGTATTAATTTAATTTAAAATTTTTAACAGACTTCAGTTGTGCAGCTCAACAGTTAAATGCCAGTCAGAGTACACATAGGTTCAGTTTTGTAAATCATACTATAAAGACGGTAAATATGCCAAAAGTACGTCATTCAGTCAATTTAAAATCAAAACTAACAAGTTACATTTCAGAATTTAAAGAAGATGGTTTATCAACTGACAATAAAATATTATTTTGTAATTTGTGTCAGTGTGCAGTATCATCTACACAAAAGTTCCTGGTGCAACAACACATTACAACTAGTAAACATCAGGCCAACAAACAACTAAATTCCAAGCAGAGACAATTGTTTTTAACACAACCAACAACATCGAATGTAAGATCTGAGTTTAACATCGACCTGTGCCGTTCTCTCATCTCTGCTGATATTCCTCTCTACAAACTAAAGAATAAGGTCTTCAGGGAATTCCTTGAAAAATATACTCAACATACAATCCCGGATGAGTCAACACTTAGGAAGACGTATGCTCCATCCATCTACGATGAGACAATACAGAAGATAAGAGATGAAATTAAAGATAGTTCAATTTGGGTTTCCATTGATGAGACTCCCGACAAAGAAGGTAGACTTGTTGGTAATGTAGTTATCGGTTTGTTAAGTGAACAATATTCTGAACGAATTCTTTTACATTGTGATGTTCTAGAAAAGTGCAATAACAAAACTATAGTTAAACTGTTCAACGAAGCTATGGGTATCCTGTGGCCAAAGGGTATTATGTACGATAATGTGTTATTCTTTATTAGCGATGCTGCCCCTTATATGGTCAAAGCTGGACAAGCATTATCTGTTGTATATCCTAAATTGACTCATTTTACTTGTGTGGCGCATGCATTTCATCGTGTGGCAGAAGTGGTCAGAGACAATTTCCCTAAAGTAGATTTGTTGATTTCATCAGTGAAAAAAGTATTTCTCAAAGCTCCCAGTAGAGTTAACGTGTTGAAAGAAATGTACCCTGAAATTCCATTGCCACCAAAGCCAATTTTAACTAGATGGGGTACATGGCTAGAAGCAGTTGAATATTATGCCGAACATATAGACTCTATTAACAATGTTCTCCTTGCATTGGACTCTGAAGATGCAGTCTCAATTGATACTGCGAAAACAGTTACCTGTGACATAAGTGTGAAGAATGACTTAGCTCACATTCAGCATACATTTTCACGCATCATAAAAACGCTCAAAAGTCTCCAAAATAGGCACCTTTCACTATCTGAAAGTTTTGAAATTATAAATAGTACTGTGGAACAACTGAATCGTGGTAGAGGTAAAGTTGCAGATGCAGTAAGAGCTAAGGTGGACACTGTACTTTCAAAAAAACCCTGGATATGAAGAACTACAAAAGGTTGTTGCTGTGATGAGTGGTGAATCAACAGTGAAGATTAACTTGGACTTATCCCCAGCAGACATTGTGAAATTGAATTATGTACCAGTTACTTCTTGTGACGTCGAACGCTCTTTTAGTCAGTATAAATCTATCCTCAGAGACAATAGAAGAAGATTCACTTTTCAGCACTTGAAAGAAATGTTTGTAACCTATTGTTATGGTAACAGACAATAAAAATTGTGTTTTGTTGAAACTACATTGGAAGATAAGGTACGTCCATTATATTTTTTGTTTAGTTTGATTAAAATGTACCAATATTTAACGTACATAGTCATTTTTTTATAATTTTAAGTCCATATTTAATTCCATATTTTGGTAAAAATCCATATTTAATTCCATATTTTGGTAAAAATAACTACATATATATTTACATATTTCATATATTTTTAGTCCATATAAATCCGTTCCCTGATAATAATAATAATAATAATAATAATAATAATAATAATAATAATAATAATAATAATAATAATAATATAATTTCATTCCGGTAATTTTGATGCCGATTTGTGCAGTAATAAAAATCGCTTAAAAAAACTCCGAGAATTACGTCGGGGAACTCAAGTGACCACACATCCCTGCTGATAGGCCTGATTCTATCCCCGGATGTGTGGTGTTCTTCCATAGTAGAGTGCATGTGCTGATACAGAATCCTTTTGGAGAGGGAGAGTGGTTTTGCATTTCTCCTTGATTTTTTTATCTCTGGGGAACTCAGACAGTGTGTGACAATCTACATATTCTCGAAGAACTGAAAAATAGCAATGGGATGACGTCACGTTTTTTAACGGAAACTGCAGTGAGCGATGCGTCACTTAAACAGGTGCGACAAATGTTTGGCATAAAAAGGCAGACAGTTTCAGCAATTCCTTTTTTTTTTTTTAATTGTGGTCCGTAAATAACGTTTTAATGTTTTACGCGTATTTAGTAATATTTTATAGGCATTAATAATTTGTGGTAAGTCGAGGTAGCGATATTGCACTGCGCATCACCGATAACGAGCTTTGTAACCAAAATCTGCCAGCTGCTCGGCAGAGAGCCGGATCACCGCATTTCTGTTTCTCTGCAATCTATTCACCCAGTGTATTAAAAGAATGGGTAGAGTCACTGTTATTCTGAGAATATTTTAAAGATGTAAAGCAATAATTTTCTAGATTATTTTCTAAATTCACATGAAAGTAGTTCGATTATTCGACGCATGGTCCAACATGAACATTTCTATTAAACGTAAATATCCGACATTTGGTAAGGTCCACTATGAGAAACTGTCGTACATTTAAACTCGTACGTAGGTAAAAATGTCTACCCTTGCAGTGTCTTACAACTGAAAAGTCCGTATTTTTTAATTTTCTATTCTTGATTATGTACTGTACAAATGATGATGAATTAATGACTCTGGAGGGAAATGTCTAATTTTTAATTAAATATCCACGACGAAATATGTTACATTTCAATCAGTTCAGTGTAAGGGTATGTTCAACTACTGATGTAGGAAATTTCTTGGAACTTTCAGCTTGTGAAACTTTTTTCTTTTACCATATTGTTAATTACTATTTTCCGTTTGGACCTTCTCTCTGGGAGTGAGTACTTCACGCCTCCTCCGATTTCTAAACGAGTAAAAACCAAAAATCACCATTCTACCTATGATGTCATGTTACCGCTCAAGTCAACGCTGGACATGCACAAGATAAAGAATACATAGGCCTATCCAATAGCTAATAATAATAATAATAATAATAATAATAATAATAATAATAATAATAATAATAATAATAATAATAATAATAATAATAGTTTTATTTTCCCTGGCAGAGTTAAGGCCATCAGGCCTTCACTTCCACTCAACCAGGATCGAATCATATACAGAAAAATACATACCGGTATACAAATATTAACTTAAAATAATAATAATAATAATAATAATAATAATAATAATAATAATAATAATAAATAAAAAGAGAGATTGAATACATATACACAATCAGTATTAACTTAAAAAAATAATAATAAATATAATAAAAAAGAGAGATTGAATACATAATCACAAACAGGAAAATACATTCTAGTACCGTATACAAGTATTAACTAAAACAAAATGAATTAATACATATAGGTATGAGATGACGCTAAATTTCTGCTTCTCTGTTAGGTGAGAATTCGAAACATATGAAGAGTCCAGGGGGAAAAAGGGGGGATGTCCACTTTTAAACAATTTTCAGGAAATCAATTTTAAAATTTGAAACTCTATCATTCCGAAAATAATACTGACTAATACCTCCATTTTATTTTGTGACATTTATTGTTATATATTCTACCAGTATACAACGTGTGATGCACAACACTGGAGTATTATGACTGCAGTAATTGAAAATCTGGTTTGATGTAACCACATACAGGGGGAAAATGGGGTCCTGGCAACTAAAAAAGTGAATAAAGGGGGTCCTAATCCTATAATGGCATTAAAAATATCATAGAAAAATAGCAAAATATTAGTTAACTATAAAATCAATAGACAAAATTAAATATAAAATTAGCATTTCATGACACTGAGTAATTGGTTCTCTTTCAGTTTGTTTCTGTTCATGCACAGCCACTTCTTGTGAACTATGAGTAGAATTTTTGAGCGTTTGGTCCACATAAAACCTTTAATTCTTTCAAATTCTACCACTTCTCTTGTGATATCGGCAATTTTCCTAAAATAATGCAGTATAATATTGTATTAATAATATAATAAATTAATAAGAAGACCTACTTAAAATTGATTTTGTAAAAATATAATCCCACCTTCATATGCAGCCACCGACGTAGCTCTGTCGGCTCAAGTCTTGGTTTTCCTGAACCGAAGCATACTAAGTGCGTGGTGCGAGGCCCGTCTCGCACCTCGCACGTCGCATGCGTCGGTTCAGAAAAACCAAGGTTTTAGACGCTTGCCTGCCGATCCGGAGTTGCGCTCGGGAGCGGGTTCGATTCCCTCTTAAGCTGATTACCTGGTTGTGTTTTTTCCGAGGTTTTCTCCAATCGTAAGGCAAATATCAGGTAATCTATGGCGAATCTTCGACTTCATATCGCCAAATATCATCTCACTATCACCAATTCCATCGACGCTAAATAACTTCGTAGTTGATACAGGGTCGTTAAATAACCAAGTAAATAAAAACTTCATATGCTCTGTCTGGATACAACAATTCTCCATTCAGTAAGTCTGCATTCACTGGCCGTTTTCTAAGTGGAGGTCGAATCACAGAAGAGTACCAGGCACCATTGTAAGTATCCCTATGAATCACCATTCTTGGATGCTTCTCTTCTATTCGCAGTTCCATCACTGGCCTTGATTGGAATGGACATTCCTTCAGGTAAAATTATTCCAAGAATGTAGGCCTAATCCAATCTTGAATCATGGAATTATCGACTTCATTGACTTGAAATGATGGGGCTTGGTTCTGGCACATCTGATTATATTATTCCAGTCGTCAGGAATTTCAGTTTTTGATATTGTGTTTACAAGTCCCATATTCTTGTCATATTCCATGTAAGAATGTCCCGAATAGGGAATGTGACATGAATTGAACTGAACCTCTTTTTCTCATGCACCATTTAATGGAGATATCTCACTACTGTATAATTCTTGTTTTGACCACTACAGCAGTCACAGAATAGTTCTAAGTGATGAACATTAGAAGACAATTCAAAGTCGCAATAGTGAACCAAGAATGAAATTACTTCATTAGCACCATTTTTTCCAGTTTTTTCTGTGTAAGTATAGAAAACTGATTTAGAATTAGACAATTGGTGCACATTAAATGAATAAAAAGATAATTGGTGCTTATAATATGAGATGTTTGGTGTTAGCAGATTCTTCTGGTAGTCCATCACTAAACTGTCAACTTCTTCTGATTTCCTGCACCTGTTTTTAGATTTAGTCTTACACTGATAAAATGTTTGTGTCTTTGCAAGATGTACTTTCTTTTGAACTTCTAAATGCTGTATGTCCTGTTCAATCTCATTCTTCCTGGTTGTATTTCTTATGGGCAAGCTTTAACAGCTCAGTACTTAATCCTTTTAACTTGACTGCAAATTCATCGCAAGTACTGCACGTGTCACATCTTGGGTACCCAAATGATATGTTGAACTCAGTGGAGAATAGTTCTATAAGTTTCATAAGTCTCGGAATGTTCATTATAGGCCTACATTCTCTTTACGTTGAGGGTTTCAGGAAGATAAATTTTAGAAGTTTTCTCCATTGAGTAATGACTTGAACGATCTTTGAAAGATTTAATATGCTCAATGACTTTGTCATGTGTACCTGTGGATAGTTTGTGAGGACGATTTCCATATTTTCTCCTGCCATCAGTAGGTGATAATCCAGAAAAGTTCAGAGAACACTGAATTGTTTGTAGTCTCTTCTTCGTTATTCCATGGACAGATAAGAAGGCTTTCTGACACACAACAAAATCACCAATTCTTCCATTTCAGTATCATCTTCATTCTTCCTGCTCCTTCTTCGTGATATTAGTTTAAAGTGATGAGGCCAGCAAGGTGAGAACTTTGTGCATTCCAATCAGCCAGTGCATTAAAGTCATGTATTATTTTCTGAATATCAAAGATTTGTAGTTTTTCAAAACATTTGTTTCTGCAGTAACATTCTTTACCGTCTTCAAAAGCTTGGGCTCTTAACTTTTTGAAAGCAACATTAACACGTCCAAACCTCTTCCTCTTTTTTGTACTGGTACAAAGAGTTTCTGATACAGAGTCAATCATGTTTGCACTTCAGTTGCTCTAGTAAAACTAACATGAATAATAATAATTCCTTTGTTGAAGCTAAATTTATTAGTGATTATTGTGAACAATGGATTGTGATTTCAAACGCTATAATATTCAATCCAATAGCAAGGAAAAATTAAAACCTGACTGTATGACCCCCTTCTTTCACTGTTCGACATGGAAATGCCCCCTTCTTTCCCTGTACAAGGAATATTTAACCAGCAGTTATTCGGTAACTGAGAACTTTCTTCCCCTTTTCTAAGTGTAGAATGAATACACTTCATATGAAGTATATAAGCGAATGGAAATCTGAATTTTGCCTGAAAGTGGACATCCCCCCTTTTTCCCCTGGACTCTTCATATGTATACTTTCACCCGAGAACGTGACCACTTGAGCCATAACAGAAGTCGATCATATAACAATAAAATCAGGGGGCGGATCTGTGTGCGTTGTCCCTCTAGGATAGTATATGAGTATATGTATGAATGGATGTGTTGCTATTGCTCGCGTCGCGTCTAACCTGTTTAGTTTTCTAACCAGACACAGATCCGCCCTCTAAATATAATAATAATAATAATAATAATAATAATAATAATAATAATAATAATGATGATGATGTTTGCATCTGAAGTCTGACTAGTATAATATGTAGCTAGTCAGCGATGGGGAGGGGGAAAGGAACTGGCCACCCTACCCCATTATCTCCAGGCCTAGTTGCTTCATAAGTGGTGCCTTGTTAGTATCACTTGTGAGGTTCAGACTTGTCTTTGGACAGTTGACTAAACAACAACAACAAACTAAATTTGTAGATGTAGTTTAGTTCAGAATAAACAGGTGTAAATAGTCGATTGAGATCATTCACATACCATCACCTGCAATTAATTGCTTCTTATTTAAGATAGATTGAATAATCAATATTTTTAATGCAACCTGGTCACATATAAATTCAAGACTGTAGGAATAATTTCCTCCTCCTCGTATAAGATGCTCTGTTTTATAGATAAATCGATAGATTCTCAGTAAAGCAGTCGTGGATATGAGAGTAAATATCCTGTCTGTCGGTATAAAGATATTTATGCTCACATAACCTTGCCATTGCTCCTCGTAAAGTTGAAGGTTACTTCGCTATCCCTTAACTACAACGTACCGCTAATAGCTTCCGTTACGAAACAACTTCAATTACATTTGAATGTATTGCTTTGTATGTACAACCCATTTACAGTTACCTACATGTTACACGTTACTGTACGTTGTAGTAAACAATGACTTTGTTTAACATCCATTGCTATCTTGTTAATTGATAGTTGCTTCCTTTTGCTTGATTTTTTATAGCTTGATGAATTCAAACAAAGTTAAGTTAAAAAGGTGGTGACTTCTCGTCGAAGATAAAGGGGTTAGATTCTCGGCACATTCTGAAATATTTGAAATTAACAAAGTGGCCGTAGTGTGGTTATCTTCGTGTACTTCAGTTTTTCTTGTTATCTTAATTTTACTATTTCTTTGTCTCGTTATTGGCTCTGAATTATAGTAGTGATGGTGGTAGTGGTGGTGGTGGTGGTGGTGTGGTGTTAGTAGCTTATTTAATGACGCTTTCAACTGCAGAGTTTATTCAGCGTCAAAATTCAACGTGAGTGAGAAATTGCCGACTATTTGTTTCCTGGAGCTCTTTATCAGGGATAGGTTCTTTTACGTGTCTGAATATATGACAGGGATCCATAACTTTATCTCTCTTCCAGAAGAGGACAGGTAAAGGATTTCATAATCACCGTCACCATCATCATCATCATCATCGTCATCATGAAACTAGATTAATAGAACTTTTGTCCTGTTTCTTATAAATCACAAATATATTCCTGGTCTCGCCATATTCTTCTTGGTCTTCCCAAATCTCGCTTGCCTCTACGTCGATACTTGAAAACAAAGGTGGAGAGGAAATCTGGATCCATTTAGTTTATGTGTTCTGTTCAATGTAACTGATAATTGCAAATGTCATCAACATTGTTGTTAACACCTGATTTATCCCTAATAATTATGTTTCTCTGTCAATCTAATCTTGTTAAACCAAATAAAGATCTCAGGAATCTCATAGCCCAGGGATTCCTAACCGTGTGCCGCAACATATAAGTGTGTCGCGCAGCCCCATGTAGTGTGTCGCGAAATTTTGGAATTGAAAAGTAAATTCAATGCCATCCAGAAAGTCTCTTTACAACGGATTTTTATTTACAACAGTCTTTGATTATGGTACTGTACATTTTATTTTGAGACAGACTTTACCAATAAAACTTGAACACCTGCAACAATGCTTAGTAATTCGTTTACTCTTCCCTTTAGTTAAATTTTATACCCGTGTTAATTCAAATAATGTAAGCGAAAATGTCCCTCATGTTTAAAACGACGTGCTGTGTTTCGTAAATATAGTGATGGATATTTGCAATATGATTTTACGTGGCTTGGAGATAAATATAAACAAAAACCCGAGTGTCTTATATGCGAAAAAATGGTGAAGTGAATGTTTCTGGTACAGAGACGGCTAAGGAAGAGACGACTAAGGACTTAGTAAATAAATTGAAATATGAATTAGAGGAGTTGAATAGGAATTTAGATAAGACGATAGAGATAATGAAAATAGATAAGGAGAATGGTGGAGGAAGCTAGCTAGGATAGCGAAGTATAATATGTAGAAAATTAGTGAGATCTGAAAATAAAATGTACACAAGAAACAGACATAATAACGAACATATTGGACAATGGTGTAGTATGTTGTAGTAACAAGTATTAGGCTAATAGAAACAGTGTGTGTTCGATATAGACCAAGTGAACTGAAAATCAAGAACGGAGTGATAAAAGTGTCAATTCTGAATGAATTAGAGGAGTGTAATAGGAAGTTAGAGATAGAGATAATGAAAATAGGTGAGGAGTATGGCGGGGGAGGCTAGCTAGGGTAGCGAAGTATAGTAGAAAATTAGTGAGATCGAAAAGCGAATGTACACAAGAAACATACATAATAACGAACATATTGGGCAATTGTGTAGTATGTTGTAGTAACAAGTATTAGAAACAGTGTGTGTTCGATATAAGTGAACTGGAAATCAAGAACAGAGTCGTAAAAGTGTTAATTTTGAATGATCTAAATCAAGTTGTTAGATTTTAAATGTGGGAATACTGATCAATTGAAATGGGGTCGAAAGTTAAATTATGAGAGCGTCTGCAAAAGGTATAACTGTAATGAATGTAATTGTGGCACCGGATACAAATTGTGAGGTCCACATTACATGGATGTAAATGTTGACATCAAATATATCATATCATATCATATGCGAAAATGTTTGTCAGATCAGTCGATGGTGCCGAATGAACTAAAAAGATATTTAGAAAGTAATCATTCTCATGTAGCTTCAAAACCAAGTTAATATTTTGAATGGCTTTTGAAGTCACAGGCAAAATCCTCTAGTCTGCGTTATTAAAACGAATTTGTTTCTGAGAAAGCGTTGCGTCCTTCATATGTTGTTTCTGAGTTAACAGCCCAACAGAAAAAAACCTCATAATATTGGCGAGGAAACTAATAATACTGTCAGCCGGAAAAAAAATTGTGAAAATTATGTTTAGTGATGCTGCGGAAGAAGAAATATCCAAAATTCCGTTATCGGATAAAACTGTTAGTCGCAGAATAATAAAAAAAAAGTTTCATGACATTGAAATTAATGTGGACAGTAAATTAGTGGGGATACTGTGTTTGCTCTACAGTTAGACGAAAGCCATGACAGGAGTGGTGGATCCCAATTAATTCGCTTTATTAGGTTCGAATGTAATTGAGATATTACTGAACAATTTTTATTTTGCCAAGAACTCAAAACCACTACTGCAAGCAAAGATATTTACGACTGTGTTAATCTCTTATGCCATTCCAGTACACGCGAACATGACATGCTGTCTGTAATCCTATTACTGAAGGTGAAGTTAAGTATAATCATGCTGATTAGGATAAGAATATCTATTGAACTTACAAACTTGGTGTCTGGAAAAGTAGATTTTCTTGTTATCATATCATAAATTGTACATGATTTTGATGACAATAAATATAAGTACATATACATTAGAATATTGAAAAGTTACAGTGCTAGTTGTCTGTTTTCTGACCTTATATTATCTTATCGATCACTATTTCAAAGTGATTTGAAGCACTATATCATAAACAATTTTCACCCCAGTGTTCCTAATAATAAACACAAGACACTGACAACCTGTAGTGTCGCTGTAATGTTACAAACAACTGTAAAGAACAAACTTCGGGACGCGTGAGAATGGGGCACAGTAATGATTCAGCTGATCATTTATGGTCGTTTATGCATTGCTCATAGATTTCTCAAGGGTGTGATACCTGAATATGTTTTTAATATACTATATTACGAGAAATTAGCAACAAAACTAAAGGATGCGAAATACTCTCTACAGCTCTACACGAAATAAAATATTTCTTCCAACGATTTAGATTGTGGAAAAGTCCCCATAACACTTATAGCGTTCCCTCGTTGAATGGCAATACTAATTCTTTGGCGGAGGAAAGCCGTAGAACGAGAGTCGCCGTTGAGTGCTGATAAATACTTGCCGATATCAGAAGTTAACAACTTCGCCTCGGAACACCATGGGCCCATAGATTCTACGGCGAAAACGACAAAATTATATCTATCCAGAAGACCGAGATACTTATTGCGTTTAATTGTAACAGCAGATGCAGCGGCTGACCTGACCTGAGAATTAAATTAGAAGCAGCAGTTTCTGTAATTGTGGCAACTATTATAAGAACTTGGACAAGAATTTTATATTAAAAACATTCTTAAAGATAACAATATTGACTCACCTGTGCCAGGAAAATGTCAACATGTGCATAAAATGTCAGTGAGATTGTGGTGGCATATTTGTTAAACTCGTTCAACAAATCAATAGTTGACAAATCGATAAGTTAGAGGCAGCGATATTCAGGAAACAAGAAAAAGATTTACAAAATCGACTTCAGAAAAAATCGATAGTAACCGAGTGGCTATCTCAGTGTTAGAAAAACCGGGTAATAACTCCAACACGAAAAAGCATCCAAACCTGGAACAACAAACTGAAGAATGTAGGAAGTCTGTTTTACATATCTTTGAGTGTCTTTCATTCGAACACCTTATATTAACCTAAACCCTCTCTTTCACGTTTCGTTATATGTCGTAAGTCCACAACACGGGTCTCTCAGCTTTATTCTTTTACGAAGTAAACAGATTGTTTTATGGACTTTTATGATCTTTAAAATTTGTCCTTGGCCGAATTTGAACTCGACAATCTCTTGCCACACATAGCAAGCACTCGGAACATCGAGGACGAATACTAGTCGCTTTCTTATAAATATTAGTTTAATGAATATTGTTATGGCGAAATGCATATTTTTTATCTCGTGATGTTTAAACTCGTACGATAACAATTCACATGGCATCAAATTGTAATACTAGATACTTGAAATCAGTATAATTTGTTACTAACGTTAATAGCACATTATCTCTAAAGCAGAGTCCATAAATGTTATTTTGAACCCACAGATCAGAGGGCTTGTGAAATGTATTTGTACTGTTTCGATAGCATATAATTCTTTCTGTCCTTTGATCTTTATATCAGTGCACCTAACAAAGAATTAGATAATATGTAAACAACAGTTGGAGCTATGGCGACTACGTTTTCACTTTTTACTTGAAAATTAATGTTAAAAAAATGCCGAAACTTCAATTGGCATATATAGTATTTACCATTTATAATACTGTATGTGTGTGAATCAAAGTTTGCAAAAGTCTTATAAAGCTGTTATCGTGAATGAAAGACTATTTTTCAAGGTCGAAATGTTAAGCCGCTTAACCACGAAGTGAGGCTGGCACGCGCGGTCGCCTCTCGCGGCAACCTCGCTTGTTGTTTGCATCGCGGTTTTGTTCTTTTGGTAGCAAGGCAAGAATTCAAAGCAGCTTGACTGCTTGAGTCACCAGTTAGTCCGCGGCAGTTAAGTCAGTAACATAGGGTTGCGTGATGGCATCTTTACCAACGTATAGTCCACACTGAGTTAATCACTACGAGGCATCTTTGATCGCATCCAAAAACCGACTGGAACTGACATACAGGAGGTACAGCCTCGCACCTTTGTGAGGCCACCACGCACTTTTGTACGACAAGGTATCCACTGAGCAAAGCAAGCATCACTAGGCAGTCTGGCTTGGCACCCTCGCTTCGTGGATACGCGCCAGCTGACAACAGTCTGATGCAAATGAGTGTGTAATTTCAATATCGTGACAAGTTGCAATTCCCCTGCATTTTAAATTGTTCATAATTTCAAAATAAATCAAATTTATCCTCCGATGCTCTACATCAGTTACAGCAGTGTTATCCCCAAATTCAATATTGGGTAAGCTACAGCATCTTTTTCCTCTGATTGAGGTTTTGGCTGATATCTAAATCTGCTATCAGGCAGTACATCTCACTTGACCATATGCATCAGGATAAGAACAATTGTCTGTGTACATCTTAAGTCTGATTAGTGAAATATGTTACAGTTAGCGGTGTATGAATTGGAGAGGGAAAGAAACTGACCAGCCTATCCCATTATCTACTGGCTTAGTTGCCTCATAAGTGATTGTTGTCACGAGATTCCAACCTGTCTTCGGACAGTTGACTAAACACCAACTACAGCACCTTAAGTTGTGCATTCTTGTGCAAATTACGTTAAATTGTATAGATATTAGTCCCGGAGATGTACCCTTTACAAGAAAACAGAGTCATTCGATGAAACTAATAAACTGTTTTATCTAGTTGTGTCTATTCCCTCTACCAATTCATCGGTGGAAAGAAATTCTTGCTAAAAGAGAACAAAACCTTGCGTAAAGAACGCGACGTCATGGTATTAACTTTATTCTTTGGCGAACATTTCTATCTGTAAAGAACTATTGGCTAAGCTCATTGCACGTCTTTCTTTTACGATATTATCGATAGGTTTTCCGTATTGAAATATCAGAAAGATTTACTTGATTTGCAAAAAGTAGATTGGTCGTGCATGATTGACTTCGTAATTTAGTGATAGTTCATTACAAAGTAACAGTACCATTTCTTGCATGTCTGTAAGAAGATATTCACCTGATACTGGAGACACGAGCCACATCTGCTCCATAGAAAACAACGAAAGAAGTATAGCAGACACTACTGATATTAGTGATATTGCAGAGGATATGTAGTATTTACAGTAAATTGAAACCGTTGCGGCTTCATCTGAGAAGACCTGACAATAACTTTCACTTATTATTTAGCCTATCATTTACTTATTATCCTCTGATTGAGGTTCTGGCTGATATGTACATCTCACTTGACGATATGTGTCAGGGGAAGAACAATTGTTTGTATGCATCTGAAGTCTGACTAGCGTAATATGTAGCTAGTGGGCGATGTATGCAATGGAGGAGAGAAAGGAACTGGCCACCCTACCCCATTATCTCCTGGCCTAGTTGCCTCATAAGTGATGCCTTCTTGGTATCATTGTCTTCGGACAGTTGACTAAAAAACAACAACAATAACATTTACTTATCCACCATCCCACAACACGGCTAGCCCACATTTAATCAAAACTTGGATTTCCACTGTATTTTTATAATTCAAGACTACATGCGAAAGAATAATCAGGAAACGATTGCTTCAGTTCACGAGCAATGATTATTAGATCACGTAACCCCGCCAAACAGTAAATTGTATTTGAAGCTCCTATGTTAAATGGAGATTCATTATTCTTCAATTTATAACTTGTGTAATTTTTTTGTCTCTCGTTTGTTCTGTGCTTTCATCACAAGCAGTGCTGGTGTACAGTTTATATGGAAACAGAACAGGCTATAGAATCCAATTTTTATGGGTATTATGGCGATAATGATGAGAGAGGTGGTGGTAGTAGTGGTAGTTATATTGAATTCTTGAATAATATAGCTACATGTTGGCTGACTGGCTGGCTTTACGAGGGCTGAGCCAGGGATGGGTTCGTACATTTAGGCACGATTTCGCCCATTGTATGTCCTATACAGCATAATATATTATTATTGTACAAGTCCAACAGGTGGTCTGGGTGGCAATTGTGAATCCGACGTTGACAGGTGGGTCATCCTACTTCAGCCCCTGATAGAGTCAGGTCCCGTTCGCGGACATGTAGCCTGATAAGTCCCAGGGGTCTGGAGCCCCAAGCCCTTCTTGATCAGCCGATACTTACAGGTGGACCATTCTGCCTCTGCCCCTGATAGAGTTAGGTCCCATTCCCACACGAGCTCCAAGCTTTTTCTGGAAATCCCTACTACTACTTCACTCCAACCTATTTTTACTATTGCAGGATGATAGATGAAATGAGGGGGAGGTCGAGTGTCTGTAACCCACAAATTTCAACACGACCTGGCCAGCTATCGAACCTAGGCCGCTTGGATGGAATATCAGGGCTCTAGTACTTGAGTCACAGACGTGGCAATGCACATGTTTACATCATCTTATCAAGGTTTCTGGGGTCAGAACTTCATCTTTTAGTTACCTGCCGATATTTCACATCTCTTCAGATTTGGAATATAGCTAAATCAGTCTGGAAAGACCAGTTGTATTCAGTTCATCGTCTTTTTTTATTTTCCGTTCTTATTTATTTACCGATATAATTATAAAATATATATTTCCTAATTTCATTATTCATTTTTCGATTTATAATTTCGTCTTTCGATATTCTGTTTGCTATTTGCTCCAGCTATAAACAAATTCATTTTATATTACTGTACATATTTACTCACATTAAAGTATTCATAAGCATTACTTCTTTCGCTACAACTCTTGAACCTTCGGCCTGTTAGAGGAATCTTTTTTTTTTCTCGAACTTTACTCAATGTACCAGTCTTTCTCAACCTTTTTTATTTTATTTTAATGTGCAATAACCATTATGAAAATTGCTATTAAATGTCACTAGCAAGGGTGAACGCAAAGAATACCAACGTATGATATGTAAAATTGACAAAGTGACCCTTTATTTAAACTTACTAAAAGATGCAGTGAAAGTGTTTCTTTTTTTTTTTTTTTGTACCAAATTTTGATACAGCCATTCACTTTTAGAATATGTGTCGTTCTTTCCCATATATATATTTTTTAATTTATTGAGTATACTCCAACGAGTGTAATTCATATGTAGGGGCTATACGAGAACACATACATACAAAGTCATGAAACTACAGTATGTGGAAAACAGACAATATCTGAAGAATTAAAGAAAAAAAGCAAATAAGAACAAACAGTAAGGTAACAAAGTTTTGGGCAGAAAGAAGGAAAAGTTAATGTGCAGTATATAATTTGGAAATTAGTTGTAGGTTTATGTAGGTGCACTGTATTATACACGTCCTTATAAATAGCTAAACTCACGAAGTATTTTTAAAATGGGTCCAAATTTGCAAATATAGACAAGTACTCACTGGAAGGGTTTAGATTCATTATCTTGTGAGTTGTAATTCTCATAAGTATTGGTATTAAGACTGATGTTTCCTGCACAGATATAGATCATGACTCTAGACGACGATCTCGTTTCCTTCGTCCTCGTGGCAAATGGCACGCATGTAGATAGTTGTGAGATAAGAGGGGACAAATTACAAGAGGGCAATTCACTTGCACTACATTTCATCTTGACAATTGAGCGGTTCAGTGGAAAAGATACCCTCACAAATGCGCTGTACAAAATAAGTACGCTGGTCGTAAATTGACGTCACTCCGAGCTAGACGCAATAATGGAACAGATTGAGAACATCTGATTTAGGCTATATATTTAGTGAAAGGAGCGTAATACTATTTATATGCTATGAAGTAGATTGATCAGTTACATAACTTTGAAGAACATTGGTCCTAGTCCATATCTGGAGTACGGTATTTTGAGAGTCAGCACGATTAGAATGAGTAAATAACACGAATTCAGAGACATGGAATCAACAAGACGTCACCAAAATCATCCACAATAATGCACAAAGACAAGCGATGCGGAATTCGAACTCATAATAGTAATATACGTTACAAGAGCGGTATGTTGACTTTTCCATGTTCGAGGAAAAGATTGAAAAAGCGAAACGTAGTTGAGCTTTTTAAATTTCCGAGAACATGAAAACAAACATACCGCTCGTGTATCGTACATTATTTTGTGCGAAGATCGTTTATTACATACCTGAAAGACGAATTTCTAATTAGTTGCAATGAAATCTCCATCTTGGTTTCTGTTTAATGACGGCAACTTCGGAAAGCCAAAATATCTTTCTTCAACATTGTTGCTATAAAATGTTTTCTGTGTTTACTATACTCCAGCAGGCTGTGATATACGTGTCTTCCCCCCCCCCAGTCTATAAATGCGAACTTAAAACAAACGGTAAGGTTATGTAATGATTTATTTTTCATTTTAATATTTTAACAATATTATTTATATAACATATTGCAGTAATAACATCGGCATCTGGAATCTCGTTGATTTTTTCACGGCTTCCTTAATGTTACTTGTATCAGGAATGCAATAAGTTTCGTGGAGCAGTAGACTTTACTTAATTTTTGCAAATATTTAAAAACAATAATTAACATTGCAATTTAGATGAAATTGCAGTGGTAAGTTTCCAATTTATAATTATTACTATGTTAAACGTCTCTAAAATAATATGTTAAAAGCCTAAACAGTAAAATGAATGTCGCGCTTAAGAGGTAAGAAGAGGGAAATTGGTATGTGTGTTACGTTGGGAATACTGAATGTGGTATTTCACACTTACCGCGTATTGGTTCTGTGCGGAAAACAAGCAAATACGCACGATCTCGCACAAAAGCTAACATCAGTCTGATAATGAAAAACGTTGCATGTGTCTCAAAAAAGTAAAAATGCAAAGTGTTAAAATGTAGAAAATGTGTAATAATCTCAATTTAAACATTTTAATAGCTTATCTTCTGCCATTGAGAAGAGGAAGAATATATTTTTTATAAATATTATCTTATAAATATACTAAATATAAAGCATTAAGGTTGAGGCATAAGTCCGTAACGTTTTTCTTCGTCATAACACTTTGTTGTTTCATATTGCTAGCCGAATTAACTCTGCTCCTCTTTTGATCTCCTTTTTCCATTTGACATCAAACTCCAAATAATTCCAACCGATCTTTTGACTTCCATTTGGACAAGAGAGCTCGACCAGGTTGTCCCCTCTCTTATTTCTTATGTATTAATTACATGGACATTGTGATTAATTTATGAAGAAGACATTTGAATAGAAAGCTCAAAATAATAAAAAGATCAATACTGATACCGCACCCTTTCCAGACTACGAAGTCTTACTGGCCAATGATGAACTTCAAACTTCCGCACACGTTTTAAATACTATTGAAAAAATCTATAGTCTTTAAATTTCTGCTGAAGGAACGAAAAGTTATGGCTAGAGACCGGATTTTAAAGGGAATCCCTTTTTTTTTATTTCGACATGAAACATGAAATAATTACGGGTATTCAAAACTATCTTCCACCAATAAAATTATATGGTTTAGATTTCCTCCTTTTTCCCCCTTTTTAAGTCCATATTTCCTTTTTTCCCCCCTTTAAAAAAAAAAACATTTCTTATTTTGGTCCTGTTTTGACAGAATATCGCAAACATCTAGATGATTCCCCTATTTTTTTTCCCCGATAGACCTATAACTTCCTGAGCAAGCGAAAATAAATATCCTCCTTTTTCTGATTCCGGACATTGAGAAACTAATAAAGTGTGCTGATTTAGAATTCAGGGTAAAAAGAAAATGTTCACCTCTGGTTTCAGTTGATGTTGAGCGGTCATTTTCTGTTTATAAAGACATTCAAAGAGGCAGAATCATATTGAAACATATTGAAATGTTGAATGTGATCAAATGCAACACTTTCCTTATGTTGTGAAACAATAAATATAACCTTGCGTGTGCTATGTGTAACCATGAATGTGCTGAAGTGTGTTTTCAATTAAAATAGCACCCTTTTGAGGGAGTAATATAGTCCTTTTTGAAGTCCTATTTCGACTATATAAAATACAACACTTTCCTTATGTTGTGAAGAGACAAATGTAAGATTGTGTGTGTCATATATATCCATGAATGTGTTGAAGTGTGTTTTGGGAAGTAATATAGTCCTTTTTCAAGTCCTTTTTTTGGCTATAACTTTCCCTTTTTTTTTTTGATGAAAAATTTTCTTTTTAAAATACGACCTCTAAGTTATGGCTTTCAGATGTATTGATCCTATTCGAAGAAAAATATATATGGAGAGCACATAAATATAAAAATCCAAAATTTTGTCACAGCTACCGGCATCGTTAATTCCGTTTTTTTAAACAGTCATTGGTGCAGCACAGCACACGAGATTAACAGTATACAACATACTAGCAAAACGTACTTTGGCATATATGGCATGAGGCCTTGACCATCAGAAAATAAGATCGAAGGTGAATAAAAGCAGTGACACAAGATTCATGCACAAAAATGCAGTTACACACTTCTGCACAGGGAACGAAATGAATTTATTTTAGCAAAGTTAATAGGAGTAAACGCAATCGGCAATACACACTTTTCTAGAAGACTGTAGAAAAAATGGAGGAACCACACTGACAGAATATCTGAGTACAGACGACCAATTAGAAGGAGATCATTGGAAAGACCTCTGATGAGGTGGCAAAAATATATTGAGACCACAACGAATCACTATGTTCAAAGCTTGCTGTATGATGATGATGATGATGATGATGATAATGATCATAGTGATAAACAACAAAATTTCTCACACAACGGTTAACAGCACTGCTTACCTTAATTTTCTTCTGTTTTTCATTGTTGCGTGCAGTAGTTATTTTCACGTTATCTTTTAGGCACTGCCTGCTGGATCAAGGCTTTTTAACTCTGCTGGATCGCATCCTATAGCTGCGTAAGCAGCCATAGGATGTAATCCAGCAGGCAGTACTTTTAAGTCATATACATTTTGTGCAAATTGCTATGAGTTACTCTCTTTGAAAGAATAATAATTCGAAGCGAATTTGATGTGTCTTCGGAAATCTTTCTTTGACGATTGGTCTGTAATTATCACTATTTTGTATTCATTGTTTTAAAATATGTAGTGCAATGCATCTTTGTTGTAATCTGGAAACTGAAGATCAATGACCTAAGTCTTCATCCCTTCATAATGTAAACGGTAAGCAAGCCAGGATTTCTGTATTTTACAGTTTTGTAAGTTCAGAAGTAGATTATATTTCATTGAACTATTCCTGTCTGTTATAAAAATATTAAAAAGATATGAAGTTTTATGTGGGTCCTGTCATTTTCGTGTGTATAAGTTTGCACAGAAAAATAACATTATTTTACACAGTAATACCACAGTCTAATATACACAGTCACGAGGCTTGAGGTGATGAGAGTACTAGGAACAATAGACTGTGCCGGTACTATTTCGCATTGTCTGCGATTCGAGTGGTTAGCAACTATCTGTGGATGCTTTTTCCCTACGTATTGAGCTCGTAACTGTATATACTAGACTGTGGTAATACACAAAAACAATTATGGCTCGTCAAGAGATGTGTGAACAGTCTTATATTTTTAATATGAATATTTTATACTGCATGCATCATTCCATTACACATTGATTGGAAGTTTTTTCTTTACCCCCCCCCCCCACAGAGACTGTAGATTCCTTTTTGAGGAAACGAAGTTGTGGTTCAGAAATTCTTCTCCGCCTTGAATCTTGTTCTCTCCCAAAATATTAATCTGAGGCGGCAATGATATAAAAAGCATTGTTATTTTAGCTGTGATCTGTGGCTGCTTTCACACATTTTTAGAACACAGGACCTGCTCACATAAGTAAGTCGTACCAAACATACTCATTATTTTTGCTGCATGCCTGTGCAGACGTGCAAAACGATCAGATGAAATATAGGCCTTATGATAGAATGTAATTATATCTTCAGTTATTTTGAACTTCACCTCAAGAAAGCTGTCATATTTGAGATCTATGAATTCCATTTGAAGCGTGGAGGGAACTGTGGATATATTCAACGGAAAATCGGTACATGAATATTTGAAAATCGAATTGGAGGGGTTCTATTTCACTGAATCGTTCCTCAAATGCCTTATCTAAGTTAGTCAAAGACTCCACAAATGCAACATATTGTGAATCCGTAACATTAGACACAAATTTGCTTAGGTTTGGATAATGAGACAATTTGCGTTCTTGCATTTGTTGCGTCCGCAAATTAAGTTTCATACGAAATGCTTTAATTTTATTGAACAAATCAATAATCAGGAGATCTTTACCTTGCAAGGAAATATTTAAGTCATTTAAATGATCTGTCACATGTCAGGAGAGCCAAATCTACAGTATAAGCAAAGAAGGGTCGATCAGCTGGGGAAAAGCTCGAGCTAACGCACTGTTACGTCATCACAGGGTAATAAGGATAAAACAAATGGGTCTCCATTTATTTAACCTAATTTTTTCTGTGTGATGTTTATATGCATTCTGTTGCTCTGAGGCAACGCTCTGAAGTTAGCAACGAAGAAAGAGTCGAAGAAAATTTAAGAAGTTGGTATCTCTGAGTGTATGGCGCCATTAAAAGAGCTGAACGTTATTTGAGAAAAAAAATAACTCATGCAGTAGAGGGGCGGCCTTGGACAACAATCGGATTAATATTTATTTAACAACCCTTTTTATACGGATGATAGCCTATTCATATGTGTTTATAATATACTAAATATTATTATAAAGAGAGAGTGTTTATGTGTTCGTATGAGGCAATCTCAGGAAATATTTGATCGATTTGGATAATTCTTTCATCATTGGAAAGTGTAGTTTCTTTTAGATCAGCCGTCATCAGAACACTGCACTCTCGGGCTAGCGTCTCTTACTCATAGGTCTCTTACAGCCAGGGTTGCCATACGTACGACTATAGTCGTACGCATACGACTATTTTGACTAACTGTATGAGGTACGACCGCACTGTAGTCGTACGCAATTTTGTACGACTATTTCACTGAAGGGAAAAATAATTGAGAACTTATAATGTTGCTTTATAATTAAAATAAAATTGATGGTTAATTCGTCCTTTTTAGACAAGTTTTCTTCATTTGTTATGTCCTGAACTAATATGAAAGAAACATGTTTTAAGGGGATGGGGGAATGCTTTGAAAATCGATCTGGTAACTATGCTTGCCATACAAGTCATAATTTTTCATCTTGAGCTCTAGGTAAAGTAATACGAGTTTAATTTTATTAACTTCCTTGTTTGTTCGACAAATAGGTTATAATTATATAGGTTTATTTTGCGATTATTTATCAATTTCGTAATTACATGAAGGTGATAGGGTCAGCGAAATGACTCCAGCCGAAAGTTACCCAGCATTTGTTCTTAATGGGTTGAGGGAAAACGTGGAAATCTCCTCAACCAGATAACTCGTCTCATTCAGGATTTGAACGCATGCCGGCTCGTTTCACAGTCAGACATGCTAACCATTACTACATAGCTGTGGACTAGAAATACATTAGGAAGTTGAGAAATGTACGACAATTTTATGCTGAAGTACGACAATTTTCATAAGTTAGTACGACGGTTTCGATTCCTTTATCTGGTAACCCTGCTTACAGCACCAGCGTGCATTCGTGGCTGCTAGCGGGTATGCTTCCTCTTGCATGAGAGTGCATGTCGCCATGCACTGCTTATCCGTAACCATTGTTGGTAACAGTTGTTCATATAATCCCGCTAGATGACTTTCGAAAACCCGCGATTTTCTCACAAATATCTCTAGATTTTAATGTGTATTTATTATTCAATAATATAATAATAATAATAATAATAATAATAATAATAATAATGGTCAATATAGAATTATATATCATCCGTTCGCCAATGTAACGAATATTGCACACTTTTATCATTTCCAATGTGGCACTATAATAGTACATTATGCAACGAGCCTATAATGATAGTAATTAAGAATCGAGTATGATATATTTTATGAAACGAGTGTCATAATTTTCATACGAGCTTCTTAATTACCATTATAGGCGAGTTTCATACTACTTTTTATGCTCGACCATATTTCTAACTTGAAATTACCGGTATTCAGATGTATACATTTTATTTGTAACTGACAAGATCGGAAGTGACCTTATTCTAGGTCGTGAATTGTGAGATGTGCGCAGACGCGAAAGTATTGACTTTTTCCGAGGAACAATAATGTCATTGACCTTGACGTAGTCCCGTTAAACTTGATAATATTATAATATTATAACCTTGATTATTGAATTCGACATTGAAAAACGAGATGACAAATTGAATTTATTTGAATATTATTTACAATTAACGCTAATTATTATAGTAACAGAACATAACCTTCTGCGACAGTATTGGATTTCCAGCCTCCGTGACTTTTCGCTAATTCTCTTTCGATTGCATATCCGAGAATAATCGATACTTGCGGTTTTATAACGATAGAAAGCTGACCTGTCATTGGCTGAACAGTTGTAACCTGAGTCGTCATTGGCTGAAAGACCTGACCTTTAATGAATAGGTGTACTTTAATGACATGCATTAAAGGTCTGCTACCAGGTGTATAATTACTACATTTCGGCATGGTCGAGCATAAAGCAATTTTGAACACTTTTATCCAGCCACAACATATTTCAATTATTCTTATTGCATTATAGCCTATGTTACCGTTAAACCCATAATCCGACAAAACCAGTTTCAACTAGTAAAAACTAGTTTTGATAATGCAGAAGATAGAAGGCGAATTTTGTAAGATCTAGATTCAATAACAGGTTAGGTTTGGTATGTTTAGGTTTTTTTTAGACTTTTACCGAACAAAAACCCATCTATCTATATTTGCTTAAACTAGTTTTTATTAGTTGAAACTGCTTTTGACGGATTTCGGGTTTTAACGGTAACATAAGATAGGCCTATGGATTATCACTACTTTAACACATCCATTATTTCACAAAACACATACCGAACGAATTAAATGTAATTATGAAAGCCGTCAATAATGCTAATATGAATTTCGTTTCAGAAACTTTAAAGATTAAAAACCGCTAGTATTCCCGCTATGCGGGATAATATAATTTTACCCGCGAGACGGTTATCCAAAAAAGCTAGATTTAGCGGGAAAACCGCTGAATTGACAACACTGCCCGTAACCCATTTCAGCGAGTGCTGACGACCACTGGGTTAGAACTTCATATCGGACGGTCCGAAACAAAACCCAAAACCGTCCTGTCCGAGACAGAATGTCCGATGTAGTATGCTGCCGGCCTAAAGGTCGCCTATAAAATCATAGTTATAGAAGATCACTGAATTCATAACGAAAGAGCTTATCAATCTCTAGACTGAATAACCTAATGTTATATTCAGTCAGGCAAGGACGCATACGATAATTGTCTTTGATTTGGAAACTCGGGCCGCGCGCAGGCTGGTGACAGCAAATGATGGACAGATGGCCGTGATGAGAGGTGTGAGTGCCGAGATGGCTGTCTGTGATGATGAACTGCTGCGAGCACATGCTTCTCGATCGTGGCAAGCTGCCATGGCTTCGTCCGTATGTACTATTCTTAACGTGGCATAGTTTGCTAGTGACGCCGAATATTGAATATATCTCATAATATTTGGAACCCGATACTTGGACCTGTTCCTGAACAATTTCGAGCGTCGAACACCTACAACGGTAAACATTCAAGTACGTAAACAAAACACTATTATTAAACAACATTTACGTAACGCATGATAGAAAATACTTGAGACTTACTTTCATATCAACAATTTCGACAGCGGGAAGTACATATCATAAGGTTCAGTTCTAAATCAACAATTGTATTGAATTTGAAATGTTTATTTTACATTCAAACATCCTGTCTTTGTAGATTTTAAAGAGGAAAAGAAACTATAAAATTACCAAAGTCATTAGGATTGCTTACAGGACCCTAAAGTCTCAGAAAAAACATACACATGCCTCGGTGCACAAGTAATGCAGTTCCCCCCCCCCCCCAGAGATGTAAATTATAAGTTTCGTGTTGTAGATGTGTACCATGTAAAATAATCTTGATCACTCAGGCAAACTTTCGGGTCAGATGTTTCTTGCCCCAGCGTCTGTCCTTGCTTTGGTAACAATTAACTGTGGGCATTGTCTATCTAGATATCGCGGAGGGAGCTCAGTTGTCTCGGGCGTTTTCCTGCCGTTCCGGAGTTACGCTTGGGCGTGCGTTCGATTCCTACTTGGGCTGATTACCTTGTTGGGTTTTTTTCGAGGTTTTCCCCAACCGTAAGGCAAATGTTAGGTAATCTATGGCGCATCCTCGGCCTCGTCTCGCCAAATACCATCTCGCTGTCACCAATCCCATCAACGCTAAATAACCTAGTAGTTGATACAGCGTCTTTAAATAAACAAGTAAAAAGAAACACTTAACGTAACAATCAAGAAAGGGAAATTTGTAGAGTTGCGAAACAGGAATATTGCATTCACATTGGTGAAACTCATTGTATTTGGCTGGGAATTGATATTCATTGTTATTTATTGACATGGGCAAGAATTTACATCTAGAGACCTCTCTCTTAGACACAAGATTCACCACAATGGTCTCTCAGTTTTACTTCCTTTTACAAAAAAGTCACCTCCTGATTCCTTCGCTCAGGAAGTAAAACTTTGATTTATGTTTCTACATAGTTTCTGGCTAAATTGAACACTTTTATCATAGCGTTTAACTACGTTTTGACTACAATAGTTATAAGAGTCTCCCGCCTGTGACGGAGCCCAATCTATGACGCTGGACTGCAACTCTTCGTCATCGTCAAAGCGCTGCGATGCAAGCCACTTCTTCATATGCAAGAACAGATGGAAATCAATAGGTGACTAATCAGGACTATATGGAGATGAGCAAACACTTCTCAGTTGAAATTTTGCATTTCGAATACAATATGCGGGCGAGCGTTGTCGTGCAAAAAACCGCCCCAGAGTGTAAACATGATGGATTTCAGCCGCTTTACAGTTTTCCCAACAAGAAATCTATCTCACCTACTTAGTACGTACTTACAAATGGCTTTTAAGGAACCCGAAGGTTCATTGCCGCCCTCACATAAGCCCGCCATCGGTCCCTATCCTATGCAAGATTAATCCAGTCTCTATCATCATATCCCACCTCCCTCAAATTCATTTTAATATTATCCTCCCATATACGTCTCGGCTTTCCCAAAGATCTATTCCCCTCCGGTCTCCCAAATAACACTCTATATGCATTTCTGGATTCGACCATACGTGCTACATGCCTGCCCATCTCAGACGTCTGGATTTAATATTCCTAATTATGCCAGGTGAAGAATACAATACGTGCAGTTCTGCATTGTGTAATTTTCTCCATTCTCCTGTAACTTCATCCCTCTTAGTGCCAAATATTTTTCTAAGAACCTTATTCTCAAACACCCTTAATCTCTGTTCCTCTCTCAAAGTGAGAGTCCAAGTTTCACAACCATAAAGAACAACCGGTAATATAACTGTTTTATATAAATTCTAACGTTCAGTTTTTTGAAACCATACTAGATGACAATAGATTCTCAATATAATAATTGTAGGCATTTCCCATATTTATTCTGCGTTTAATTTTCTCCCGAGTATCATTTATATTTTGTTACTGTTCCTCCAAGATATTTGAATTTTTCCACCTCTTCGAAGAATAAATCTCTAATTTTCATGTTTCCATTTCGTACAATAAATCTCACCCAGCGTATCTCAGAGCTGGCGGGATTTCAATTAGAGCACACATTTTGATCACGCGTAGCACTAGGAGTAAAGGGCCCCACAGACGCACACTTTTGAATGCAGTCGTGGAGTGTTAGTGCTCACTGCACTACTACTCGATTTGACCACAGATGACTCAATTATAAGTGCATTCCCAAGCGAGCAAAATGCCATTCTCTCTCTCTTTTTTTTTTTTTTAAGAATATTAGCGGCTGCTATCATAGTTATAGAAAGTGAAGAACTAAAGGTAAAAAAAAAAAAGCAGATACAATATTGGACTAAGAAGTGGGACTGGCTTCTGCAAAGAAATACACTTGGTCTCATTTCACAGCATTGTCCTCCTCATGCTGATTTTGGGACAGATGGAAGGATTTCTGATGATGGGACGATTGAGGAAACAATATAGTCCGTGGCGCGAACAAACTGTGAAGGGCCAAGACCCACCAGTCGGCTGTTGGCCTCACGTCCACATGCATCAGCAGATCATCCAACCAGAATGGTGGTATCGTGCGTTCAGTATTATGAACCCCCAGCTCTTATAGCTGGCTTTCGAACCCAGATTTCGCTATCTAGCGTAGCTCAAATTCGTCACGGTGCTGGATGAGCACGATGCTACTGCAAGGGATGATTATAAGAGCAAGCATTTATAAAAGTTTAACTGGAAGTAAGTTAAATTTACCAGAAAACAAAGACACTGTAGAGTGTGGATAACTTGAATTCTGTGTTTAATAATAAGTGACATTTTTTGCACAAGGATTTTATTAAACTATATCCTCAACGCGAACTGACAAAAGAGAAATAATATTTAATTATAGAATGTTTAAAACTGAAAATGTCTTTGGTATCCAGCATCCACATTTAGGATCTACTGTACTCCAATTATAATTTCATTGTAAAAACTTCGATCACACTTTTCTATCAACAAGTGTACCCCATAACGTTCTTAGACGCCATTCTAGACGTACATACATGCATTTGTCATGATATATTGTGAAGATGTAAAAGTATTTGAAGTAGTTCCGTGAGAATGGAGACAAACTGCTCTGTCTCTAGCTGACGTACATAGAAATCACCTCATTAGAAGCAACACTGAGGAAGCAAGACACTGTAAAAACAGCTAGCAATATTTTACCAACAACGGTGCTGTTCTATGGCAGGAAATAATAATCACTATATAGACCAATATGAATAAAATATGTGTGTGGTAGTTTGTATCTTGAGGTAGTAGATTAACAAGGACAATAATTATGTACTGAATATCTGAATAGTTAAATATGTGACATTTGCAGTTTTTCTGCCTTGTTCACTCCTGGAGTGCGCACTCAAGAATTCCAGCAGATTGAAACTCCACAGTTATTTAATTTATTTTTATTAACTAGCTAGCTAGTGAGTATAAATTAAAATTATAAAACAAAAATATTTCTAGCCACTACCGTAAGAGCCAGGCTCGTGTACGGTGTGGTCTTAGCCAATAATATAACATAAAATTTACAAAGACAGTTTACTACAAAGACAAGTGCAATAAATACAGTAAGTAACTTAATTCAAACCAATAAATAACACACAAGAGCAAAAAGAAGGAAGAGAAAAAGAGAGAGAAAAACACATTTAATATAAATTGACAATCAGACAGAAGCCAGTCATATTTAATAAGAATATGAATATAGCCGACAGAAATAAAAAGTAAAAAATACACATATTTGTTAATATTATATATCGTGAATAATTTCATAAATTTCTTTTTTAAAATCTTCAATTTTAAAATATTTCAAATTTGGAAAATGGTTTATAATTTTATTATAAAGTCTTGGACCGAAACTAGCACCATGTTTAAGAGCTGCACTTGTATGACATTTAGGCTCAATTAATGGGAAAGTAGACTTTTGTCTTCAAGTACGATATTAATGTCGATTAGTTTTATGTTTTATTTGATTTCTGTGGTAGTAAGTTAGTAAACTATATTTATAAATTTCTTCAATAAAATCTGTATAAATTAAATTTGTTGGATAATCCATATTTTTAGTCAGACAAATTTTTATTAATCTTCTGTGTAATAAAATTAATGGATTATTGTCCATACACGCACACTTTTGATTGAGACGCCTGGAGTGTGCATTCAAAAGTTAACTAAAGAGTGAACGTATGTGGGCCGCTTAACAGTGGAATGATCTTCTCTGTACCAGTGCTCTAAGCGAACTGTCAAGACGACGTCGCTCTATATGGAAACAGAATTTACTTCATAATAGCACTCGTAAATTCACGAAATTTCTCCATCATTTACAAGAATTCGTGCTCGTGTACAGCACTGGATGACAATTTGGTCACATGGTACGATTTATTTGTTATTTTAGCTTCTTCGCCAATGACTTCTGTGTATATGTTAGCAAGTAGTACGTAATACTTAAATTGTAATATGATTAAGTAAATAATAATAAAGTATTAATATTTTCTATGAAGTGAGTATTGATGGATAATAATATTATTACAAAAATGAAGTAATATAACTATACAATCTAGCAGAATGTGTAATACTATATTTGTAGTGCTTGTGTTACTTCTTACTATATAGATCTATCGGGAACGGCTAGAATTATGTCAATTTGTTATGTACTTCTTATAATCTCTCTAAGTCTTGACATTTTTATCTGAAGACGTTCCAGATTGGGACTGTAATTCAGAAATATTTATGAAGATAGACGGTATGTAACATTACATTTTGGTACTATTGCGTCTTATTTTAAAAAGTGAGAATATTTTAGAGCCTATTTCGAGAAAATTGCTATTTATTTTTCTCAAAGATATATTTATTTTTATAAATTTATATTAACTTCTAGATTCTGGATATGGGCAATAATTTCAATAATTATAATACAGAGAAAGCATGTCTTTTTTGCGTTAAGAATTAAACAAATTGGACAAAACTTACATAAGCTTTTGCAAAATCACAACTCTCGTTTTTTTTCATTTTCCATAATGAGGAATGAACTTGCTTTAAAACTAACCCATGCAGATTTTTGTGATTACTACTAAAAAGTGAGAGATTGAAAAATTTTATCAATTTCTGTCGTAAAGATTTTTTAACTACACAGAAACAACAAACAAACTCTTTCATACAAAAAAATCCTTGATCGATACAGTAGACTTGATTCTTTTTTACAATTGGCTCGTGCAGCGAAAGGTGACTTCTCTAAGGTATTTGAACTTATTTTCCTTGAGCTTACGGAACATATCACCGCCAAGACAATGCTTCCATCCGCCAGAAAAAAAAGGAGAAAGTTTTGTCTGTAGCCAAGTTATTTTTTTATTTTTTTTGGTACTGCAAATTTGTAAATCGGAACATAAAGCTTTATTATCAAAATGAAAAATATTAATATTGTACAATTCTTAATATCATCCGTATTTTTAGGACAGTAGTCATCTCTTAGGTACTTAGGAGAATAGTTGAAAAACAGAAGATTCATTGTTATAAATGGTAAAGACTTTACAGAAATGCATATTCGTTTGCTAAATTAAACAAAACGAAACAAAACACAAATTAATAAACTAGCCAACAGTACAGAAATTGTTAAATGTTTTATGCTCATTGTTTTTTTTATAATGTGTATTAATTATCCAATTATGGTACACTAGGATGAAGTTTTACAAAAGAAATGGTAAAAAAATCGTTTTTTTATACGAAAATGTTCCTTGGACACTTAGGAAGTCGACAGGAAGAGGTTTTTTGTCTCCATGTCTTCTATGAGTTCCAGGAGCGATTTCCATATAGGCCAGCTCCATATGTTAGTAGTGCATTGCCTTTCACAAATTTGTCTTTTTCTCTAAGCTAAAATTTTAGATGTTCAAAATGCTCCATGCGCAAGCAATTTTCACGAAACTCAATGAAAATATTCGTGCATGCCTATGCATGTATGTACATATCTGAAATCTTGAGGAATCTTAAACATCTTCAAAATTAAGAGCTAAAAATTGTAATATAAATAAAAAATATGAATAAGTAAGTTTGATTAAAAACAAGTTATTATGCCTAAAGTTGTCTAGATATAATTAATTTAACAACATAAAAATATCGCCCTTGAATCAGAGTTCATAAAAAATATGACCTTGTTATGTTAAAATCTAATGTGCATGGAAATTTTTGATTACCGGTATATCACTAATTTGCATTATTAAAATAAAGTTAACTTCAAAAATAGGTGTCCGATTGAGCTGAAAATTTGCAGACATTATTCTTAATGGAATTAATAAACAGTTAAAAATGAAATAAATCTGAAAATAGAAATATTGTAGAAATTTCAAAACTCTATCCCAGGTCCTTTAAGTTTAAAATATTTTTTTAGCAATTATTATTAATTTTATTCCATAATCACCATTATAACCAGCGTATAAAAACATTTTTTCTAACCAGAAGTATTTCATGACAGACCTATACTGAACGTTTCACAGAGTAAGCAATCTTAGAAATTTCTTCAGTTGGCTGTAGCTCCTGTGATTTGAAATGTACTTTGTTTCATGAAAATTACGTCTTTTCTTTATTGAGGGAGAAAGTGTGGTATTCTTGGGGTAGAGAAATTACAGCCTTGTCTCTATTGTTATGTTAGCTTTGAAACCAAGTTTTTATCTAATCTTTTTTTATTGCAAGAAAGACTCATGCGTCAAATTTGCACGCCTGAGACAATGATTGGAAGCCAGCGAGATCAAGTAAAATTTGTGACGAAAAAATACGGTATCGTGGTAGTCTTGTGGCAGTACTTCAGCATTCTTTTCCTTTCTCATTTCACGCTTATCAAGAAATAATTGCCGTCACCGGGACAGAACATAAGTACAACTTTATCGTTTCTCTACACTTGAAGGAGACAGAGCACTCTCTGTGTTCTTTCTAAATATTGATATCTCAAAGTTGAAATATAGCATTCACATCTGTGTGGTAATAAAAACAAAGGCAGACAATCCATGCGTATTTGTGCCTGAAAGGAAGGTGCGAATCCAAGAGGATAGCATTACAGCCCAGAAAGTAAAACCTGCTGTGCAGCCATAACTTATTGTACATTGCACTATTTTTCATTCAAAAGAGAGAAATTTATCTTTAGAATTCTAATGACCGCAACCGAACTCCTGGGAGAAATATGTCGACACCACAACTGACAAACATGGTTCTGGAACTAGAATTATAATTGACCTTGCGAATATTGGTAGTGTCATTTCCTCTATTTAAAGACACATTTCTCGGAACCCATTTTATGGATCACGCGACAGAGTGAGAAGGTACGACACATTCGACATACTTACAAACATTCCATAAATCAAGAAACAAAGACTGACTCTCTGTATCTACTCATTGCACAAAAGGAGAGAGCTAAGACTGGAATAAACTCAATTAAGGTCATAAACTTCCATATTAATGTACAACAACTCAATGCGTTCACTAAGAGTAGAGGAATCTTGGACAGGCAGTTTGAGAAAGAGAAGCTGTTGTGACCGAAACAAAGTGTTTATGATTTAGGACATTAAAGTAATTGTAATTTCGTACTCAAAGTTAAACAGTAAAGCGAAATAGGGTTCTGATTTGTATAGTGGCGTAATGTCAGGAGAACGAGCAGGCCAACTAACTGATTTATCACGTCCAATCCATTTACTACGTAATTTTTGGTCCAGATCACGACGGGCTCATAAGGCGTTATGTGCTGGGCATCCGTCATGCTCGTACTGCATAACCACTTTGTTCCTTAAGGGTACTCGTACGACCTTCAAGGTTCTTAAGAATCTTACATAGGCTATCAACTTCCATTTAGAGTACCATTTATGAAACAAGGTCCAATAACGGTATTGCAGTACTTTCTTATAGTGATCGTTTTGTGACTTGTAAGATATGAAAACGATTTTAAATAAATTGAAAGTAAGACTCAAACAAATAGAATACCTGTACTTCTCTTTCATCCGACTCTACCATTCTACTGTGTTAAAATACTATACGTTCTAGAAGTGCACCAGATTGAAATACAACTCTTTTAATGAAGGTGTATTATTGGTAATAGACCTAACTGAAAACAAATTTCATATCATTTGAAATAGTAGACGTCAGTGGCGTGCACACCATTTGGAGATTTTATTTAGTCGTACAATATTTAGTATTTCTTTTAGTATTTATTTAATCTGATAGGAATAAGGCCATCAGGCCTTCTCTTCCTCCCTACTAGTGGATTATAACTGCAGTATGAAGAATACAATTAAAATTATAATTTTATGGTATAACATGGAAATTTTAATCCATAGACCATGGGTTCCATATCTCAAGTTTCTTGCCGAGGTCCCCTTCTATAGCCATTGATTGAACATAGGCCCTACATTGCGGTGTTGTTCATTAACACCCCGTACACACGCACGCACGCACGCACACATGTAGCTATAAGTGGAGAGAAGAAAAACTAAAAGAGAAGTTTGTATTGATTTATATTCAACTCATGTTTCCAACCACATAGGAAGTGCATATCTTGTGTTAGAAGAGAGTATCATATGGATAGCATTAAAATATTAATTTCTCTCAAAATTCAAGGAATAAATAGGCCTAAATGGAATGGATTAAGGGAGATAGGAATCTATAAGGTACATCAAAGCGCGTCCGTGCAAGAGATCTCAGGGCGCAAAAAAAAAAAAACAAAAAAAAGTGACTTCCTAGCGTGGTGGAAACCCATCTTACTTCGTTTCCATCACACTTTAACATACTTCGGAAATTTTGGAGGGAAAGGCTGAAAATTGGATGCCAGTTTGTTTCGAGCGTAAACAAAGATAAATGCATCAATTACCACTGCGGACTTCTCCTCCCCAACCACAAGCGAGGTGAGAAGCAGCGCTAACACCTAACACTTCCATCGCCGGAACTCGAACTCTGTGACTGACAAGGGAAACTTTTCATTGCTCCCCCTTCAGATTTTAACAAATGATAGCTTATTTTATTGCTCTGGGAGACCTGAATCAGAACATAAAATCAAAACATGCCGAAGTTGTTTTAAAAGAGCTCAAATAACGTTAACAAGAGTCATGAAAAAGTTGTATGTAAACATGTATGGACACGGAATGCCTTTGGAAAAATACTGAGTTAGCTCAGCGAATAGAGTGTTTAGTTATTAAGTAAGGGACTCGTGTTCAAATCGAATATACATCTTGTCATTCTTTTCTTATAATGTTTTCTTTTCTTGTGTAATAATACTTTTGGTTAGTTTTTAATTGTTCTTTCATTATCTGGATTCTAATGACAAAAATCCGGTGTTATTACTCTAAACCAATAGAATAAAAGTGTTTCTTACTCATTTTCTTGCGAACAAAACAACTTAATTCTGCAATGAATGACAGTGAAAGGTTTCATTACTGAACGAATGATCAAAGAACACATATTGTCGCATACGCTGCAACAGATAAACGCCAGAGTGTCACACTTGGAACATTTGTACTATTAATTATTAAGTATAAGTCCTTATACAAGTACTCGGCAATAGTGTTGTCTCTTGGGGAACTCGAAAACTTCAAAATTTCCGAAATTATCATGCACCAGTTTGCGAAAGTCAGAGCTGTATTTAACGGATTCATCTAGCCACCAAAATCGTCTCCAATTCAAGATCTAATACACCGTGTGTGATAAACAAACTAAGAGATCAAGTAGATGCAATGCAAGAATCTTCTTACCCGTTCAACTAGAACCAGCTGAGGAGGGATCTATATATTTATATCGGGATTCAGAAGTCCGGCCTTCTACACGTTTTGTTTTTAAATGAACAAGAAGTAAAAAGTAGCCGGGAATTGAACCCAGAACTTCTACCCGTAAAGCGCGTCACTAACCAGTTGACCTACGCAAACGATGGTATAATATAAAGTATTGCAGTATGTCTATTGGCATGTAGTAACTTTTAACTAGGATTTACGCCATTTGGAAACAACTTCGGCATATTTTCAAAGTTGTTTCTTATTCTCATTTTCATTGGCTTCGAAATGAGCTATATTCTATTAAAATGTGAAAGGTGTGTGATGAAATGTTTCCCTTGTGAGTGAAACTTCAGCCAGAACATTACAGAAGGAATCATATGATTATTATTTTTTTATTGGTTATTTAACGACGCTGTATCAACTGCGAGGTTATTTAGAGTCGATGGAATTGGTGATAGTGAGACGATATTTAGCGAGATGATGCCAAGAATTCGCCATAGATTATCTGATATTTGCCTTACGGTTGGGGAAAACCTCGGAAAAACCCAACAAGGTAATCAGCCCAAGCGGGAATCGAACTAGCGCCCAAGCGCAACTCCTGTTCGGCAGACAATCGCCTTAACCGACCGAGCTATGCCGGTGGCTTCATATGAATTATTAAATAAACATGTTGACATTCTTCTTCCAAGATCTTTCTTTAGTTTTTGAAGTTTATGCTAGGCTCATACGCTTTTGTGACCTGTGATTAGACGGACACATGATGCGAATTCCGTTGCGTGGATACAATAAGACACTAGGTTTCCACTTAAGGCAGCACAGAACAGTATACCGATAACGGACATTCATTTCTAAGCGGGATTCGAGTGCGCTGCTATCAACCTGCGTGCATGGGCCGGGAATAAATCGTTACGAAATATTGACAGTTTAGATAGTGTGAACACGGCTCCACAAGTAACGGGTGTACGCCGGAAAACAGGTTTCGCTTAGTATGACACCGTTCGAAAAGTGAAATGGGTAAGTGAGAGCTCGCTTAGCGGTGATTCAGCGCTCCTCCTTTCGACAATAACATTTTGCGACTTAGACATTACATTAGAGATGTAATTAATTGACTTATGGGATGGAATAGAATTTTCGGTATGGAGGACTATGGCCCAGCACTACGACCTTTTACGATATATTGCGTTAACCCTCAAGCTAGGCGCATTCCCAAACCCACACCGGCTGACTACACTAAGGTTCGCCACGTACTCAGATTTCGAGCAGGCAACCTCCCTCAACCCTAGGTCAGCTTCCTCCTTACGTCACCATCCGGCGTTCGGGGACTGCTATGGAAATATGACGAAATGGAAACATGTTAACGGAATGATGTAGAAACCTAATATGGGGAAATAGAATTAATTTGCTTAACTTACAGTAAGTGGAAGACTGTTCTAGCCTATAGCCTATGCCATATAGTTCTATTAGATTTCTATTTATACGCCTTCTGTTTTATTTTAAAATGAGCCGGATTTTTTTAAATTTTTTCATCAAGTTCTGGATTGTTGAATCAGATGGTTGTTGAACACCAAAATATTTCCGTAGAAATTTAGTACGACTTCCTGCACAATATCTTCGTAATACAGTATCTTAAATTTATAGTCGCTGTTCTAATATGTAGACTACTGCATTGTCACAAAATAAACTGAATGGAAGTCAGTTGTATATTAATGTTTCAAGCTGGACGTCTCTTCGGCCTATGTTATCTGTCCATACTACGCAACGTAAAACTTTTCCACTCTCGATCCAGTAGAAATATACATACTTTTCTCTCGATAGTCTCGTTCGATCTGTAACAGTAAAAGGCCGACTACATTATTTTGCTTGAATTAAACCTGTTTCCTGGAGATTGCTCTATGCTTAGACAATCAAAAGCGTAATAGTTTTGAGGAAACAATTCTCAGATCTTACTCGTGAAAAGTGTTCGGTTTCTTTCAAAGACTCTTCAGTTACCTTGCCAAACTCACGAAGTATCTGCGCCAATTACAAGTATTCTGCCAGCAATTTCAATTAGTTGTACGGAGCAATGACTTTCTGTACGCGTGATTTGAATACTATAGTTGAAACTTAGAAATGATTAAAATATAATGGGGAAATAGTAACACTGGGGAAAGACTGCGTGAGAGGCTATTGTTTAATTATTAAATTTGACTCTTGTTGCGGAGTACAGTCAACACCTTAGATATTCTAATAAAGACACTTCACAATTATGTATGTATTTATTTATTTATTTACACTGCAAATGGGTATATACCCGGTGGCAGTGGTAACTAATTACACTCAATAATGACAATTAATAATAAACACAACTAATAAAAACAATAATTAATAATAGTAATAATAATAATAATAATAATAATAATAATAATAATAATAATAATAATAATAATAATAATAATAATGAGCATCCTAAATTAAAATGAAGCATGGTCACTTAAAATAATATTTAAAGTAAATCTAATTTGTATCTTAACCCTAAGCTCGAACTAAGAACCACGAGTCTGACAGGTTCATATCTGCACAAGTACCTTTCGACACTACACTTATTTCATTGTCAACTCACTCGCTGCACTGATTCTACCTGATTTCACTAACACTTCTAACCATTTCACTTTCAAATACTTTGCACAGCCACTTCACTGACACCAACACACTTCACTTACACAATAGACTTCACTGATACTACACACTTCACTGACAACAAACTTCCCCACTGATAGAGCACTTCAAATAAGAAGATATCAATTACACCCTTTAAGTAGTGTGTATAATATACTACCGTCTACTAGTAAAGTCCTTAAGCCTATTTTAAATACATTTTTGGTTATTGGTAAAGCCTTTAGTAAGTCTGCAGGTAAAGCATTCCAGTCTCTGATAGTACGATTGAGAAAAGAAAACTTTCCAGTGTCCGTCCTCTGTCGTCTTTCCCTCAATTTATATGAGTGGTCGTTCCTTGAAGAGTAATTTGGCGGCTGCAACCTATTTTTTATTTCGCTCCAGTCAGGCTCACCTCTGTATGTTTTGAACATTGCGCATAATCGAATTCGCTTTCTCCAGTCCGTGAGTGTGTCCCATTTTAATTGTGAATTATTACGACAATACTTGAGAGCCCGTTTTTTAATCTTTTCCAGTGTCTTAATATGTTCTAATCTGTAAGGATATGAATTTGTCATTATTATTATTATTATTATTATTATTATTATTATTATTATTATTATTATTATTATTATTATTATTATTATTTTTTTTTTACTTTTAATTTCTCACGCCTTCTATTCTGTTGGTGAATTCATGACATTCAATAACGCTTCATGAAATTGATACTAAAACTTTGTGTTGTACTAGTAGAGTATATTGTAAATCTCTTCTGTAGGCCTATATATTTCAACTAGACTGTGACTATAAATTAAAAATTTATAGTAGTATTAAATTTTTTGACTTGTTCCATATTCTAGCTGTGAAGCAATGCATGAATACCATGGAATGTTAATAAATGCAGTAAGTACAATATAATAAATTTTCAGAACACAAAAATCTGAATTCAGGTTTTCCAGAACACATTTGAATGATTTGCAAATGGTAAGATAGTGTTCAGATACGCTTGATATGAATGTTCAGGAAGTTGATACACTGTTGGAAGTTTAAGTACGTAAATGGCTCTGACATTATTCAAGAGAATTTTTGAAGGTGTAATTATATACGTTTATTCAGTAATAAAATAGCTTTCACCTTCGACATTATTCAAATAATAGTACTGTATAGTATAATAATCTGTGGCGCTACAGCCCGTGAAGGGCCTAGACCGACCAGCCGGCTGCTGGCCTCACGCCCACATGCCGAAGAGAGGTGGACGATCATCCAACCAGAATGGAGGTATCATGTGGTTAGCACGATGATCCCCCCAGCCGTTATAGGTGGCATTCGCAACCGGATTTGGCTACCTATCGTAGCTCCCCAAGTGCATCACGACGCTGAATGGGCACCGGTCCCATACACTGCCCGAAATTTCATGAGAAAATTTCTTCCCCCATGAGGACTCGAACCAGCGCGCATTCCGTAACGCGAGTCCTAGGCAGGATGCCTTAGACCACGACGCCACGGCGCGGGACACTGTATAGTATAAGAGAGTAAAATTACATTTTCTGCGCGAGTAGAAGTTTAGCGCCCGAGACGAAGCCGAGGGTGATAATTTCCTTGAGTGCATAAAATCTGTTTACTTTCGTGTGCTATTTCAGTTGCGAAAGCCAGCTATAACGGCTGGGGGATCATCGTGCTAACCATACAATACCTCAATTCTAGTTGGATGATCGTCCACTTCTGCTTCTGCATGTGAACGTGAGGCCAGCAGCCGACTGGTCGATCTGGGCCTGCAAGGGCTGTGGCGCCACGGATTATTATTATTATTAGTATTATTATTATTATTATTATTATTATTATTATTATTATTATTATCTCGTGTGCTATACAATATTTTATCCAATACTGTTATCTAAATTTCATTATTGGTATCTAAATTTAATTTTAATTTGTACGCCTTTTCTTTGTGATGTATTGTTTGTGAAGAAGTTATGAATGAATGAATTTTATAGTTGCTAATGTGTTGGTTGTCATGGATAAAGTTTTTAATTCAGTGCTATGAATAAAGCCATTGTTTATGTAGCAAAGGACGTGAAATAAATACCAGTTTAGATACCAGTCAGGATGAAATATACTCGTGTTAACACTGCTACCATAGATTTACTAAGGATCTGATCATTTGTGTAACATATTTCAACACTCTAGTTGAATTCCTTTTGTTACATGAGTATGGATCCCTTTCCTGTGTATTTTGTACCACGGCTGAATGAATCAGTCTCAATGTCAATAATGGATGTGAGGATATTCATCACTCGTACGCTGTATCGACTTCGGACTGAATAAAACATCAGAGAAAGACCTTCGGTTCAGCGACCGCAAAACACTAATCATCAATATACGTGCTTCTGCGCGGATAACTTTCAATTGTCCTATTTTTATTAATATCTTAGTACTCTGAGTGCTCAAGACAATGTGTATGCAGTCCTTTGATAAGTTTCTTTCCCTTCCCCTTCGTTATTTTCTTGTCGGTTTTGGTGAACTCAACGACGAAGACTCGCAGCTATAACGCTGCATGGTTGCCACATTCTGGAATTCGAATCCCTACAAAAATGAATGTTTGATATCAGTGTGATGCTCTACATCAGTGGCTCTCAAACATATTACAGTCCCGTCGCTCTTATTTTCGGCAGCCAATCACGTTGCAGGTCGGCTACATTTAAACGTGTGCGTCTTGCCATTCGCTGCTGATGACGTTATACACTTCCTAAGGCTCGATAAATACTTAATATAGTCGCCCACCATTTTTGTTCTTTCGTTGGCACACAAGGACATTATTTGCTCATAGGAGCTACGACATGATAATGTTTAAGGGCGCGGCAAATAGATTCCTCGTCTGGTAGCTCGGCTACGAAAGAACAAAAATGGCGAACGATACTACCTACCTAGACTTATAGGGTGCTATTCATAGACATTTCGCTAGTTCGTACTACGAGCGTGCTAAACTAGCCCCGGCTATTGACTGATTACTTGTACAGGATTCATATCATATATCATATCATATCATATCATATCATATCATATCATATCATATCATATCATATCATATCGCTAACACTGGTTTATGAATAAAAAAAACCGTTAGTTCGCTGATCATCCACCGGAAGCCCGCGTTAAGAATGTCTATGAATACGGCCCATAGAGCCTTCACTTTCTAAGACGTAAGCAAAGAGGAGGAGTCACGCCGGAAATAACAGCGACGCGATTATAGCACTGCGAAGCCTCTTTCCATAGATCAATATTTTTGCGGACATCTTCAAATTCGTCAATAGAATGATTGGTAGATTAGCTTTAGGGATTAATATTAACTGAATATGAGTAATGATATTTCTGTTATATTTTCCAAAAGTGAATCAATATTAACTGTATATTTGAATTAAACAAGACGTAAATAATATAATACTGTCCGGAAAAAAGTAGATCATCTTCATTGATATGTTAAGCAGAGTTGATATTAAAAATAGTAAAGTAAAACAATATTATAATTTTTATCATTCATTCATTCATAGGGCAGATCTTTCACTGCAAACCCAGCTTCCTCCAATCTTTTCTATTTCCTGCCTTCCTCTTCGTCTCCTCATATGATCCACATATCTTAATGTCGTCTATCATCTGATATCTTCTTCTAACTCTTCTCTCGTTCATCATTCCTTCCAGTGCATCCTTCAGTAGGCAGTTTCATTAGCCACTGACCCAACCAATTCCTTTTCCTCTTCCTGATCAGTTTCAGCATCATTCTATCTTCACCCACTCTTTCCAATACAGCTTCATTTCTTATTATGTCTGTCCTTTTCACACGTTCCATTCTTCTCCATATCCACATTTTAAATGTTTCTATTCGCTTCTCTTCACTTCGTCGTAATATCGTAATGAATAATGCAATGTTTTCCACATATTAAGGACAGTATGTCTGCTCCTTATTCTATACATCGCTGCTCTACTTGACATATGCACGAACAACCTTTGCACCGCTGTCCCTTCTTCGATGCGATCTTGTAGGGGAAGAAGTTAACCCGCGCGCAGAGCAATCTGCCCGCCACGTGCTTCAGCCCGTATGGGTTGGAATATGCACCTATGGGTTAACGCAGCGTTTCTCAAACTATAGTCCGCGGACCGCCTGTGGTCCTCGACTTCTGCCCTAGTGGTCCTTAAAAAAAAACAGAAGAAGAAATAAAATTCAAACGAATTGCATATCACACTACAGCTGAAAATCTCAGAGTTTGGAAATGACACATCACAATCGCCTTTCACTTTTTCTCCCAGTACTGATATTTTATGAAATAATTTCTTACCCTACCCGTCTACCCACTCTACTCTCAGCAACAAACGAGGGATTTAAAGCACTATGAACTATGAACGTGGTATTTGTCGCCATCTTTTCCCTGCACATCTGGTGCCGAGCCTCTAACCCAGCCAGGGACCACTCGAATTCATAACAGAGGACCAAAGTACCGAACCTTTTCATGTATTGATGACTTTCTTGATAGTTTTGCCGACACTCAGTCTGACATTGAAATGGACACGTACAATACGTCGCACACCAATAAAATAGAACGTGCCAAATTGCATCTTTACTTATTGAAAATCGGGCATGTTTCTGCATTAATTTTTCTATTTCTTTTTCCAGATGACGATATAAGAAATTTTAGACAACGCACCGACGTTTTGGTTCACTCTCATTGCCACACCAAGTAAATCCAAGTTCCAAATAACTCTTGTCATATTTATGAAAGTATTTTTTCTTTGAATAGCTATCACTAGGACTAGACATTTCTGTAATAGCACTATAATCACTGATATTAATATATTTCTTCACACACAGCTTCTAAACTATTATCACTGCCTAAATGAAGCATATCATCATGTTCCTTTCTTTTGAAAGATCCGGATCGAAGTCAGTTTCCATTATTTATAATGGACACTATTTAACAGAAACATGGACAACTACTGCTTGTACCACATAAGAAGGATTTCAAACAACTTGCTGCTAGCAGTCAATCGATGAATCAACAATGCACAGAATTTGTTATAAGTTACTTGTGATTGGCTACAAAAATATAATTAGGAAAGTATTATAATTAATTAATTCTGTTTTAAAATATTGGTATTAAAATATGCTGCAAAAATGATGAATTTGCTTTCGAAGGAAACTAGATTAAGGTGGTCCGCGGAACTGTTCTGACTTAAAAAAGTAGTCTTCACTTCAAAAAAGTTTGAGAAACGCTGGGTTAACGGATAATAATGTAGGGAAACATATACTGACTCCTGTGTAATATCACTACGGTTTCTCTCCATTTTAAGAAAATACAACATTCTTCTTCGGAAACTTCCCAAAAGCTATTATATTTACATGATTCTTCTTGTAAGAATTTCATAGAAAATTTTAAGGTGGTCTTTAATTACATCAAATTCCAATTCTACATACTTACAATAGCTCTCGAACAGTTTTAGCGTAATGGTTTTTAACTCGGGTCCTCAAGCTATTTTTCTGTTCTGAATATGTAACAAAAATACATTATACGTAATCACCTTTACTTCATAATTATGTTGCTTTCCTCAGTAGCCTTTTGACTCACCCACTAAATACAAGCTTTTTAATTTGTTTTCCCAGTAATTTATTTTACACACGTTCAACACACATTATACAAGAATTAAGGTGCCCACTTGCATATTATTGTTTTCCGTTTTTCATTTGCCTCTTGTCTACAAACGATAGAACCTTACTAATTTAGTAGATAAAAAATATCTTTACGTACAGTTTCAGGATAAAATTCCAGTGCTTAATAATTATTTTATATTTTATACAATAGACAAGTTTCTATGGATATAATAAAACTAATTCAAAGTATTTCCTTGGACAATACAGTAAAGAGTAAAAATGGAATACCTATCATCATCATCATTGGCATTACGGCCCTTATAGTTTAGCCTTAGCCTCCCTCAGAACATCCGACCAATCACTCCTGTCTAATGCTCGTGTTCTCCATCTTCTAATTCCAGCTTTTGTTAGGTCAGCCTGAACGTCATCCAGCCATCTCAATTTAGGTCGTCCGACTTTCCTTCTTCCTACTGATAATGCATCTAATAGAGCTTTGGGTGTGCGATTGTTCTCCATCCTGGCTACGTGTCCCAGCCACTCTAACCTTTTGAGTTTTATGTCAACAACAATGTTGTTATATTTATATAATTCATATAACTCAGCATTTGTTTTAATTCGCCAAAACCCTTGCTCATAAGTAGGCCCAAAGATTTTCCGTAATACTTTCCTTTCCCAGGCATTTAAGATCTTTATTGCCCTTTCAGATAGAGTCCAGGTTTCACTTCCCTATACTACTATTGGTTTAATAATAGTTTTATATATTCTTATTTTAGCTTTTCTTGAGATACACCTAGACTTCATAGTTTTATTCAATGCTCAAAGACCTCGATTCCCAGCTGCAGTCTTCTCTTTTATATCAGTCATAACATCATTATTGTCTTTCACTATGGAACCCAGATACTTAAAACAGGAAACTCTATCAAAATCAGTATCATTTAATTTAATCTTATTAGTATTGTCATTATTCATATTATACATGTATTTAGTTTTATCATTGTTAATTTCCAGACCGGCTTTGATTGCTTCAGCTTCTATTTGTTTGAGTATTTCATCCATTGTACTTACATTGCGTGATAAGATAACAATATCGTCTGCATATGCCATATATTGTGCCGTTCTATTGATGATTGTACCTCCTGGGTTTATGGTTTGGAATACCTATAGCGAAAGGAAATAAACAAGTCGACCCGAGCATTCTGTTGTTTAATTTACTAATGGATTAGCCATACCCGTGCGCTTCGCTGCACTTCTTAGAATTAAATATTAACAAATATAAATACAGTTTTGTAATTACTTAGTGAATAATAGCTTTTTGTATGTTGTAAGTCGTTTGCTCCTGAATCATTTTGAAAGTTGTATTTAAAACTATGAATTTAACTTATTATCTTGCAATACTTCCTGGAGTTGTTCAGTCAACTCTACTTTTAAGATTGATACTATACCGGTCGGGACACGTTATCTGATTGAGGTTTTTCCGGGGTTTTCCCTCAACCCAATATGAGCAAATGCTGCATAACTATCGGTGCTGGAACCCGGACTCATTTCACCGGCTCTATCACTTAAAATGATAAGCCTATGCTTGAACTTTAAATGATGGTGTAGAATTGACTTTATGTATTTCTTTTGCACCAAACGATGCCACTTGAAATAAGATGTTAGGCCTATATTATATTATATTATATTATATTATATTATATTATATTATATTATATTATATTATATTATATTATATTATATTATATTATATTATATTATATTATATTATATTATATTATATATTATTTAAAAAGTGTCTTGATAACGAATGTACTCCGATTAGTAAGTTTTTAATTTGTTGTAAGGGCTCTTGAATCTCAGGAGAAACAATTTTTACAACAGCACAACATAATCTGTTTGGGTCATTATTCCATATTTTTGTATTGCATTTATTGCATAGTTTGTTCATTTTATCTATTTTAACACAATTCAGTAGAGCATAGTTAAAATAATGGAATGCTAAGCTAACGTACTATTATTGCATACTAAATCAATACTCTCGTTGTTCGTTAATTCTCTGAGATGAAAATGAATGTGGTACGTAAATATTATTTTAAGAAATACAGGAAACGAATGTACAGAATAGCCTATCAAGTTTTCTGTGCATAAGAATCTATTTTAATCTTACCTGTCCTCGATTCACTCAGAAGTTACTGTAATAATATTATAGCATTATGTCCATCTAGAGAAACTAGACTTTCTAATGGTGAAATAATTATACAAATCGGTTAATTAGCTTCTGAGATTACTTCATACAAACACAGAAACGTTCTCTGTATGTTAATATTGATAAACATATTTTATATATCCCCATCATGGAATTATATTCGTATAAAATAGTGTTAAATGAATAGCTTCCGTTTTTTTGTCCAAGGCCTCTTATAAACGAAGTCATTTGTTTTTATTTCATTACAGCCCATTAGGTGGCTATAATAAAACCCATAGTTATTTTAAAACTCATTTATCTCATTACCTATCAGTACTATCAACATTTTACATTGAATAAAACTTATCGGAAATCACTTTTAAAGAAACTTTTGTTATGTAACATTTTTCATGAAAATCAATAATAAGGGAGATATTTCGATTTATTTAATTCAGGCTCCCTTATAACCCCCCTTTTAAATAACATATTTTAAATGCCATATAGCCTAAATCTAAGTTAGATCGAACTTAATTTATATTCCATTTTTCATATAAATCTGTTCAGCTATTATCGCGTGAAAAGGTAACAAACAGACAGACATACAGACAGCCATACAAAAATGTAAAAAAAAGCTATTTTTGGTTTCAGGATTATTACTTATAAATGTTGATGCCAAATTATTTTTGGAAAAGCGAAAGTTACCAGAAAAATTTCGGTTACAGATTTATTATTAGTATAGATTAAATAATCAAAAAATCAAAACCAAAAGAGCTACCCTATGGGCAACATTTCATTCCATTTAGTGTTCTACCTAAAGGCAGGTCTTTCACTGTAAACCCAGTTTTCTCCAATCTTTCTTATTTTCTGCCTTTCTCTTTGTTTCTCATATGATAAATTATCTTAATGTCGTCTATGATCTAATATCTTCTGCCACGAACTCTTCTCCCGTTCACCATTCCTTCCAGTGCATCCTTCAGTAGGCAGTTTCTTCTCAGCCAGTGACCCAACCGATTCCTTTTCCTCTTCCTGATCAGTTTCAGCATCATTCTTCCTTCACCCACTCTTCCCAACACAGATTCATTTTTTATTCTGTCCACTTCACATGCTCCATTCTTCTCTATATCCACATTTCAAATGCTTCTATTCGCTTCTCTTCACTTTGTCGTAATGTCCATGTTTATGGGAAACAAAGAAATAAACATATAGGGTGATTCATAAGGGTTTTGTGAAATGGTAGGTTAAAGGTATGACTACTTGGAACACAAAATAGTAATAATAATAATAATAATAATAATAATAATAATAATAATAATAATAATAAAAGGATGAAATCGAGTTTATTCAATATTTAAATGAGCTATTTGCATTTGTCTTTGGGAGATTCGACTATCGAAAGAAGACTTTTGTTTGCAACTTAAAATTAAAATATTTGGTAATAAATATTAAGAGCTATGAAAATTTAAAAGAGGAAGTATTTGACCAAACAAATGGGGACACGTTGTCTGAGGGAAACAATTATTTCAATAAATAAAACATTTAAGGGTTGATGCAAAGACAAATATATCAGTTGTTAGCCCAATAAAATAATTTTATACACCACAACATGCCAGACGCAAGTGAAACAAGACGTGAGATTAAAATTTTGAGAGGAATTGCAAATGAAACATTGAGAGATCAAGTCAGAAGTGCAAAAGTTAGACAGGATTTGAAAATAGACAAATATCACATTGAACTCAAAAACAGAAAACAAAAAGAAAAGTGGAGTCATCGTGTCAGTCATAGCCCGAAATGAAAAAATAATACAGAATTTTAAACTGGACCACATTCAAAGTAGGAAAGAAAAGCGGGATGATTATGTCAGACGTATGGTTAATGGAAGAATCGTAAAAATAGTAAGTCGGAAGTGGAAAATATCACAACATTTTCTAATCATTGAATTCAAAATAAAAAAAGAGTGGAATGATCATATGAGACGTAAAGGAAATAAAAAATAGTAAAAATAGCAAATTAGTCATTTCCACATATGCATGTGTATTAATATTTAATAATAATTAATTTGTTTAGGTACCATTGTGAGCCAGTGATTCCCAAAATTCGGGTCGCTGCCCACTTCTGACCCGCCAAAGGTTTAGTTGTGGCCCATACAGCAAACATGAGTGAACAGAGAATGCCAGATGATACGGATACTCGAAATAACATTGTTTCCCAAAATATGAAGTCAGATTGAAATCTTAATTTCTGCATTATCGGCAGAAGTGAGTTGGCAGACATTTTAATGCCCTCACAGATAAATTATTATTATTATTATTATTATTATTATTATTATTATTATTATTATTGCCAATATTTGCATCTCATCTTAATGGTGTGAATGAAGCTTCTCTGATATGAGCGATATAAAAGCATGTTATAGAAATGGATTGTCAGTCACCTTCTATATGCTTTGAGATTATCTACCCCTTACATAAAATCTATCCTCTGATTGAGGTTCTGGCTGATATGTACATCTATTATCAGGCAATACATCTCACTTGACGATATGTGTCAGAGGAAAAAAATTGTTTGAAGTCTCACTAGTGTAATATGTAGCTAGTTGGCGATGTATGCAATGGAGGGGTAAAGGAACTGACCACCTTACTCTATTATCTTCTAGCCTAGTTGTCTCATAAGTTATTGGTTTATTATGAATCAAAGGTTACTGTTAATAAATAAGAGGCATCATGAATCATGAAAAACATTTTCAACACTGCGAGTAACTCAAAATAGAAGCAATTTTCTCTCAAGCATTTAAGTATTAAATGACTATTTCTGCCCACTGGCCCGTTTCTGACAACAAAAATTCTATGTGGCCCTTTAAAGAAATTAATTAGGGATCGCTGTTGTAAGCCGTTGCTTATCTTTTCACAAAATTGTTAGAATTCAAGGACTTTAAGCTTTAAGTATAGTATGTGTTCGACTGTAAAGCTAAGAATATTTTATAATTATTATAGGACTTCTAGGAATGTAGTAATGAAAATTTAATCATCTGTAAGCATAATGAAACTACTAACCTCTAAGTGCAGTGGGGTTCATACAGCTGTGTATTTTCCATTTCTCTCCTTGACCCTTTCTGGCCTGAATTTGTTTTTGTGGAGACACCAGTGAGAAACAGAAAAAAACAAAGCAATCCCCTTCCTAATAACAGCTGGTCAAGGAACTGTCGGGTGCTGCATTCTGTCGATAAAGAACAAAATTACTTCTGAAGATATCAAATGGAATCATGACGCAAATCATGAGAGTCAGAGATTACAGAAATGTTAGTGATTCCAAATGGACTCGTTCGAGCGGAAAGGGTTAAAATGCTATGCACTTCGGGATACTTTTTTACCTTAAAATCTATGATGTCATGCTAAACGTCACTAGTTAATACACCTAACAAATTTAATATTATCGTCGTTCTTATCTTTTTTTTTTCTTCCTCTTCATCAGAGGTTGGGTTCTTTAATTAGTTCCATCGTCAATCTTGTCAGAATTATGAACTAATAATAGACATTCACAAGTACCAAAACTCAACAGTACTTGCTGAATAAGGTACGTCAGTCACTTTAGACAACTCAAAATAAATACCGGGTGTTGCAAAACTAAACCGAAAAATCATATGCACTGTGTAATTTATATAATTTTGTACCCTAAACGAGTGTTCTTATTCCTTACGTTGCATTGGGTTAAAAATATTCGACTTTGCATTTTGAGCTTAGGTAGACAGGGAAGCGCATTCTCTTTATGTCAGATTGACATATTTTTTTTAGTTTGTTATTGAATGTCGCTGTTTCAGCTTCTAATTTATTTTAGCTTTATGAAATTTGTGATAGCGAGACTGTATTTGACGAGATGAGGCCGAAGATTGGTCATGATTTACCTTACATTCGCCTGACAGTTGGGTAAAACCTCGCAAAACCCACACAGGTAATAAGAACCAGCTGCATCTTTAGCTCACATTTAATTGCTTGGACACAAGATATTGAATGAAATTTCACACTTGTGTTTATGTTTCGTGAGGAAAAGGGAAGGCCAAGAACAGAGGATGGGCATGTGCTTAATCATAGTGGAGTGTGTGCATGTTTCTTGGGAATATCTCAAAGAACATTTAAAATGCTATTTTCATATTTGTTTACGCCTCACCAACACCATCTGCTATGTTTTGCGGTTTAGTTTGCAACACCCTGTACAATAGAAGAGTTAATCCTAAGCGTCCAGACTTTTTATTTTTATTAATATTAGAGGAGAAAAATTCGCTCCGGCGCCGGGGATCGAACCCGGGTCCTTGGTTCTACGTACCAAGCGCTCTAACCATTGAGCTACTCCAAAGCTCAATCCACAGTACCGGATCGAATCCCTCTCCTTCAGTGTTTTTCCTTTTGTGGCCTGATTCCACGTTCGACATGTATGTTGACATTTATATTGTCAACTGTCATTATACAAGCAGCGCACTCAATTGAGTGACATGGTGCCGTGGACTGAGCTTCGGCGTAGCTCAATGGTTGGAGCACTTGGTACGTAGAACCAAGGACTCGGGTTCGATCCCCGGCGCCATAGCAAATTTTTCTCCTCTAATATTAATTGTTGCTATAACAGACATATTCTGTAGAACGAAAAATTAATCTTTATATAGATTTTTATTTCTAGTTTTTATTTTCAATACAAAAATTGTGCCTTTTATTATTTTGCATATAGAAATAATAATAATAATAATAATAATAATAATAATAATAATAATAATAATAATAATAATAATAATAAAGGTAAAGGTATCCCCATAACATGCCATGAAGGTACTTGGGGGGCAATGGAGGTAGAATCCCATGCTTTCCATGACCTCGGCACTAGAATGAGGTGGTGTGGTCTGCACCACGCTCTGACCGCCTTTTACCCCCGGGAAAGACCCGGTACTCAATTTTATAGGAGGCTGAGTGAACCGTTCTGAAAGTTTGGCAACGAGAAAAAATCCTGTCACCACCTGGGATCGAACCCCGGACCTTCCAGTCCATAGCCAGCTGCTCTACCAACTGAGCTAATCGGCCAATAATAATAATAATAATAATAATAATAATAATAATAATAATAATAATAATAACAACAACACAACACTAACAATAACAATAGTAATGCACAAAAAATACCGTTGTGAAGACTATAGTCGTCAATGTTTAATTCCATCTGAGGCTTATTGTGATTCTTGTAACTAATAAAAATTTCTCCTGAACTGGTTACCAGCCAAACGTAAAGTGTGCTAGTGGTGCCACCTTATAGGCTACTGGTCAAGTTTTTATTTATATGGCATTTCCTCCATAGAAAACAGCAAAAATACAATCATTTAAGTGGTGTCATTAAAATACATTTTGGTAAACAAATGTCAGTGACTACAAAATTGAGTTTCATAGTATAGTATCGAAACCTTTCTTTTTATATGGCTGTGAGAGTTGGCTCTTAAGTAAGAAAGATAAAAGTAAGTTAGAAGTTGCTCGTATGAGATTCTTTATTGGATTTAACAAGATTAGATAGACAGAGGAAACATAAGTATCATAGAGAAATTAGATGTTAGCAACATTGTTGATGACATTTGCAATTATCAGTTACATTGGAGAGAGCACATCAAGTGAATGGATTCTGATCGACTCCCTTTCTTGGCTTTTCTGTATCGATCCTGAGGCAGGCGAGATTTGGGGGGACCAAGGAGAGGATAACGAGATCAGAAACATATTTGTGATTTAGGCCTGTAAGAAGCAGGACAAAAGGCTTATTAATCTGGTTCATGACGATGAGGGTAATACACGAAAGTATTTTATAGAAAATGAAGCAATAAATTTACTTCCTTACTGAAGAGGACAAGCTTCACTTGACGTCCCGCATGTAGTACCCGCAGCTTAGAGCGTAACATGGCTTGAATAAAGAGGGAACTCATTACGCTGTCTGGAGACAGAGAATCAAACTGTCATTTGACTCGTAGTAAAATAAGCTGTTTCCTGTGTATTAGCATTATCAGTTCCCAAGGCTGTGCTTGCAGTCATTTATGGGCCCATTTATGAATGACATATGTTATGTTCTAGTTATACAGAGCCCGGCAGTTGGTTCTGATTAGTTTGGTAGAGCCGTAAAATGAAATGAGAGTAGCGAAAATGAAATGTTGTCAAGGTAACATGAACTTCCAAACATGCAATTTTGTTAATCATGGATGCTTGGCCAGTTAACGTACGCATTTTTGTGGTATCAGTATATATTGAAAGTAAATTCGTGTTCAAACACAACGTCAATTTCGCCGTGAGTTCAATATTCAGAGACACGATAGGATTCAGGGATGTACTGGAGGTGAAGCGGAGCTCCGGCACTGATTTGGAATTTTAAAATCAGTTTTGACATCCACAATACTTTCCCAGCTAACAATATCTTCGTTAATGTCAGAATATTTAGTGATTATATTTTCTGTGCTTCATATAGAAAATCGAAACAAGTTCGGAAGTAGAGGGTCGTGAGACCACTAGGAGTGTAGACGGGGGGTGTGGTGAGAAATGGTAGAAGAATCAGTAACAGGATAACCACCAAACTAAACTTTAGTGCGCCTGCGCGAAATGATCACATTCCTAATTCACTTTCGTTTCGTATCGTATCTCGTTACTTTTCGCGTCTTTGTATATTACAGGAGATTGTCTATGGTGTTACTTACCGAAATGTGTTGTGTTTGTTTCGCAGTTATTTTACGAAATGAATTTTAAACAGTTAATTTACTGCCTATAACGTGACTAAAAGACTGCTTGAAACTTTTTTTTATCTATTGCCCTTCAGTAAATATGGAACAAAATAAATATAGACAAAAGAACATTAACTTCTTTCTTTTCTCGTGCCATTGCTGTTACTAGTGGAGTTACAAAAGCTTTCTCTCCTGATATTGTTGATATCTCAGGCCCATCGCTTCTATTTGATGAACCTTGTAATTCAACCAGAGATACTGTTATAAAACATACAGTTCCAGTATGACTGCGAAGAATATTCAACGACATAATGTTCAAAATAGTAAAAGCCAAACATTCGGCCTGCAAAGTGAGTGGCCGAATGTATGGAATGAAGAAAATATGTGGTCAAGAAAAAAAAAGCTTATCCTTGGATTGATTTTAAGCAATGTAAGCTAGGCTGTAAAGTGTGTTATGAAGTAACTACATTAGGTACATTAAAAAAGAGTGTATTTCTGTATCTAATGAATGGCGCTCATAATCAATAAATTACTACGGATCGAACAGTTCAGATCAGATCAGCTTAAGTCACTACGGAAAAAAATCGTTGAATACAAGAAATCCAATGCTCATAATATAGCACAAAAATTATTGATATGTCTGAAAAGCAATCAATTGAAAATGTTGGCGAATAAACGAGTGCAGTCCATTATGAAGCAACAAAAGCGAAATTTATATCAGCTTACTACATTGCGCAGAATGATCACCCTTACAGTCACCATTTCGGTTTACTTGAGCTTCAGAAGCTAAATGGAGTAGGTATTGATTGGTGTTACCTTACATTCTCCTTACAGTCTTACTTTATGGTATTTCTTTCGTTGTCTTATTTTTTTTCCAAACCTTCCCCCTTCCCCAAAGATTAAAAATCATAAAGAGCTCCGGCACTATAAAGTTTGGGACTACAACCCTGGTAGGATTCCTTCGAGGAACACAATAGTGAGTTGGTTTAACATGTTTAATGCCAGAGGCACTTTACAACCTTCTTTTCATGGTAGTGAGCGTTATGTTTGTACTCCAGAAAATATCCAAAGAGTGAGACTGGCTGTGCAACGAAGTCCGTCAAGATCTGTAGTGTGACATGCTGCGGCCTTGCGCATAACTTACAGGACAGTTCGCCGGATATTGCATAAGGTTCTAAAATTTCATCCCTACAACATTCAAGTTGCTCAGAGCGTATTCCGAATCTCACCGGTGAGCAATCCGATGGCATCACGGTGTTGAATTCCACCGATAACGTCATTGATGCTCCACCGGTGTCGCACCGGTGCCATCAACTTGCAGAGGTGGTGGTAGTCTCCATCAGCCGCCATCAGTGAATCTGATTGGTTTGGTTCTTGTATATGGCGGGAATTAGCAGACGAATAACACCGTGCACTGTTGTGTCATGGCGGTGTGTTCTGCTTTAGTTCTGCTGTATTGTTTGTAATGAGCACAACGTAAAAACAATATGTTAATGGCTTATGAGCGAACATGTCAACGGACCAGTTATTACTACCGGTTCAAGAAATAAATTGTTTATGCTATCTTTTCTTTGAACGAGATGGGAGTACGAAAATTTCGGAAAATTTTGCTAGCGTAGCACAGACAACAACTTGTGCAGTCACCATGACAGCCATCGATCCTTCCAGCAGTTTTGTTCCTTATTTCGCTGCAACATGACGTCATTGATGCCACCGGACCGGTGAGATTCGGAATACGCTGTCAGCAGTTGAAACCACAAGATAGGGCCTCTCGAATTCAATTTGCAATGGAATTTGGTGCCATTCTTCAAGAAAATGATAATGTCTTGAATAATTTGTTTATGTCAGACGAGGCACATTTTCATTTAAATGGCTTCGTCAACAAGCCAAATTTCCGATACTGAGTCACACAAATCCTATGACACTGCATGAACGGTCATTACATTGTGAAAAGGTGACCGTATGGCGTGCTGTTTCTTCTGCAGTCATAATTGATCCCTATTTTTTCGAAGCTGGAAATGAGAGAGCTGTTACGGTGAATGGTGAACAGTATCGACAGATGTTACAGACATTTAGAGGCGCACTGAACAAGGATGACAAGATGGGGCTACGGCTCATACTGCCAGAGACACACTGCGATTGTTGAGAAATTTTTTCCCAGGACGCATAATTTCTCGGTTTGGAGATATCAATTGGCCGGCTCGATCTCCAGATCTAATAGCTTCTGACTTCTTTTTGTGGGGACACCTCAAAGCAAGAGTGTTTCAAACAGACCACACTCTATCCAGGATCTGAAGACCAGGATACAGGCTGAAGTGCAAGAAATCGACGAAATACCAGGTTTATTGCAAAGTGTCATGAACAATTTTCGTGTAAGATTACAACAGGTCATAAGATATGATACCGAGGGGATCATTTGAAATGTGTAATTTAAAAAAAAATGAAGGCATTCCAATAAATGCATTATTCAAGCTACATACAGTTTTATTTTTTAATTTTTAAACCTAATAGCCCCTTTACAACAGCAGTTTGAAACTCGTCAGAACCAAATGCCGGACCCTGTATTATGAAAGAAATCAAGATTGGGACAATTTAAATATAAGCCTAAACATAGGTCATTATTTAATCAGATGAAACTCTCCCTGATCGTGAGCACATACCCTTTGAATTAATTTTGTCACGTTATTTTTACAAGTATTAATCAGTGAGACATATTAAAATGGGTAGGCCGAAACTCATGCAATCTCTGTCTCGTCTCATCATCTCTCCATTACAGTGGTATTACCTCATCGAGTCTAAATTGCCATACCGTGAAAGAGATTGTGAAATATATATTCAAAATTGGCACAGTTTCATATTTGAATCGCTCCTTTCAAAAAGGGCCATAGTCCAAAAATGGTAAATTTGGGAAAAGCTGAGAAAATTGTTTTCTGTTCCTCGTATTCAATAAACGACTTTATTAGTATTGTGATGCCATAGATGTGATAATAATGTATCCATATATCATAGAAATGACAATAAAAATTGTTTTTTGTTTATGTTATAAGTTCCCAAAATCCTGGACTTAAGCCCATTTGGAAACAAAATGTATTTTTTTTTTCTGAATATGTTTACAACTCGATACATAACCACAATAAAATCTTATATATATATATATATATATATATATATATATATATATATATATATATATATATATACAGAGTGAAATGTAAATAATGTCATTAATTTCAGAGGGTTTATTCTTGGAGATATTTCAAACAAAACTTTTAATACAATTTTGCTAGTTTTGCTTTCTTTTCGAGATAAAAATTGTTTTCTATGAAGTATTGCATTGCGTGTTTTGGGAAAGCCATTGATTTAATTCCCCATATGCTCATTCAGTTTAAGAGAGAAATGTATTATGACAATAAATGATAGAAAAAATTTTATTTTTGTCCTTTAAATATGCAAAAATTTGATCCGAACAAATGTAACACTGTAAAATTCCTTTGCAAAACGAAAATTTACATTAGTTCGGCTCTTGCTTGAAAACTGTCTCAATCCTGGTAAAGTTTCTATTCTTCTTGTAATTTACAGTAGGCCAATTCACTTTCCTCTTTCTTGAAGCATTATCTTCATCCATTTTTATTTACAAAATGAACCAGGAATGCCTTCAACAACATACAACAGTCAAAGTACTACCAAGAGAACATTACAATACAAATCATTAGATATATTTCGATTATAATTATCAATGCAATCTCATACATAAACCATAGTTGGGAACAGTTTTTTTCCAAACGATTCACTGTCCAGGACTGACGTTCATTTGTAAAGTAACGTCATTCCTACATCTACAGTTCACACTTACGTATCAACTGGACTGGTGCTCTTTTGTTGTAAAATGATGCGTCGACCTCTAAACTGCCAATTCCAACGGAAAACTCGTTTTGCCAAAAAATGGACTGAAGCCCTTTTGGAAAGGAGCGATTCAATTTCTTTCTTTGCTTAACCTTTCATTTGTCCCACCCACTCTGGGTGTAGGGAAGAGAGATTAATTTGATCTTACACTAGACATCCCTCATGCGGGCCTCCCTGGTCATGGGATCAGCATGACGCGGGACCACCGCTAAGACACCACAGGACAGCCACAAGACAACGGACGAACATTCAGGCTCATGGACGAAGGATGAATTTCTTGCCCAGGCCGAAATCGAACATCGGACCGCTTGGTTGGGAAGCGTCAATTGCTATCCACATCGTCACCGTGGTGGACACGTTTCAAACTACCTTAATGAATTTCTGATGAAATATTATACATATAGAAACATTTCCAAGGTCTGAAATCAATTCCTACGTTTATTGCATAAGCTAGTTACGAAGTATAATTAATGATAATTAGGTCCGTGAATATGTAAATGTATAGGCAAGCAGGTGCATTACGTAGTAGGGTTCATTAACACTTCGGAATATTCTGATTCATTACAACTTATCTTGCAAGAAACAATTATAATTCTTATTTGTAGCTTGTTATTTAACGACAGTCTATCAACTAATTACTGTGTTATTTAGTGTCGGTCGAATTTGTAATAAGAGTTAAGTCAGAAGATTCACCTGGGAATAGACTACTTGGCATTCGTCTTACAGTTGGGAATACCTCAGAAAAAAAACCAAACAGACAACGAGTACAAGCGGGAATTGAATCCTTGCTCGAACGCAGCACTGAATCGCGCTAGCATCTGACTTAAGCCAGTGGCTTAAATAATTCATAGGTATCTTACAATGAGAACAATAAAATATAGCGTACCTTCAAAATATCTGTTTATAATTTACACAAATATAATAATAATAATAATAATAATGATAATAATAATAACTTACAAATAGCTTTTAAGGAACTGGAGGTTCATTGCCGCCCTCAAATAAGCCCGCCATCGGTCCCTATCCTGAGCAAGATTAATTCAGTCTCTACCATCGTATCCCACCTCCCTCAAATCCATTTTAAATTATCCTCCCATCTACGTGTCGGCCTCCCCGAAGGTCTTTTTCCCTCGAGCCTCCCAACTAACACTCTATATGCTATATGTGCTACATGCCCTGCCCATCTCAAATGTCTGAATTTAATATTCCTAATTATGTCAGATGAAGAATACAATGCGTGTAGTTCTACGTTGTGAAACTTTCTCCATTCTCCTGTAACTTAATCCCTCTTAGCCCCAAATATTTTCCTAAGCATCATATTTTCGAACACCCTTAACCTCTGTTCCTCTCTCAAAGTAAGAGTCCAAGTTTCACAACCATATAGAATAACCGGTAGTATAACTGTTTTATAAATTCTAACTTTCAGGTTTTTTTGAGAGCAAACTGGATGAGAAAAGCTTCTCAACCGAATGATAACAGGCATTTCTCATATTTATTCTGCATTTATTTTTCTCCCGGGTGTCGTTTTTTTTTTTTTTTTTTTTTTTTTTTTTTGTTACTGTTACTCCAAGATATTTAGATTTTTTCACCTCTTCAAAGAGTAAATTTCCAATTTTTATAGTTTCATTTCGTACTGTATTCTGGTCACGAGACATAATCATATAGATTACCTTGTTTTTTTTTCGGAATTTACTTCCAAATCTATCTCTTTACTTGCTTCAAATAAAATTCCCGTGTTTTCCCCAATCGTTTGTGGATTTTCTCAGTCCTAACATATTCAGTCATCCCCATAAACAAGCAGCTGATGTAATCCGTTCAATTTCACACCCTCTCTGTTATCATGGACTTTTCTAATGGCATATTCTAGAGCAAAGTTAAAAAGTAAAGATGATAGTGTATCTTCTTGCTTTAGCCCGCAGTGAATTGAAAAGTATCAGACAGAAACTGGTCTGTACGGACTCTGCTGTACATTTTACTGAAACACATTTTAATTAATCTAACTAGTAATAATAACAATAATAATAATAATAATAATAATAATAGTGGTAGTAGTAGTAGTGATAGTAGTTCTAATAATATGGTAAATTAATAATAAAGAAAAGGTAATGAAGGAAAAGAAAGGAAGGAAGGAAGGAAGGTAGATGTGTAATTGTCAAACAGGAACCCATAAAGCAGATTGTCTGCTGTCTCTTAATTGAACCTTCTTGACATCACAGACGTTAAGAAGCATAACGGAAGTCTATAATTGAACTTCTCAACCCTACTAAACAGTTTAGGTCTGCTATTCAGTGAACATGAGAAAACAAAACAAAGCTGGGCGCTTGGAGATCAGTGCTATAATAGAAGTATCTTGTAGCCAACACTTCATTAGGAAAGAAGAAAATGCACTTTATCAGAAAGAAGAAGACATTTTTATTTGAAACACTTAAAATGTTTACAGTCATTCATCGTAATGTGTAGAGACTCGTAAAGCACGTACTCATAATTTGTTTTATTTTAAGTTTGTGCTGCCATTTATGTTTTTTTTTTTTTTTTCATTTAATTCCAATCTTTAATTAAATCTAAAGTATCTTAATTCGTTTTACTTATGTAAAAATCAGGGGTAGACAAATTCCGGGCAGCATGTAGCTATGGCGATTAAATATTTTTATGTGGTGCCTGAATTATTGTTAATTGAGTTCAAATTTTGTTTAAGAATTCGATGTCTTTTATGTCACTACGACTAATACATAATGTTAACAAAAGCTGTTGTTTGAATATATTCGAATATGCTTCTTAGATTAACATTATGACAACTTTTGTTGCGCAACTCAAGATATTGTCACTACACAACTTCAGCGGAGAGCATAGAGCGTCTCTGAGAGCGTGTGTTTGTTTGCATAGGTATTTAATATCGTTTAATATGTTTCAGTAAATTTATCATCTTAGCTCGAATTGTTTTCTATTTGCATGTTTGGGCAAAATGTTGTGGCTCCCGGAAATAAAGGGGCTGGCTGCTGAAAATGTTTAGTTTTGTCTAACCGTAGTGAACAATATATTTTATTGCATGTAGGCCTAAGCTGTCTTTAAATAAATATTTCGTTATTACTGTTATTAAATCCAAGTGGTATTTTGTACATGAGTACTATTCTTGTTCGCCGACTTATAGACACAGGTATTACTCGACCAGGGCCACTGGAGTCCTGCAACCCGGAGCCGTGGTGCTACTGCTCCTACGTTCGTAATACCGCATCGTGATAGTTCACATTAAGCCCGCGGCTCCACTCGCCTTGGTCGAGTAATACACGAATAGAAGTAAACATACAGTACCGGAGCGTGCGGAGAGAGACTGCAGTCAACTGCTGATTCGTAACTTGCTCTACGTATAAAGCTAGTATGCTCGACGTACACCTAACTTGTATTCAAAGTAACCAAACGCTTGACTTTAGTAATAATATACATTAAACACAGACAAGCATTTATACTGTAAGAGGGATCTGAACTCATTTCCACAGCTTCCACACAGTGTTGGATCTGCTCATTGGCTGTTGGTTACCCTACGCTCACGTAAAAATATCTGCATTAAATTTATTTAATTTTTACGTACTGTATAATACGTCTTTGCCCGCTCCTGCTATGGGACACCTCTTCGGCGGATCGGGTGTTAGGAAAAAGGATTAAATTTGAAATGTTTGTAGCTCGATGTATAATAGTCGGAGGGGGACGGCAATAAAATATCACTCGGTAGGGAGAGGACGTACGCGTGCCATAATGGGTGACTTCTCGGGATCATGCGCGTGAGATGAGAGAGGATTGCGATCGAAAGTGAGGTAAAAATTAAAAAATTCCTCTCTCTTTCATTTTCTTTCTCTCACCTTTTAATGCACAGACTTATAACTCCCGGAGGTTTTGCCTAGCCTTCGAACACCTTATCTGTTACACGAGCAAGTTTACTCGAATCCACTTGCACTGCGAAAGGACTAAATGACTTTCAATGTGCAAACATATCTTTCGACGTTTCTCTTCCGACCCTGCAATCAGCTCTTTATGTGCTCCTCCACCCATCCCCGTATTTGTAGCTAATAGGTTACGTCCGTTTTCGGTTTTCCACTTCAAAATTTTCTAGAGTTCCTTCAGTGGAACAGCGAAACTCGAAGTGAGACAAATGGCAAACAGGCTTGGAGCTCACATATTCAGTTTTACAGCCCCAACTCTCTTGCAAATGCGTGTGTTCGCGTTCCTTTAAAGTTTCTCCTTCCATTTCCCTCTCGCTTTCATGCATTTATTACCACCATGTTTCGCGTCATTCCAGGAATTACAGCTCGACAACCAGAGGAGCTACACCCATATTTGACCTCTCAAAGGATTCGATACAAAATTACAGTGCAAACATAGTGGACGGGCAACTGTAACATAGTGAAAATTTTGAAATTAGAACAAAAATGTGAATTTTATTTCAAAATGTCAAAACATTTACAAAGAAAATACTCGAAATCCTGTAAGATTCAGGTGCGACAAGAAAGAAGACAAAACGTCAAACAAGATAAAGGGCCACTCAGCCGTGCCGAGCGAACACAGAGGTAACTGGAGCGATGATGATGAGGAAGATTATGATGATTTTTTCGAATAACTTTCGTCCAGATACTCGTTACTACGTATTATCAATTATTATGGTCTGATTAGTGTAATATGTAGCTAATCGGGGATGTATGCAATGGAGAGGGAAAGGAACTGGCTACCCTACCCCATTATCTCCTGCCCTAGTTGCCTCATAAGTGGTGACATGTTGGTATCACTTGTGAGGTTCAGACCTGTCTTCGGACAGTTGACTAAAAATACATGGTAAACCATCTATAAATATGAATAGGCCTACTATAGTAAGGTATATTTCCATCACATGAATCATCAGACTACTTTTATACTTATGTTAACCTGTAAGACTATTTAAATATAAGTCTAATGATTGTTGACGTCAGAAATACGTTCTCATTGGATACTTGCGAAGTTAAAAAGTCTATTATCTTACCAAAGTGATTCAACGAGCCAAAGAATCTTCCAAAACTCTGACGGCTTGCATGGTAGCGAAAATGCTCGAGGTCGGAGTCGAACCTAGTACACTTACGAATCAGTTTCGATTACGATTAATCGTCTCTTGATTCCGCAACTTTAGTGTGTTCTTTATCTTGTCTTAGTCTGTGATACTGTATTTTAAACAATGACCTTTGATCTTGCTAAATTTGTCCGACGTAGGGTTCCTCTACGCGAGAATTTCTATTGTTATATAGGAATGTAAGTACCCTCAATAATGAAAATTCCAATGATTTGTAAACAACAAAGATGATAATAATAGTAATAGTAAATAATTTTGTTCAAAAGAAATAACGTAAAGAGTCGTTCAAACATATTCTCCTATAATATAATACATTTTCCATTAGTCTCATTGATATTATATGAATGGATACGCTACATTTGAAGTGTAACAAATTGATTAAAGCTTTGCGCTAGTTTCTGCTGTTCGTGGAAAACTTCCGTGCACTGTAAATTGTCTTTAATGTTACACAACGGCGCGCGTGCGACTGTTCAGGTTCTAATTTGAAAGCCAAGCCCACTTCTCAGGAAGATAAAAATAGTTCAGTCAGCTGAGCAGTTCCAGGATTCTACTTTCATCTTCAGAATTGCATAACTGGAAGGTTGACGCTCTGTGTTTGCAATTGAAACATTAATACGACCCAGCATGATTTAATTTTAGTTCTTTTTTTGTTTATTTAGTCCTTATTACTTGAAACTCTGTTTAGGTTCTATTAATTGATCCTGTACTACAATTTAATTTCGAAAACCTATTCAAAGATTGCAGTTAACGAAATATAATAATAATAATAATAATAATAATAATAATAATAATAATAATAATAATAGTAATAATAATAATAATAATAATTTATTTTAGCTGGCAGAGTTAAGGCCGTAAGGCCTTCTCTTCCACTCAACCAGCAAAAAGTATACATACATATGTATGAACTTACAAAGAATTCAACAATTTAATTTAGAAAAGAGTTACATGTATACAAGAGTTATTTACGAATTAAACAGCAAAATACTATGAACTATTAATTAAACAATGAAATACAAACTGTGAAGCAGAATTAAGCTAAAATACAAAGAATGTTAATATATTTCAAATAATGTTACATAATAGAAAGAGATTATTATGAGACAATTTTGATGCATGTCTAAAGAAAGAAGTAACAATGTAGCCAGTGATAGTTTAAGTCAGTATGATTGGAGTGAAATACAAAGATGGTTATCTTTTAAGCTGTATTTAAAAGTGTTTATTGTCTTGCAGCCCCTAATACTTTGTGACAGGGAATTCCATTGTCGCGAGGTGGATACTGTAAAAGATGATGAATAACAAGATGTTCTATGAAGAGGTATACTTAGCGTGCCTCAGATCAGTGATCTGGTATTTACGTCGTGGTTAGAGTGTAGATAAGAGAAACGAGACGAAAGGTATACACAGTCTTATAATCGAATCTCGCATAATATTATAGCGACATTTACCGGTTATTATATATAGGCCTATCGTTGTTGTTCCTGCAATAACTCCTATGTGACATATTTATCGATTTTCAGATTTTTGCTCTATTAAATAACTTATATAGTGATACAGCAAATAATAAAATCTCCTATATGTAATTATATAATATGTTTGTTTCGAAAATTTAAGAATTTACAGTCTCCTATGTACGGCTGCCATAGGATGAATAAATGTGTTTTTCCTTCCTCCTGAAAGATTTTATATTTCGCACATAGGAGTTATTGCAGGAACAACGACGATATGTCTTTCCTTATGGCTTCAATTAGCATTAATTTTTTGCCTTCTTTCCAAACCATTCTATGTATTATTATTTCATGGAAACGAGATATGTTATCCGAATGCATAGTGTCGGTTTTCTACATCGGAGAATCGGGGTTAAGTCCTGGTGACTCCAAACGGAAAAGCATGTTAATTTTGATAAGGTTTTTCTTGGGCTACTCCCGTTTTTCTACAATCATTACATTATTTCTTCATCCACTACGAACTTTATTATATAAAGAGAGATTCACGAAGTTACAGTTGCACTTAGGAAGCTTGTTCATAAGGTAAAAAGAAATCGATGTCATGTAAATGATGTTTATTCCATCAATATATTCGTACAGTTTACTGCTCTTTTATTTATCTTACGTCAAATTACTTGTGTGCAACCGCTACAACTCAGATTTCTCTTAGAAATTGCACAAGCATGCCATTATTTTAGTACAGTTACGTCAATCTTCTTCTTCTTCTACGTCACGGTTTAGGCCTTTCATTAGCCTGTTCCGGCTCCAAATTGTTGCTGCCTCCATCTTTTCTTAGGTCTTCCTAAGTTCCTTTTTCCTCGTGGTGAGTAATTGTATGCTGCTTTTGGTATTCTATTGTTCGTCATCCTTGTTAGGTGGTTTTCCCAATTTGTTCTATATTTCACTATTGTTGTATTTAGTTCCTCTACTTTTAGTTGATGTCTTATTTCTGTATTGTGTTTTTTGTCTGTTCTTTGATATCCTGCTATTGGCCTGAGGAATTTCATTTCAGCAGCTTGTATTCTAGCTATATGTTGTGCCGTCATTGTCCATGTTTCGGATCCATAAGTAATTGTAGGAACTGCCATCGTCTTATATAATTTCATTAGAGAGTCTTTTCTGGCTTTATTTTTCAAGGTTCTTTTTAGTGTCCCTGTTATATAGTTAAACTTGTTTAACTTGTTATTTATATCTGTTTCTGTTGTGTATGATATTTCGCAACCTAGGAAATTGAATTTTGAGACTTGTTCTATTGCTTTATTTTCTAAAATTATCTTTGTCCGAACTGGATAAGAGCCCTTGAAAGCCATTGCCTTTGTTTTTCCTGATGATATTTCCATGTTGTATTTTTTTGATATTTCGTTTAATTTATATATCATTCTCTGCATTTCGTCCTCTGTTTTTGCAATTAAAATCTGATCATCTGCAAAGGCTAACGTTTTTATTATCATATTTCCTAAATTAATTCCTCCTGTTGTTATTTGTTTCCATGATCTTATCATGTCGTCTAGATATATATTAAAAAGAGTGGTTGATAATGGACAACCTTGTCTAACTCCTCCTGTTATTCTTATAGGTTCTCTTTGGTTTATTTTTATTTTTGTTTTTCCGTACATATCTTTAATTACTTCTATCAAATGTAATGGGATTCCCTTTTCATTTAATATATTCCACAATTTTGGTCTAGACACTTTGTCAAAAGCTTTCTTATAATCTATGAAAAGGATATGAGTTTCTAAGTTGAATTCCCTTCTTTTCTCAATTATTTGCTTTAATGTAAAAACGTTATCTATGCAGCTTCTCCCTTTCCTAAAACCTGTCTGCTCTTCTGATATTATTATGTCGACTATATTTGATAGTCTTTGGCTTATTATTTTGGGAGCAACGGACCAATCTGGAAAGCTGCAAACACGGAAGACCACAACGGCAGATATGGCGTGGAGATGGGAACATCGAAACGGCGAAAATGGCGGAAGTGGCAACCCAATCTCTGGGATGAAATAAGAGACCCAGCTCAGGGAAACAAGAGTGAAGACCTCAACGGCAGAAGGCGCAAGAGGCAACCCTCCCTGCGGGGTTAATACACAAGGAAGCAGGTCCATAGGCTTTGAGGAGGCAGCCCCTCCAAAGGACTAACCCTGCAGAACGTTAGTACCGTACTCAGGGGACATTTAAAAATACTTACAAGCTCCAAAGTTACGTCAATATTATGATAATTTAAGTTCAAGGTTCTCTACTATCTCATGTGATAACTATTAGGTTACTTTCACTTTTAGCTTTCCCCTTCAAAATTCTCTAATATTCATTCAATGCAGTGGCGAAAATCGGAGTGAGACAAATGGCCAACAGGCTTGCAGCTCACATTTTCTCAGTCCCAATTTCCCTTGCCAGGACGCGTTTTCGCTTACCGTTTAAATGTTTCTCATCCCGTTCATTCATTCTTTCATTCATTCTTGGCCTCTGCTTCTATAATGATGATGAATGATACTTCTCCTTGGAGTGAGAAACGGTAAACCAAATCTGATATAGATTGGACTAGGACTAAATGGAAGTCTGCTGTATTGTAAATGATCATTGATCACTATATAGTACTATTTCCATGTTACGTCAAGCGCTCCTCCATTTTAATTCAGAGAAATGATATATCAGTATTCAATTTTTATGTAAATATTCGAATATCTTCCTGTTGTCGCATGATTCTTCATAGCATGCATACCAAAAATCTTTGCATAGAAGCGTTCTAACTGTATTATTCTTCTCGTCTCTAGGCCTGCCTGAAAACCATCACAATTGAAGGGTTCAGAACTATACTGGGCCAAGCGCCATTTACTAAAATCGTAGAAAACAAGGGTTAAAATGAAGTTATTACCATAATTCAATGGAAACGTATAGCAAGTAATATAAAGTAAACACATTAAAACTTATTGATATGTCAATCTTCATTAAACTATGGTATTCTCTTAACATTAACCTTGTTTTCTCCGTTTTTAATAAATGGCGCTTGGCCCAGTATGGCTCTGAACACTTCAATTATTGCACACGTTAAAAACTTGACTTTTTAACTTCAAGAACTCTTCGACGAATATTAAATAGGTTGATTGCTAATGGTTGGCATATTGGAGTTCTTCCATCTGCCATCTTGCTTCCCAGTATCGTAATGACAGATCTGTAGCTGTTAAATTTTTATAGTTCTTGAGGTGTATCATATCCTGATAGTATTATCTTCTTTACAAAGTAAACAATTAGGAATAGGAAAAGTCTTTCTTTTATATAGATGGACAGCCAAACAATCATGTTCTGTATAATCGAAAAAGAGCCACAGTTTTTATTCGTGGACTTTCTGAAATTAAATTTTTATTGTTTAATAAAATATTCCATTGCTTATTTACACTGTCAATTATTTCCTGTTGGATAATTTTCTTAATTATTAGTTTTAAGGACTGAAATGATAAACATGAATTTATAATTTGTTGAATCATTGTGCCCTTTTTCTGATAAGGATCTGCTGTCTCGTCACCAAGAATTCCACAGTGTGAAGGAATCCATTGAAAATGATTGTTTTGTGAAGAGATTGTGTTCGATACTTTGGTGAATTACAGCAATTCTTGTTGTTATATAGGTGTTTGCATTAATTACTTGTATAGCTGATTTGGAATCACTAAATATAAGCTTTATTAATGAGGTTAATGTGATATAAAAACTGTTTTAATGCAAAATTGACTGCCTCAAGTTCTCCATCGCAGTAAGTTGAATTTTGACCGAGAGATATATAAGAACAAAATAATGTAATGTATATTCCAGCACCAGTCCGTCTCCAGACGGAATGACACATAACCAGATAGATCACATCTTGATAGATAAAAGAAGGCACACTAGTATAGTAGACATTCGAACTTTCAGGGGGGCAGACTGTAATTCTGACCATTATTTGGTAATTGGAGAATTAAGAGAAAGACTATCAGTAGCCAAGCGAGTAGAGCAGCAAGCTAATATTAGTAAATTCAGTATTCTGAAATTAAAGGACGAGGAAACTAAGCAACGTTATCAGATTGAAATTTCAAATAGGTTTGCTGCTTTAGCAACTGCTGACGAAGCTGAGGAAGAGTTATATGTTAATAGCGTGGGGGACAATATCCGAGATAATATCAAAATTGCAGCTGAGCAGAGCATACTGTAGGTTACTACCATGAAACTAAGAAAAAGAAACCATGGTTTGATGAAGATTGTTCCATTGTAGTAGATAGAAGGAAACAGGAAAAATTGAAATTCTTACAGGATCCAATCGTGGAGAATAGAGATAATTATTTCAATGAAAGACGGCAAGCAAGTCGTACACTTAGGAATAAAAAGAGAGATTACTTGAAGGAAAAACTGAATGAGACAGAAACAAATAGTAAGAATAAAAACATTCGAGATTTATATAAGGGTATAAAGGAATTTAAAAACGGATATCAGGCAAGGGTAAACGTGATCAAGGATGAGAATGGTGACTTGCTTGCAGACTCTCATTCAATCCTGAACAGATGGAAAAACTATTTTGGGCAACTATTAAGTATACATAGGCCAAATAGAAATGATCAGGACGAAATTCAAATACAAACTGCTGAGCCATTTATACCGGAACCCACGCTTTCTGAAGTCGAAATTGCGATAGAAAATCTGAAAAAGTACAAGTCTCCAGGTATTGATCAAATTCCAGCAGAATTAATACAAGAGGGTGGAAGGGCATTATCTAGCGAAATTTATAAACTTGTACTTGCAATTTGGGAAAAGGAAATTGTACCAGAACAATGGAATCGTACCTATTTTTAAGAAGGGGGACAAGACTAACTAGTAACTTTCGAGGAATATCACTTTTGTTGACGTCGTACAAAATTTTGTCGAATATCCTTTTGGGAAGATTAACTCCATATGTAAATGAAATTATTGGGGATCATCCAGTGTGGTTTTAGGCGTAGTAGATCGACTATTGATTATATTTTTTGTATTCGATGGAGAAAAAATGGGAGTATAAGGGTACAGTACATCAGTTATTCATAGATTTCAAAAAGATATATGACTCGGTTAAGAGAGAAGTTTTATATAATATTCTTATTGAATTTGGTACTCCCAAGAAACTAGTTCGATTAATTAAAATGTGTCTTAGTGAAACTTACAGCAGAGTCCGTATAGGCCAGTTTCTATCTGATGCTTTTCCAATTCACTGCCGGCTAAAGCAGGGAGATGCACTATCACCTTTACTTTTTAACTTCGCTCTAGAATATGCCATTAGGAAAGTTCAGGATAACACAGAGGGTTTGGAATTGAACGGGTTACATCAGCTTCTTGTCTATGCGGATGACGTGAATATGTTAGGAAAAAATCCACAAACGATTAGGGGAAACGCGGAAATTCTAGTTGAAGCAAGTAAAGCGATTGGGTAAATCCCGAAAAGATTAAGTATATGATTATGTCTCGTGACCAGAATATAGTACGAAATGGAACTATAAAAATTGGAGATTTATCCTTCGAAGAGGTGGAAAAATTCAAATATCTTGGAGCAACAGTAACAAATATAAATGACACTCGGGAGGAAATTAAACGCAGAATAAATATGGGAAATGCCTGTTATTATTCGGTTGAGAAGCTTTTGTCATCTAGTCTTCTGTCAAAAAATCTGAAAGTTATAATTTATAAAACAGTTATATTACCGGTTGTTCTGTATGGTTGTGAAACTTGGACTCTCACTTTGAGAGAGGAACAGAGATTAAGGGTGTTCGAGAATAAGGTTCTTAGGAAAATATTTGGGGCTAAGAGGGATGAAGTTACAGGAGAATGGAGAAAGTTACACAACACAGAGCTGCACGCATTGTATACTTCACCTGACATAATTAGGACCATAAAATCCAGACGTTTGAGATGGGCAGGACATGTAGCACGTATGGGCGAATCAAGAAATGCATATAGAGTGTTAGTTGGGAGGCCGGAGGGCAAAAGACCTTTGGGGAGGCCGAGACGTAGATGGGAAGATAATAGATAATATTAAAATGGATTGGAGGGAGATAGGATATGATGGTAGAGACTGTATTAATCTTGCTCAGGATAGGGACCAATGGCGGGCTAATGTGAGGGCGGCAATGAACCTCCGGGTTCCTTAAAAGCCAGTACGTAAGTAAGTAAGTCGTAACATATTTTAAAGTTATTGTCAATTGTAAAGCCATCGGTGTAGATGTATATCCACTCAGTTTCTAGAAATCTTGTGTCGATAGTTTCGAACGACCAAGGTTTTCATTCTGTTTTTCTACTTGTTCTATCAAATACGTTCTATTAAGTAGGCATATCTATAATTGGTTAATGAGTACGCAACAGGAAAGAATTAAGTGTCTTCGCCGTCAAAGACCTCTGTGTTTTTCTTTAGAGAAAGGCAGTGAGCATGGTTGACAAAATAGAAAATAGTATGTTCCATGGAAATACAATTATTAATGCAGAATATTATTTTTCTTGACGAATAATTGCAATAAATTCTCAGAAGTAGAAAGTTGTAATTATTGTCAGAAATCATGCTCGTAATGACTATACCATTATTTGTCCTTTGCTGGTAGTTAATAAGTACGATTCAGGAAAGGAATTGTAAGACTAGTTAAAGATTATTATAAAATCTTCTTTCTTGCTTTGTTTACCTTTGTATTGATTCTTCAATGCCGATAGTGACAGAGACAAGTGAGCTTAGAAATAATTCAATAGAGAATAACTAAATTGTCTGAAGAAGAAGAAGAAGAAGAAGAAGAAGAAGAAGAAGAAGAAGAAGAAGAAGAAGAGCTAACAACTATAAGGAATTGGCGAATTAGACGATTAATGCATAGTATAGGAATTTAGGATGCCTGATGTCTCTGAAAGTGAGCTTCTTGGACTCGTATCTAGATTACTTTCCAGAAGCTCCAGTGACGTATCCGATGAACATGGTTCCATAAAGGCATACTTACAATAGAAAAGCGGTACGAAGGAAAGTGGATACCCAATGCTTGTTGCTTACTGCTGAAATATTATTCCAGACAGGAAAGACATTCATCACAAAATAAAAAAATAAGCCTCTTAAAAATTTGGGGGGAAAGAACGTATTTTAGTTCAAATTTCCCAAATATTTTCATTGAGATTTTTTACAGTCGATATATGTAAGTAGGCCTAATAGTTTTCTGCTGAATAATATATTAAAAGTTGTTTTACGCAATTTTAAGCATTAATAGTTAACAAGTTTTGTCAATATCAATACACAGTGTGAAAAATATTAGAAAAAATTAAAATCCCAATAACTAGAAAGCTATGCTTGACAGAGAAAATCTAAATACAGATTTGAATTCAGCACACACATTTCTATAGGGGTCACAACTTACAGTTAAGGGGAGGCAGAGGTGAATATTTCAAAATCCACAAAATTTATCCGATTTGTTTGAAATTGATCATGGATACTAAGTATGTTATTAGTAATGGACATACCAAGTTTCAACTTTCTAAGTACAATAGTTCCGTAAATATTAATAACTTTTATAAAACTTTATATCGTTTGATATAAAATGCTCCATGCACCATATTGTAAGAAATTTTCAATATTTCTTTTTATTTATATGTTCAGAGAAGGTATATAAATAATGATAAGTATTAGTTTATTATGGGAATAATATAGTAATACAGTTATCTTGGTTTTAATTTCATACTTTTAAGGGCACAAAATCAAAAACTAACATCGGAATATCAAAATAAAGATAATCAAAATGGAAAAAACCAAATTTTCATTTTTTCTTCAGCTTTGTTTGAAAATTTCACCTCTGCCTACCCTTAAATCCAGGAAAAAATGTTTTTTTTTTTTTTGTAGAACAATGTTATTAAACTACGAACAACCTTAAAGCTTCTAATGCTAATTTATACTCAAAACTGTTAGTTACTGATGACCTTGAGATCTCACAAGTGACGCTTGCAATATGTTTGACTACGTAAGAAAGAATAATGTTAAACATAATCGTGCAGTTCACCACCAACGACAAGGTCAAGGCATGTGTGCCGGTGTTCCAAGCGATAAATTGACAATGCAGAACGGGCCATGTCTTCCGCCATGCGATAAGACAGAGGGGTGTCGTCAGCACGTCGCCAAACGATCTCAGATTGCAGGAATGGAAGTTTACAGAATGATGATTGCTCGTGTTGCAGATGAAATATTTCAAGAGTCTGGCAAGTAGGCGTATTACATATTTCACACGTGTGTATCCTCAGACTTCCTACTCGATGAAGGTCATTCCACAAGGTTAACTCCACCAGACAACTTTACACACCTGGACGGAAATAAGACCATTACTGTAAGTTAAAACTGCTTGCACAAAATATAGAGAAGTATTGCATTGCATCAAAAGCGTGCTTCAAAATCTTCAAGAAAATTTGTATATTCAGTAACTCTCATTTCCTCATTTGGTTCTTCGTCTATGTCTGTCTTTTTTCTACAAATATAAAATTGTTTTATTCGTATTTAGTGTGTCAGTCATTTTTTTCTTTTATCATTAAACTTAAACGAAGTACAACAGTAAAGTATTGTAACGTTAAAAATAACCTATTAGATATTTTCATGAAAGTAAAGATTTCCAATGTCCCTGATAACCAAAAATGTTGCTCCTATCATGAATTCTTTGTGATTCTGTACAGCGAATTCTGCAAAATATTGGATGCATATCTATATCCAATCGAAGAAAATAAATATTGTTTTGCTAATAACGTAATCCTACCCGTTACGGAAATATGCAAAAATGAATTTCAAAATTATGTCTCAAATTTAAAATATATATTTTGGCTAAAATTCTGAAGCTAAGAGGTAAATACTTTTCAAAGTCAACGCATTAGCGACCGTTAAGGAAACAGAACGAAATAAACAGATTTTACTTAGGCCTACATATTGGACTTTCATACTTTGATAAGATAAACTAATTTTATGAAAAAATGTGAAGTTACGTAGTTCCTAGAATTAATGATTCAATTCTTATGTCATTGAAGAAACGAAAAGATTTTCACAGGAAGTTTTTAATTGTTAAATTCTTAAAATCTGACAGAAACGGGTGTAAAGAAATAATGAACCAATAATTTATTTCAGAAATACATACAAAATAACGTTAAGCAATAAATTACACATTCTAACGTAGTCACTTTATATGACATTATCTAGAAGGAAGTTCGGATTGATATACTGGAAAATAAAAGCACGTGGAAATGTCGGAAAAACCAAGATATTCGAGTTGACATTAGCGTTACAGTTACGAAAAAGCACACAAAAGCGAGCTTGAAAGTTTGCTGTTTATGACCTGCACGTTTAAACTACAGCGTGTTGAGCAAACGTTAGAGATCAATTCTGGCGAACCACACTTTTAATTGTGTTAGCTAAATCGATAATGCGAATACGTACTAGACCAGGGATTTCTCTCTTCATCATGGCTTCAGAATGACTTGGTTCTTTACCGGGGGTTGACGACAGTGAAGTGTGGTGCTAACCACAGTTTAATTAGTAACGCATAAAATCCTTGTCACTTTTCTTACAGTGTACAAAGATAAAACTTACATGTATACGAAATTTGAGCTACTAATTGTTGTTGCACATTAGTCGAGTGACTTAATTACAAATGGCTTTTAGAGAACCTGGAGGTTCATTGCCGCCCTCACTTAAGCCCGTCATCGGCTTCTATCCTGAGCAAGATTAATCCAGTCCCTACCATCATATCCCAAATCCCTCAAATCCATTTTAATATTATCCTCCCATCTACGCCTCGGCCTACCCAAGATATCCCAACTAACACTCTATACGCATGTCTGGATTCACCCATACGTGCTACACGCCTTGCCCATCTCAAACGTCTGAATTTAATGTTCCTGAAGATTACAATGCGTGCAGTTCTGCGTTGTGCAACTTTCTCCATTCTCCTGTAACTTCAGCCCTCTTAGCCCTAAATATTTTTCTTCTTCTTCGTCGGCATTTCCCTTCTCAAAAGCTCGCCGTTTTCAGCCTCCACAGACCTCGATTTTTCCAGTCACCAGGTACCAGATCCCTTTAATCCATGGCTTTTTTTCATATGTACTTCCCACTCCAAAATGGCGTACCTCTTCTCTTTTTCCTTGCTGGGGACCATTTTATAATTTTCTTTGGCCTCTACATTTCGCTAGGCGTTGGATATGTCCATACCACTTCAGTGCTCTATTTTCTAGTAGGCCTATCTTGGATATTGAACATGTAACTCCCATTCTTGTCCAAAATTGATCATTCCGTATTCTGTCTCTTCGTGTTAGTTGTAAACATCTTCAAATTCAGCAACTCTAAGTTTGTCTCTAGTCTTTCCTTTAAGAGGCCACATTTCTGCTCCACACATCGTGATATTTTCCACAATACTATGTAATATTCTCTTCTTTTGTTTCTTGCCTAATATTTTATTCCATAGTATCCCATGAAGTGCTTTCGTTGCTTGCTTGCCCATAATTCTACATCCCTATCATATGTACTTACCCGATACATTTATTATTGTGCCGAGATATTTAAAGTTGTTGCACGATTTTATTATTTTCTTAAGCTCCTTATTCTCGAACACCATTAACCTCTGTTCCTCTCTCAAAGTGAGAGTCCAAGCTTCACAACCATATAGAACAACCGGTAATATATTGTTTTTTAAATTCTAGCTTTCAGTTTTTTTTTAACCAGACTAGATGTCAAAATCTTCTCAACCGAATAATAGGAGGCATTT